>NC_138861.1:146243298-146693298 GCF_965194805.1 Balaenoptera borealis | reverse complement strand
CTTCCTTACTTCCTTCCTCCCTTCCTTCCCTCCCTCCCTCCCTCCTCCTCCTCTCCTCCTCCTTCCCTCCCCCCTCCCTCCCCCCTCCTCCCTCCCCCCTCCTCCCTCCCCCCTCCCTGCCCCTCTCCCCCAGCTCACACACCACACATTACTGGGTCCCTGCCCTGTGCTTGGCCCCAGGCTGGGCTTTCAGATGGGGACACAGAGCTGCCCTGGAGAGGCTCTTCCTCAGGAGCACGGGGGGCATCTGACTGGTGACTGAGGGAGCCTTTAGGATGCTCTCCCGGTCACCGCCTGCCTGAAAGGTCATCACTGGTGCTCGTTTACTCCATCATGGTGTCCCCTGTATCCCAGGACCTGCTCCTGGACTGATTCCAGAATGTGACTCCACTTTTCTATATTAAAGGCACCAATTTGCCACCCGTGGTGTCCTTTGGAGGGAGCGTTTGAGTGAATCTGAGGGGCCCACACTGCTGCCCACGTGGGGGGCATCACGTATCTTCAACAGCAGTGTGCCACCTCCCAGGACCTGCTAAAGAAGAATGTGTGTGATTTGGGCCCGGGGTGATGTCAGTTCTGTTTTCCTCCCCATTAAGGAGATTTTCTCCTGAGGACAGATTCTTACCTGGAAACGGGCCAGGCCAAAGCTCGTCTGAATTTTCTGCATCTAAGTGTCTTCGGGAGCGGCAGACAACTGACGCTGGAATACCAGACACAGTGAAGGACAGGCGCTGGTTTTTCAGCACCATGAAGAAATAGCCGTTCCGGCCTTTGCCTGGCCCCGTTGGCTCAGGCCTCCCAGCCCCCAGGGGTACCTCCGGCCTTCACCAGGTGCGCCTGGACCGTGTCTGCAGAGACACTCCCCAGAGCCCGCCTCTCCATCTGTCTCTCTGGGTGTGGACCTCTGGTTCTCTTTCTGCACCTATAACTGTGTGTGTCTCTCTGTTGGTATCTCTGTCTCTCTGAGGGTCTCTTCACAGATGCAGCTCTGTCCTTGCCTCCCTTGATCTGTCTGTCTCTCTCTCCACGTGTCTCTACTTTTCTGTGTGAGCCATTCTCTCCTCCATTCACCCCTTCCACCTCCCCATTCCCTTTCCCCTAAGGCCATCTCAAGAGCAGACGTCCCATGACAGGAAGGTCTGGGGACAACACATGGCATCTCCACTCGGCCACAGGAAAGCAGGAGATCTCCCTGCAGGGCTCCTGATCCCAGGGAACTGACTGATGCCTTGGAGGAGCAGGCGAACGATAAGTAAACAAATAAAGTGAATTACAGTGTCGGGTACATTGTGTACTATGAATAAAAGAAAAAGGAGCGGAGATGTGGGGCAGGGGGGTGCTATTTCAGGCAAAGTGGCCTCCCCTCAGTGAAGGGACCTTTGAACAGAGACGGGAACGCATCCAGGAGTCAGTCAATGTGGGTATCTGGAAAAGAGGTGAGCACGTGCAAAGGCCCTGAGGTGGGACTCCACACCCAGGCTGCGTTTCCTGGGCATGTTGCCTCTGGAACAGGACATGTCCTCTCCCCGGCTCCTTGCTCATGGTCATTGCGTTCCAGGGACCTGGAGTTGGCCTGTATCATGAAGCCGGGGCCCTTTAGATTTCAACCTCAGCTGGTCTGGCCAACATGGTGACTGAGATGCAGGAGACGGGGCTGGCGGCCGCCGCACACACGGGAGCTCTGACAGCTGGGGGGCAGGGGCACCATCCGCTCTCCAGGACGAGACTCCACCAGAACGTTCGGCAGGGGCAGCCTCAGCCCCTGTCCACCTGCTCAACCTCCCCTGCCAGCCCGGCACTCAGGTGGGCTCCTACGAGCCCTCGGGAGGGAAGGCTTTGTGTCCATGTCAGTCTCAACCCGGGGCTATGAACACAGCAAGGCCACTGAACCGATCAGACCGCTGGTCGAAACCCGCTTCGCGAGACATCCCCACACTTTCTTCTGACATCACATCCACGCTAATAAGGCAAATAAACATGGCATTTAAAGACCAGAGGCACCGCAGCTACAGTCCATTAAATTAAATTCAGCGTCAAGGATGAAAGAGAAGACAGACTGGGGTTATTCTAGTCATGGCAATTCAGACCAAAAAAAAAAAAAAAAAGGAAGAAAGGGGTGTTTTGAGAGATGTAATTTCGCGGTCCCTGAAGCAGTGATGGCGGCTGCCTTGCTTCAGTCTGTGGTTGGGAAGGCAGGGCTGGAGTGGGGGGGTCTCCCCTCCCTACATTCTGGCTCCACACGCCCAGTCAGGGCTCCCTCCTGAGACACAGCCTCATCCGGGGCCCCGAGGACACAGCCCGTCAGGGTGGGGAGGCCGAGCCTTCTCCCCAGAGCCCAGTGTGTTCCTTGCCAAGAGGCGAGCATGGCTTTCCCAGCCTCCCCACAAGGCTGTCTCCTCTTCTCCTACACAGCCCTCCTCAGCCGGCAAAGCCCTTTCCTGCTGGTTTCTCCAGCCCTCTTGAAGCTTCGCGTTTCCCATCCGTGGAATGGGAATGATAAGGGTGCCCTCGGTGTCTACTTCAGGGTCCTCCTGTTTATGAGGACAAGCAGAAAGGACTTGGAAAGGTCTTTCCTAGCTGTGCCGGCCACCCTCCCGTTTCCCTCCAAGTCCATTCCCTGACCCACTCTGCTCTGAAACACGGGAGCCCCGCCCCTATCCCAGCCTGTCCATTTCCCAGCCGACTTCCTGTTGGGCTCAGCCAATGGGAGGCTCTGGTGGGAGGCTGGGGGGCGGGACGAGGGAGAAGCCGGGGTATTTCTCCCTCTGCCCTCCGCCTCCAGGGTGTCTCCAGCAGGGGCTGCGTGTGCTCCAGCCCCTGCTGGGCCCCGGCTCCTGAGCTGCAGGAACACCACCCTCTCTCTTCGTCCTTCTGCCCCAGAGGAAGCAGCAAACCCCGCGGTCCTCATCTCCAGCTGTCTCCCCGCCCCTGGTGGCTCCAAGGCCTCACCACCACCATGGAACCCACTCTGTTCCACGTACTTCAAGCAGGTGCTGATTTCCTGTTTGGGCCTTGACATACGCTATCTGCCCCGAAATTAACAGTGACGGATGATGCCACCGTATGTACTTGGCGTGTCCACTGTCGTCCCGGGCTCCTTCGCTGCCCTGCTCAGTGTGACACTCATTCCCAGGGAACGTGGTTCCCTGGCGGTTCACGTCCAGACTTCCTGTTAGCCCTGCCATACTCTAGCCCTTTCTTCCTTTTTCTATTTCGTTTTCTTTCTATGATATTCTCTGTCACTTTTTTTTTTTTTTAATCAATATCAGGTTTAATTTCAATCCTTTGGGTCTCTCCTCGGAGCTCCGACACATGGTATAGTCATTTTTTTCATGCAACGAAAATAGCTTTGTTGTTTAATTTCTGGTTATATCAATCACACTTGGGCATTGTAGAGACCTGAGTAATGCACACACATACAAGAAAAGAAGGATAAATAGTCTGAAATCCCACTGCTGCCCTGATGTAACCACAATTGTAGGTGAGCTGGCAAGTGAGGACGGATCCACCCTTTATGTTCCTCTCTCCCTCCTTTCCTCCCTTTCCACACCTTTTATAAAATTCAGAGCCCCCCGCCCACCGGCCCCTGCCTATAGAGTTTCCCTCCACCCACTCCCAGATAAGCAAGTCAAAACAAACATCCCAGCAAGGACCCCTCTGCATCTTTCTACAAGCTCACATATACGTACACACAAATGTCAACACCTGGGTGGCTGTCTTTGTTTATTTTCTCACTTAATAACGCAGAGTAGAAGCCCCTCCATGTCGCCTAAGAACACCCCCCTCCATGGCTGCCTGAGGCCCCCTGATGTGGACGCACTCCCCGTGGTGTCCTGTTTACCCACCTTGCTCCCTGCTGTCCATGCTTGTTTTTGTCACTATCGACCATGCTGGATGCAAGAAACATCCCCACCAGCAGAACCTTAAAAGCTGCTGCTTTCACTGCTCCAGGAGAGACAGCAGGAGTGGGACTGAAGAATATGTGTCTTTCCTGGTGGCAGATGTTGCTAGCTGGCTCGCCCCACCAGGAACACGAGGGATGCTCGCCTGCTCCACTCACACTGTTTCCAGAAGCTCACTGAGAAGAGGATTCCTCTCTCTCTCTCTTTCTGTCCCCCTTATTTATGCCTCTCTGATGGGCAAGCAGACAGTGGCAAAATTCTCTCTTTACTTTGCATCTCCCTGCCTGCTGGAGACTGAGCATCTTTGCCCTGGTAATTATCTTTCACCAGGTAATCCTGCTGTCCTGTGACTACCTAGCCACCTCCCATCCTTCTGCCCCTCTTCCCGTCCTTCTGCTATCCCCTTATAAGAGCTCTCTAGAAACACATCGGAGCTAGTTATCATTCGCTATTAACCCTGTCCTGGTCAGAAGCGTTGAGTTTCTCAGTAATCCATTTTATCTGTTGATTTTAGTTTCAGTGTTTTTGTCTTACACGCAATTATGTTTTATACATCAAATGTGTCTAGATTTTCTCTTATAAATTCTGGGTTTCCTGTCTTGCTTAAATGACTGTATATATTCTCCTTTCCTTACAGTATTTCTTTACAATGTCTTCCTTATAATATTCTCCAAATCCTTACAATATTTGGATTTTCTTACTTTAATTTCACTGATGTGTCTGAAATTTTTTTGGGCACATGGCTTCAATCTGGACACACTACCCCATGTTCCTACCTAGCCCCTCGCCAAAAACAGGGCACAAAGTTTCCCCCCATTGGAAGTGCCAAATGGGCCGGTGACATTTTTCCCCACTGACTTGATAAACCACCTTGCTTGTTAATTCTTGTCTGTCAGCGTGAGTATGTCCATTGGAGTCTATTTCAGGGGTGCTCATTCTCCCACTGATAGAATATTTCTGAAGGCAGCTACTTTATGGTAAGTTTTAATAGCTTCTAAACGAGTTCCCTTTCTTTGGTATCTTTTTCTATTTTTAGAAATTTTTGCTATTCTTGAATAGTTATCCTTCCACATAAACTTTAAGAGAATTTTATCCACATTCATTTGTATACAGTAAAACATCTAAGCCTGTGGTTAAATAAATGTTGGGTTTAAAATGCCACAATCTTTGATTAAGCCAGAAATGCTCAGAAACACACTTAATTCTAATAGTCACAACCTCCTGCCAATTATCACGGATTTTGAGGGGTTTTTGGACAATTAGATGCTGGTGCTTTCATTGGTTCAAGTAAAAACCAGCTAATGTGGAGGAAATATTCCTAAACTCTCGATACAGTAGATTAATGTAGTTTTCAATCTACGCCACTTGTACTGCTTTGTTTTCTAACTATGTATTAAGGAACAAGTGTCTATCTATCTCCTAAGATCTGTCTCAGGCTTTGCTGCTCCAGGAAGCCCTCCCTGACCACACCAAGCCTCAGGAGATGTTTACTAAGCTCCTACTACATGCACAGCCCATGCACTTTATCGATGTTGATTCCATTCACACCTCCCAACAGACCTACGAGGTCAGAAATAAGGACTCACCCTTTAGAGGTAGGAGCATTGAGGCTCAGAGAGGGGAAATGACCAGCCCAGGGACACACAGCCGGTTTGTAGCTCCCTCACACCACTGGTCATCTTGCTGCCCTAACAGACTAAGATCTCAGTAATGTCCGCTGAGGAGTGAATGGATGAATGGATGGACGGACACACAGGTAAAACAATTCTGTCTGCAGCTTCTGGAAACTGCCAAGTGGAAAAATACAAATCCCTTGCCGTGGGAAACAGGGAGTTAATTTCCCCCCCCCCCCCAATGGAGCAAATACAACCATGCCAAACGCAGCTGGATGCCAAATATTTACCACCGGCCACAGCGTCCACTGTTGACATCTTCAGGCCTCATTAGGCTCAGACCATAGCAGCCTCCTGCGCTTTGGTGGAAGCAGTTTATTCAGATTTTAAAAAGTTCCTTTTCCCACACGCTGTTTCCTGAGGTTCAGGCAAGTAAGTCACCATGGCTGACAGCAGATGTAGCCCCCGGGCTGTCCCCGATTGTCCCTCCTGGCTCCCAGCAGCCTCCCCTGAAAATTAACGCCTGCCTAGAGAGTGGGGATTTAACCCTTAGCTGGGCGCTGCATGACTGTTCCCTTTGCCTGGCATCCTTGCAACAACTCGGGGAGTCATGCGCCGTTACCCCGATTCTACAGACGGGGAAACGGAAGCAGAGAGGACTCAGGGGTTCATGACGTTCACCGGCACCTCTATGCTAAGTGTCGTTCACGCGCCACCACCGAATCCTCGCTCTAGTTCCGGGAGGACTGTTCAGCAATCACCCCATTTCTCCTATGAGAAAACTGAGGCTCTGGAGGTCCATTCACTCATGAAGGTCGCACAGCAGGACCGGGCTTCGAACTCAAGCAGCCTGCGGCTAAGCCCTCACTGTCCGCCTGCTGGGAGGGACGGCCTCCCGTGCCAAGCTCTGGGCGCTAACTGCTTCCTTGTAGGACTTTTTCTTCCTCTCTGCAACCCCGGCAAAGTGGGCTGGTCTACACAGACCGTTCAAGTGTCCTGGGCCTGGTCAAGGACAACCTAGGTGGCAACGCAGAAGGTAGGGTGGAGTGCCAGCCCGGGGGTCAGCCAGGTGAGCAGGGGAGGGGAAGAGTGGGTCGTCCCACAGCAGGGCCAGGAGCACTTAGGGGCCAAGAGCACTTTGGGGCCAGGAGCCGCCTTTGGGAACTAGCATGAAATGGGCGGGGCGATTGTGAAGACAGTGACGCTGTAGGGTCTGAGCCATGGAGGGACAGGACGAGGCTGAGACTCCCAAAGAGAAGAGGCCAGACCTGGGTCCAGCGTGGGGCAGGGTGGCCAGGGTCCCTCCCGGCGGACCAAGCTGTCTTCACGGGCACACGGGGTAGTTGGGGGGGGGGGCGGGTGGCTGATGAGACAATTCACTGTGGACGGGCCCCAGGCCAGTGCCTGGCCCCCAGCAGGCGGGATAAATAGCAGCTCTCACGCCCCTGCCCCACCCCCGTGGACCCTCCCCTGCCGCGACGTTGGATACACCTTTCACGGAAAGTCGTCTGGCCCGCTGATGCAATCATACTTTCTTTTAAAATTAAGTAGGTCTCAGTGGAGGGAAACCTGTTCATCAGTTTCTCACCTTAAAGTTTCCGTAATATTAGTCGATTCATCCAGTTTTTGCCATGGGATCCATAATCATGACTCCAGTTCCCACTTTTACTCCAGAATCCTGCCTCGGTGGACCCTGTTTACTTCGCATAACAGGTGAGAGGCCAGGGTTTTGATCCTTTGATTGGCTCTGGGGTGGAATTTCTCCACTTCTAGAAGGAGCGTGTACAACAGGTTGGCAGGAGAACCTGGGTCCCAGGCCCATCAGATGGCCCCAGGGCTTTCCTTCTCACCACTGGTCTCTCCTGGTCCCTGATGGTCAGGCTCCAGCTTGACCAGAGCAAGCAGGTGGCAAGTGGTGACAGAAACATCACACGTTCAGGCAGGACTGGCCCAGGGCAAAGTGAAAATGCCGGCCCCTTGGTCAAAAGTTACCAGGAATTTCAAGACGGCAGCAGGAGAGCATTTAACGTCGTGGATCCCGCTAAGTGTGCGGTCCTCCGGACCCCACAGGTCACCAGCCCCGGGGCCAGGAGTTGTCGGAGGGGTGTGGCTTCAAATCCCAGCACAGCCACTTATTAACTGAATGATGGTAGCAGTGACTTAACCTCTCCGAGTTTGGTTGCCTAGTTTATAAAATGAACAAGGATTAGTACTAAAGTGAAATAAATTGATTTATGTCAAAGGACTTAGTGCAATCCCAGCACCCGATAGACACCTAATATCAATACGTCTCTGAGCCTTCTACTCTGTACCCCCAACAAAGTCACAGGAACAAGAGAAGAACTGAGCTGAGTGCCAAAACCACTTGAAAATACTCCGGGTTCTGCACTGGGTTCTAGGTTCACCAAAGGCACGTGGGTTTGAATTTATGTTGACGAATAACTCAACAGCTACTTCAACAGCACGTGCAGTAAAAAGAGCCTCGAGCAGGAGCCAGGACCCCCCTTCCCCGCATCGTTCCCGACTCCAAGCTGATGGCTGAGCTTCAGAGAGCTTAGGCTGAGACCACGACAGGCTGCATTGCAATGAGGCCCTGCCCCTCAACCCTGGCACTTGGGCAGCAGTGAGATGACCTAGGCAGAACCAAGGTGAGGTCTGCAAGGGCTCAAGGCCAGTGGCAGGAGCTGATAACAGCACCAGCTCCTTCTCTCTGCCCAGGGCCTGGGGGATGGGGGAAGCACAACACAGTTCCGAGTCAGAGGGGAGGGGCCGCCAAAGGGAAGCCTCTCTCTTCTAGGGCCCCAGAACCATCCCCCATGGCAACCAAGAAGCCCCTTGCACCTGGCCTCCAGCCTATGGTACTCGGTGGAGTTTAAAATGAGAAATATTGAAATATGATATCCAGCCAGCCAGGGGTCGGGTCAGTCTGCTTAGTTCAAAGCATGCTGCATGAGCATCTCTTCTGGGCTTGGCCCCGTGTTAGCCCCTGGAGAACACATGGTCATTTCCATCTGTATCTGTACCTGCATCTATGCCCATCTGCATCTCCGACTCCATCTCCATCTGTATCTGTATCTCTCCCTGTACCTCCATCTATACCCATCTCCATCTGTTACTGAATGTGTAGGTGTATCTGTGTCTGTGTCTGTATCTGTATCATCTATATCTGTATCAGTATCTGTATCTCCATCTCATCTTCTTGGGGTTAGGGCTGAGGAATCTGTGTGGACTAGATTCAAGTGAAAGTCACCACCAACTTTGTATTTCTGAAAGATAATAAAATTTGTACCAAAAACTGTTACTTTATTTCTAAGCAAGTAGTCTCACTACTTTCTTTCAATAGGCCAGGAATCCCAAGGCCCTGAATATGGGTGACATACGTCTGTGCATTTTTTTCCCCCTTTGAGTTTGGATTTCCTTGTTCTATGAAGGAATAGTTTTCCTATTTGGGGCTTCTGAAAAGATGACAAAGATAAAATATATATAAGTTTATGTAAAACATACATTTAAAAAAAAAATTTATTATTAGTTTTTGAATCCCCAAACCCTCAGCTGACTTTGGGCTCATGCACAGAGAAAGGCCTATGATCTAAATGCCAGGATGCTATTATGGGCAGAGCCTCTCTGCTCGGCTGTTTAATTTTAAAACATGAAATCGGGTGGAACTTGTCCAGTTAATGCACTGAGAGATAAAGAAGTAGCCAGATTCTTTTTAAAAACATGAAATAGCATTTAAATAGGTTGTGCTTCCCATGGGTCACTGCTAACCTAACGGTTTTCTAATATTCTTTTCTCTCTCGGTTGCTGAGGCTGAAGAAATAAACCTTGCAGCAAAGCGTATCAATGGGCTGCCTCAGAGGGAAGGGCCAGCCTCTCTTTCTCCTGCACAGCGAACCTGAGTACAAGGATCATATCGGTAACATGGCTCTAAATTCCAGCTTTACTCCTTCCGGCCGAGTGGCCTTGGGCAAGTCATTTCCACTCTCTGCACCTCACCTGTGCTCCCTGCCCTCAAGGCGGTGTGGGCCAGAGGGGAGACAGACCTGTAAGCGGGAGTCATGGGGAGGGATGAGGTGATCATGGGCGCTGTGACCAAAGAGGAGAAGCAAGAAAGGCTGCCAGTGGTGGTCCCACAGACAGACCAACTGAATCCACACAGCTCCTCTTTATAAACGGTAGTAACTATTCTCATCACACCCCCGACCACCCCATTTCCACATTTTGACGGCTTTCATTTGCATTCACACAAATTGTCCCTTTGAGAACAGAGATTGCTAACCAGCTCAGGGTTCAGAATTGTTGATCAGCCTCATGGGGATCACTATGACCACAGGATCCTCTTCCCCGACCAGGGAGAAGTCATCCTCAGACAGAGGTGCTAGGTATGGTTTGCTGAACCCTGCAAGGCCTTGTTCTGACCTCCCAAGAAACTTTTCCCTGGTAAGCCCCTCTGGTTCTAACCTCACACATTCCTTGTTTTGATGGACAGTTAGACCTCAAGAGCCAGAAGCAGCCTACAGGCCATCTCCTCACTTCTGATGGTGCTACTCATGAAATGGGACAATGACAACCCCAGCTACTCCGGGCTGCCTCATGAGGGACGGAGCAAGGACACACTTAGCGCATTTGGGCCAAGCGTCTGTCTCGAGTCCACAGACAGATTTCAGGCTCCTCAGACACCCATGTTCACTGCTGGAGCCCATGCTTCCTTCCTGGGAGATCAGGGGTGACTGTTCTTCCAATGTAATTACAGTGGAAATTAAGAAAATCACTAACCCTACTGTCAGGTGCATAATTAACTTGAGAAACTTAATTGTGTCCTAGCAGGGGAGGATCTCCCTGGTCGAGACGTACTTGAAAAAGAGAGAAAGAGGAAGAAGGGAAAATACACCTCCAGATTCCTTCAGTCTCAAGGCATAGAGACACAGTCAGACAACAAAAAGGTCCCCTTTGTAGGCAGGTATGCTGGGGTGCAGAGAAGTCTGCTGCCTTGCCCTGTGCTCAGTTTTGGCATATTTGCCATGGAGGAAAGCGCCCAAACCACAGTGCCCCACGAGCCTCGCCTTCAGTCCTGGCCACTAGCGCCAGCCCGATGCCCGAAAGCCAGATGGTCAAACTGCACAAAGGTCCCACTGAAAACCAGGATTCCAGGAGGGCGGCGATGGCTGGCCCCCTACCCACCCCAGGCTGTCCCCTGCTAGAACAATCCAGGGCACCCCTCCCACCTCCCTGTCTTAATCCATGCACCGCCCAGGCCAGGTGGGAACCATAGCGGAAAACCATCTCTCAAAACTGTTCCTCCCATGTGCATTTATCTGCCATTTTTACAAAGTTCCTGGTGGCCCTCTGGCTTCTGTATTTCATGGCAAGGAATTTTCTGGACAGACGATAGAACAGGTCTCCCGATTTTGAAAGTTTGTTGTATGCCACTCCGCTTTTACAAAAGATCTACATTAGTACCTGTTTTCGCTAACCGAAAGAAGTTGATTTTCATTTTTATGGAAAAAAAGGTGAAAAGAGAAAATAACATTCAACATGTGTTTTGCAGGTAGCTGTTAGAGAGGCAGTGCACCCCCCAAGCAGCAAGAGCGGCACCCCCAAGCCCTTCCCCGGCAATTGCACTCGGCATCTCAGCATCCAGCCGCCAGAGCTGAGAGCCGCGTCTGTGAGCCTCTATGCTTTATCTCGACGTGCATCCGTCAGCGAGACGCGTCTTAAGGTAATTGTTATTTCACTTTATGCCATTTCGGCTTAGGAAAGGTTTCGTAGCAAGGCTCCACTTTGGATTAGCAGGGAAACCTGTATGGGGTCTGGACCTGGCTCTCCCACTAGGCCGTGACCTGGGGCAAGTCACTTCCCCTCGTGATCCTCAGTATTCCGCTCTGTGCAATGGGATCACGGAAGCACCTGCCTCCATGGGTCATGTGGGAATGAAACGTCTCAGTTCCCAAGTGCAGGGCCCGGCACAGAGCGCACCCTCACTGTGGCAGGGGCGGTGACTATGAACTAATGGAGAAATCCAAGCTGGGATCCTTTGGAGGTGATGGTGTGACTTTTGTGACCCTCAGCTGGGACCCAGCCAGGCAACGAGCCACTGGGGTCAGGCTCCTGCTTAGGAGCTGGGAGGCTCCTGGCACAAAGGGCAGCAAGACGGCCTTGTCCTCCACTCGGTGTGAGCCAGAGCCTGGCAAAGGGAGGAGCTCCGGTTTACGAAGCTGCACAGCCCTGGGCAAGTCCTGGACCTTCCAGACCCTCTGTCTCCTCATCTGACAATAGCAGCAATCCCACAGCACTGTGGGGAGGACTGGAAAAAGACCCTCCTCGTGGGAGGCAGGGCTGGGTGAGAGGCACAGCAGGCCTTCCCCATCCTCCTTTCTCTCCATCCTTCAGGGACAAACAGCCTGACCAAAGGAAGAAGGCACGTCAGAGCATGGCAGGGTGGGGAAAGACAGTGGGATGTGGCGTCCTCAGGCCTGAGGCCTTAGCCACTGAAACCAGCCACGTGATGCCGCTGTCTCTCTACCACTCTGACCCTCGGTGTCCTCTTCTACAGAATGCCGATAGTCGTTCACAGTGTTGATGTTTGCAGTAAATGAGGTCACGTGTGTAACGATAAGGGCCCCCACCTTATTTGGGCCTCCTACTACGTGCAGGTAACTGCGCAATCCAAACCGACGAGCAGGCCCTGGGTACCGAGGTGCCGAGCCTGGCATTGCTGGAGTGGCAGCCCTGGCCTCTCTGATAGAGCTCAGCTGTGTTTGCAGCCACGGGATGTCCACAGCCCCTCGGCCCCTTCCCTGATCAGCAGGTCCCTCCCCGTGGCCGTGTCCCTCTGCAGGGCTCCCTGTCAAGGCCCCCTTTTCAGCCGCGGCCCTTCCACTCACGCCCACTTCCTTTCTGTGGCTTTGGCCTTTTCAAATGTGGCCCATGAATAATGAATCCCTGTTATAAATTTAGAAAACGTCCTTTCTCCCTGCAACTTGGCCTTTCTCTTTATTTTTTATCATGCTGGTTTGTAAGAAAAAGAATCTCTTGAAAACATTTTTCCCTCAACTGATTTCCTGACAACCAAAATTAAGTTGCTAATTTTACAGCGTCTGTGTGGAGCTCCACTGGCTTGCTGCCCCGAGTCGGGGGTCAGGGACGGGATGGGGAGGGTCCCAATAGCTTTCCAGAAAGTTCTAACTCCTGGGGGCAGGGTGGTGCAGTGGGAAGGGCATGGGCCTTGGAGTCAGACCCAGATGGGAATCCTCGCTCCCTACTCCCTGGGCGGCCTGGGCAAGCGCCTCATTTCTCTGAGCTTTGGGTCTCTTATCTGAGCGACAGGGAGAAGAGGACGTTCTTTGCAGGCTAAGGTGGTGATGATGGTGACGATGATGGTAGTGATGGTGATGATGGTGGTGATGATGGTGTTGATGGTGATGATGGTGATGACGATGATGATAATTGTGGTGATGATGATGATGATGGTGATGATGGTGATAATGATGATGATGGTGATGATGGTGATAATGATGATGATGGTGATGATGGTGATGATGGTGTTGATGGTGATAATGATGATGATGATGGTGATGATGATGAGGGTGATGATGGTGATGATGGTGATAATGATGATGATGATGGTGATATGGTGTTGATGGTGATGATGATGATGATGGTGATAACGATGATGATCATTGTGATGATGATGATGGTGATGGTGATGGTGATGATGATGGTGGTGACGATGATGGTAGTGATGGTGATGACAGTGGTGATGATGGTGGTGATGGTGTTGATGGTGATAATGATGATGATAATTGTGATGATGATGATGGTGGTGATGATGGTGGTGATGATGATGATGATGATGATGGTGATGATGATGGTAGTGATGGTGATGACGGTGGTGATGATAGTGCTGGTATGAAGTGTTGGGGGAAGGTGAAGGGAGCCACCGCTACTAAGGACCTCTTTGTGCCAGATGCTGTACCGGCTGTTTTACAATCATATATCAAAGTTCTGAACTTAGTGATGCCCTGATTCACTGGGTGGCCCCAGTAAAGGGCCCAAGCCCTCTGGGTCTCAGTTTCTTTCCTGGGTCCTTTGGTCTGAAACTCCTTCACAGAGCTGTCATGCAGCTCAGATAAGGAAGCGGAGAGTCAAGTGCAAAGGGCTCCTGTTGAGCCAGAGCCTGGGCCCAGGCATCAGGACTGCAGACACCAGAGGCCACTCCCCTCCCTCCTGAGTCTCAGTTTCCCATCTGCACAACGAGGCGGCTGATGTCCACGATCTGCCAGGCCCTCCAGCTGAGAGATGCCATGAGCCAATGGTCCTCAGGGCAACTATTTATTTCCAAGATGAACAGGGGATACTGAGGCTTGGGTGGGTGGGGATATCAAGGAGGGCATCTTCATGGGTGCCACCTGCGCTGGGGACAACACTTGACCTCGCGACAGCTGCTGTTCCCATTTAATAGATGAGGAAACTGAGGCCCAGAGGACAGGGGAGAGCTGCCGAAGGACACTCAGCTGGTTGGGACAGAATCTGCCCGCAGGTCTTCCTCGGCTCAGGTAGATTAAGGAGGATGTTTGAAAGGGCATCCTGGAATGTGCCCCGCTCTCCCCTCACGGCCCCGCGCCTGCCTGTCCCGGCTTCCAAGGCCTGTGCTTCTCATTTTCTGCATTTTCGATTCCAGCCTGTTGGGTCCACCCCATGCAATCGTGTGTGATACTGGTAAGGGGAGGGGGAGGGCCTTTCCCAAACCGCTGTGGGCTGGCTGTGAGGCCCGGCGCCTGGGGTGTGTGTGGGGCGGGTGCTCCGGGCTCTCTCCACTCCCGGCACAGTGAGGGCAGCCTCCTCTCTCCCTCTGTTTCTTCTGGGTGCTAAGCAGCTGCGTGTGCCGGCTGACTGCCCTCAGGAGCCTCAAAGGAAGCAGGAGGGCATCTCGCATCCTTAACGGCCCGGCCTGAGCAGGCAGCCTGGGGTCCTGGGCCTAGTGCCACGCTGGAGCCAGACAGACCACGATTCGATTCTCAGTTCTGCCGCGAGGCAGCTGTGTGGCCTGGGGCAAGCCGCACGCCCTCTCTGAGCTCCCCACTGCCGATGGGGCTCCATCACAGCACAGCCTCGTGGAACTGCCTTGAGGCTGAAGGCAGGGAGCACACTTCAGGGCTTGGCGTGCCCTAGGTTCTCGGCAAACGAGCGTGCCCTTCCCCGACTCCTCAAGGGGCCACCACCAGGGCTAAAACATGATCACTTTTGGACAGTGCTTGGCACAGACTAGGGGCTCAGGGAAGGGTACTGCCCACAGCAGCCACCATCCTCCTGAAGCCTGTTTCCTTTGTCAGCATCAGAAGTGGAGGAGGTCCCCTGCAGGGTGGGGACACCATGGTGGTCACCAGGGCCCCCCACTTTCCAGTCCATGGGATGCAACCACACACACCACCTCTCCTGTGTGAAAGGCAAGGCCAGCCCAATCATTCCCGCTTAACAGATGAAGATCCTGAGGTTCCAAGAGGAGCAGTGACTTGCCCAGGCTCCCAACAGGTCAGGACTAGAGCAAGGCTTGGGCTTGGGTCTGGGGAAGTCCAAACACCAAGCTCGGCCATCTCTCCAGGGTCAGTGGGCACATGATAGCTGGAGCCAGGGAGGGCACCAGGAGGGAGGAAAGGGTGACCGAAGTGGGCAGCCTCAGAGAAAGCTGGAGGAGGCCACAGCCCGACAGAGACCTGGCCCAGACCCGCCATGCCAGTCCCGCTAGGAAGCAGGTCATGGAGGCCAATGCCAGCCTGGAAGTCCTTCCCCCCAGACCTCAGCTGACTGCAGCCCCACCCCTGACCTGGGAGAAGATTAGCTTTAAAAGACACAAGAGAGGACTGGGGTTGGCTCGCGCCGCATCCGTACCCCTCCCTCCCCCGGGCCTGAGTGCGCCAGAGCCCCCGAAGCAGCTGCTCCTTTAACCCCGTTCTGTCTGAGTGAAGAACAGACACCCTCAGGCGACCTACACGCAGAGGCGGGTCCAAATCCAAAGCTGAACCCGGGGAGCTGTGCAAACAAAGAAGAGAAAGGGAAATCTCTCCCAGCAGCCTCAGAAGCAGCGGATTAAAGCTCCACAAACAACTTGATGTGCCTGCATCTGTTGAATACCTGAATAGACAACGAATCATCCCAAATTCAGGAGGTGGACTTTGGGAGCAAGATGTATTATTTTTTCCCCTTTTCCTCTTTTTGTGAGTGTGTAGGTGTTATGTTTCTGTGTGTGATCTTGTCTGTATAGCTTTGCTTTTACCATTTGTCCTAGGGTTTGGTCAGTCCGTTTTTTTTTTTTTTTTTTTTACTTAAAAAATGTTTTTTCTTAATAAATATTTTGTTAATAATTTTTTCCTTATTTTTTATTTTAAAAAATTAAAAAAATTTTTTCTTAATACTTTTTTCTTATTTTTTATTGTAATAGCTTTATTTTATTTTATCCTCTTGCTTTCTTTCTTTCTATTTTTTCTCCCTTTTATTCTGAGCCGTGTGGATGAAAGCCACTTGGTGCTCCAGCCAGGCATCAGGGCTGTGCCTCTGAGGTGGGAGAGCCAACTTCAGGACACTGGTCCACAAGAGACCTCCCAGCTCCACGTAATACCAAACAACGAAAATCTCCCAGAGATCTCCATCTCAACACCAAGACCCAGCTTCACTCAACGACCAGCAAGCTACAGTGCTGGACACCCTATGCCAAACAACTAGCAAGACAGGAACACAGCCCCATCCATTAGCAGAGAGGCTGCCTAAAATCATAATAAGGCCACAGACACCCCAAAACACACCACCAGACGTGGACATGCCCACCAGAAAGACAAGATCCAGCCTCATCCACCAGAATACAGGCACTAGTCCCCTCCACCAGGAAGCCTACACAACCCACTGAACGAACCTTAGCCACTGGGGACAGATACCAAAAACAACGGGAACTACAAACCTGCAGCCTGTGAAAAGGAGACCCCAAACACAGTAAGATAAGCGAAATGAGACGACAGAAAAACACACAGCAGATGAAGGAGCAGGGTCAAAACACACCAGACCTAACAAATGAAGAGGAAATAAGCAGCCTACCTAAAAGACACAAGTGCAGGGCAGTGTGTTTGCATGTGAAGGGATAAGAAGTAACATCTACGGAGCCCAAACCACATGCTGGGCGTCCCCCCGTGGGCACTCAGACCTCTCTGTGAGCAAGACGTGAGGGTCCCCATTTTACAGATGACGAAACTGAGTCTCAGAGAAGCGTGGAGACTTACAGGGTCACAGAGTTGGAAAGAAGTAGGTGACCATTCGAGCCCAGCCTCGCTTCACTCCCAAGTCCTCGCTTTCTGCTGCGTCCTCCTTTACTGCAGTGGACGCAAGACACCCTGGGGCCTGAATCAGAGACAGATTGCCAGTAGTTTCCGCTGCATCCAGCATCTTATCTGGGCAAGCGAAGGCACGGCACTGAGGCTGGATTACAGTCCAAGAGCCCAAGCACAATCTCCAAGCCCACTGCCCTCGGCCTGTGGGACCCTGAGCCAGCTGGGTCTCCCTGGCCTCCCTAACCTTATCCGACAAACAGGGATAACAGTAATACTGCTGCCCCGGATGACGGCTGTGAGGCATAGATGAGTTACCGTGCGTGCAGAAAGGGCTCAGAGGAGCATGTGGCACAAGGACTTAATAAATGCTTAATAAACACCACCTGCTATTGCCAAAGGAGGGTTCCTTTTACAGATGCAAACACGCAAGCTCAGAGAGGTTAGGTGACGTGCCCAAGGTCACACAGTTAGTATCAGGAAGCGTCAAATCCAAATAGATCTTAATCACAGCAATCCCTCTGCATTAATTCAGTCGACAAGCATGAGATGAGCACTTACTGTATGCCACACCCTGTGCCAGTGCCTGGGTATCTGGGGACACCAACGTGCAAAGTACAGCTGCTGTGTCTGCTCTCAGGGAGGACGTGCTCTTATAGGGACCCGGGGACAGAAGCTGCAGGTATGATTCATAGTCAGGTGCAGGAAACCTCGTGACCAGGGTACAGAGCTGCTGTAGGAGCAGAGGTGAGGGTGGCCCACACCAACACAGCCTCAGGGGCCACCTAGCCCCACGGACAGCCTCCTGGGGGACAGGATATCCACAGAGGACCGGATGGTGAGTACAGGTTACTCACGCGAGAGGGTATAGGGAACAGCATGTGCTGAGGTCTGGAAAAGAAAGGCAGCATTGTGTGCTCAGAGGACGTCGAGGAGGTTCAGGACGGGAGGAACTCAGAATTGGGGAGGTGGAGAGCTTGGGGGGAGGATTTGCTTTATACCCACAGGAAGGCAGAGGGAAACCAGTGACAGGATTCACTGTCAAGAAAAGCAGCACGGGGAGGACGGACTGGAACGGGCAGGGCAGGCAGCTGGCAAGGAAGGTGACAAGCAACCTGTCCCCCATCACTGGATCCCTCCAATGGGGCGGGCAGATGGGTAGGGTACGGAAGGAAGCAGGCTCCGGGGGCTGTGATGCGCGTGGAGCTGTCTGTCTGTCTGTCTTTCCTCTGCGTGTTTGCCATCCCCACTCCTGCTGGGCACCCCCCTGCCTGCTTTAGGGAAAGGCAGTCTCTAAGCCGGGTTCTCTGGGCTGCAGTGGCTCTGAGGCTGGTCCCCCGACAGTGGCTGTCCGGAGATGCCAGCATGGCCCCTAGGATGGATGCTTTAGAAGGCCAACACAGGGGGCAGGGGCATTCCTGCAAGCGAGCTCTGTGGCCTCCTCAGAGGGCACCCCTGGGCTCTGCCCGTCCCAGGAGGAGGGCTGCCCATGAAGGTCTCGCCCCCCTATACTAGCCCTGCACTTCCCAGGCCGGGCAGAGGGACACGCACGTGGGCCCTCACCCCGCCCTGAGCTGAGTCGGGTTCCCCACACAGAATCAGAAGGGAAACCATCGTTTCCACGGTGAGGGGAGGCTGGCGCAGCTTCCGGGACCCCCAGGCAGGCAGGCAGGCAGGGCCCAGAGAATAAATAACCAGTGTGGAGAACTGCAGGTCCCTCTGCAGAGTCCGGCAGTGGTCAGCACCCCTTCCCCAGCTCAGTCTCGGGCTCACAGCCCCTCTCTGTCCCACCCCTGCTGCCCGAGTGTGGCCCTTGGGGGTCTGGGCTCCGGGACCCTCTCGGTCTGCCCTCCCAGGGCCCGATCTTGCCCCTTGCATCGTGTCCTGCTGCTGCCTGGTGCTTACCGCCCCTTCACACCGCCCCTACCCCTCTGACCCCCTCCATGAGGCTCAAGAGCCCTTGCTGAGCTCACCCTGCCCAGTCCACGCCCTTACCAGCAGGACTTCTGAGGGCTCGAGAGCCCGAGCAGGGGAACAACGTACAAGTGTTTCCCTGAAGAGGAAGGTTTTTCACTGGGCTTTGATGGGGCGCCTGTGTTTCCCCAAACACAGACTCTGAACGTCAGAGGTGGGGCGTTGATCTAAACCACGCGCGATTATTTTGATTCTGAAATGCCATGCCTCACTTTTTGTGTACAGACAGAATTTTCAAATCTGAAATAACAGGGTTCATATTGCCTTGTTGGCACGGAACACCAAATCAACCACAAGACACCATGGGCGAGGTCCAGGGGGGCCAGCGACACATCGTGTGGATTATTTGCCACCAGGAGGAAGGCGACGTCTTGAGAAAGAATTCCCACGTGTGTAAGACCCTCCAAAATCGTAACGCTGCCTGGAGAGCCGCAGTGATCGGCAACGGGGGCTCCTGAAATGAGGGTGCTTAGAAATAGCAGCGTCTGATAGACACACTACTATGTATAAGATAGATAACGAATGGGAACCTGCTGTAGAGCTCAGGGAACTCTACTCAATGCTCTGTGGTGAGCTCAGGGAACTCTCTCAATGCTCTTCACCTAAATGGGAAGGAAACCCCCAAAAGAGGGGATATATGTATACGCAGAGCTGATTCACTATGCCATACAGCAGAAACCAACACAACATTGTAGAGCAACTATACTCCAATAAAAATTAATTTTATAAAGTTAAGACACGTTGAAGACTTTGATATCGTCACTTGTTCGATTTTTAAGAAAAGGCATTTTAGTCAATTGTACGAATATTCTAAACTAGTAATTTAGATTTTAAAAATGTGTTCCGGCTGGTCATGGGAGTCATAGGTGTCAATCTCAGTTAATTAGGGTTACCAAGGGGGAGGGGGGTTGGGGGAGGGATGGAGTGGGAGTTTGGGGTTAGCAGATGCAAGCTATTATATAGAGAATGGATAAAGAACGAGGTCCTACTCTAGAGCACAGGGAACGATATTCAGTATCTTGTGGTAAACCATAATGGGAAGGAATTTTTTAAAAAACATATATATAGGGCTTCCCTGGTGGCGCAGTGGTTAAGAATCTGCCTGCCAATGCAGGGGACACGGGTTCGAGCCCTGGTCTGGGAAGATCCCACATGCCGCGGAGCAACTAGGCCCGTGAGCCACAACTACTGAGCCTGCGCGTCTGGAGCCTGTGCTCCGCAACGGGAGAGGCCGCGATAGTGAGAGGCCCGCGCACCGCGATGAAGAGTGGCCCCCGCTTGCCGCAGCTAGAGAAAGCCCTCGCACAGAAACAAAGCCCCAACACAGCCAAAAATAAATAAATAAATTTATTTAAAAAAAAAAACAAAACATATATATATATGTATGTATATATATATGTAACTGAAGCACTTTGCTGTATAGCAGGAGTGAACACAACATTGTAGATCAACTATACTGCAATTAAAAATACAAAGAAAAAAAAAAGAAACAGCGGTGTCCGGAAGGGCGAATTCAGGGAGGCCAACCTGAGTGCAGGATACAGGCAACAAACCCCTGCTCCCTGCCAACCGGCCACCGGAGAGAAAGTCAAGGAGCCGCAGGGTCCAGAAAGATGGCTTCCGGCTCCAGCACTGCAGGAGTTTGAGGCTCCTTCTTACCGTCTCTGCAATGATTTCAAATAATTACTGAATGAATGAATGAATGAGAAACGCATGGATACGTGAAAGAAGCCAGTGACCCAGTGACCATTTACCCTGAGAGTAAGTATGGGCCTGTGGGTAGACAAAGGTGGACGTACCTGCCTAGGATGTTTTCACTGTGGAATTCTGTGCTCATTTATGCGGCAACTTTATGAACTGATGCCAGATTGTGATTTATAATGAGAAATATATATTCTCCCTCCATTCCTGGCACGGAGCTCCTAAAACCCTGGGAATTTCCCACACGACAGAGTCATTAACTGTGTTTTTTGTGATGTCGATGAGGTGACTTTTGGAAAGACCCTAGGTCACCTAAGGATGGGAGTTGCTAGCCAGTGGAGATGACATGTGATTGGAGGGTTGGAACTTTCAGTCCCCCCCACAACCCAACCCACTCCCTCCTGGGAGCAGAGAGGGACTGGAGGTTGAATCAATCAGCCAACGGCCAATGATTTCATCAATCATGCCTGTGTAATGAAGTCTCTGTAAAAACCCCCAAAGGACAGTGTCCTAAGAGCTTCCAGTTGGTGAACCTGTGGAGGTGCAGGGCTAGTGGTGCCTGGGGGACATGGCAGCTCCGGCCCCTTCCCCAGGCCTTGTCCTCTGCATCTCTTCCATCTGGCCACTCCCGAGTTATACCCTTTCTAATAAACTGGTGATCTAGTAAGTAAAACGTTTCTTTAAGCTCTGTGAGCCATTCTAGCAAATTACTCAAACCCAAGGAGGGGGTGTTTGGAACCCCTGATCTGTAGCTGGTCGGTCAGAAGCTGGTGTCTGAAGTGGGGAGCAGGGGGCAGTCTTGTGGGTCTCAGTCCTCCCCCTGTGGGGTCTGACGCCCTCTCCAGGTAGACAGGGTCAGAACTGAGCTAGACTGTAGGATACCCAGCTGGTGTCGAGGACTGTTTGGTGTTGGAAAGAACCCATACATCAGAACTGGTGTCAGAATCGCAACTACTTTGCAAGGGTCTAAGGTGCAAGGGTCTCCTCTCATCTCCTAGGTGCTCAGAAGACAGAAGAACAGGCAGCGGTCAGCACTGATTACACATCCACAAACAGGGTGTGACGCTTTGACATGAAGTGGCAGTGACGTGGGTGCCACTGGTGGTCCCTTTGTAAAAGGAGCAGGGCTCTGTGGGGTCTTCCCAGGACAGACCTGCCCCCGATCATGTCCTCCACCTGCCTCTTGCCTATAGAAAAACTTTAGCCAAAGAATAAATTTAATCGGAGAGGTGAGAAACTGCAGAAGCAAAGGAAAATAGTCGAACAAGAAAACATAATAAGAGCTTAGTCATAAAACAAAGTCAAGGACCTTTAGTTCCTCCTCAAGGGCTACAGATAATATTCTGAGCCGTATCCTGTGAGCTGTCTTGTAGATACTAAAACCCCCATCAGGTGGAAGAAGTTAACTACACGATGACCAGACTGTAGCCATGACATAAGCGGCCACAATGCCGAGAACTGGCCTCAAGAAAATAGGAGCACACCGACCCAGGAACTAAAGATTAACTGTACTTAAAACAATCAAGATGATACTGATCGGGGCTTCCCTGGTGGCACAGTGGTTGAGAGTCTGCCTGCCAATGCAGGGGACACGAGTTCAAGCCCTGGTCTGGGAAGGTCCCACATGCCGCGGAGCAACTACGCCCGTGCGCCACAACTACTGGGCCTGTGCTCTAGAGCCCACGAGCCACAACTACTGAGCCTGCGTGCCACAACTAATGAAGCCCGCGCGCCTAGAGCCCGTGCTCCGCAACAAGAGAAGTCACCACAATGAGAAGCCCACGCACCACAATCAAGAGTAGCCCCCGCTTGCCACAACTAAAGAAAGCCCGTGCGCATCAACAGACCCAACATAGCCAAAAATAAATAAATAAATAAATAAATAAATAAATAAATAAATAAAATTTATTAAAAAAAAAAAAAAGCTGACACTGATCAGACTACCAACAACAAATTTCAAGATGACTGTCAGAGCTGACTGTGATGTTTCTGCAGGGAGATCCCCTCCTCCACCTGTACACCCCTGAAACTCCCCTTTAAAAGCTCTTGGCCTGTCAGCAATGGGGAGTGGGTTCTTTGGGATGTGAGTCCACTTTCTTTCCAGGACTGCCGGCTTCCTCAATAAAGCCATCTTTCCTTTTACCCAACATTTGTCTCTCGATGTTGGATTCTTGAGCAACGAGCAGCCAAAGCTGAGTTTGGTAACACCTTCGCTGAGCTTGTAAACAAGCGGCCACCCCTGTCCTGCGAGTCTCTGGGGCTGTGGAGCCCTAGGCAGGGAGGTCTGGGAGGTGCTATATAAGGGGTGGGGGGACACCAGGGAAATCGGGCAGACGGTCTGCAGGAGGCCGGGTCTACACCAGAGTGGGTCTGGGGGCCTACATAGGTGAAGGCGTCTATACCACATGGGGCGGGGGCAAGCAGGGCACGTGGGGACAACTGCCCCTTCTTTCCAACCTGATTTCCTAAACTCTGAGACTGAAGCTGACCCATGGGGCCCCAATCAGAGCCCCATGACCCACTCTGGACCCTAGCTGTGGGACCCTCCCAAAGACTGCACAGCTGTGGCCACCACTGTGGGTCTCGGTGAGCTCTGGCGGGGCTGGAAACACTCCCTTGGTGACAGCAAACCAGGGGGCCAGACCCGAAGGACTTGGCCAGAAAGGTAAATCGATGGCGCACGAAACCCATAGCCCTCCTCCTGAGTCTATGGCAGAAGTCACTAACTAATCACCACACTGTCACTGAGACTGTCTTAATTTCAGAATCTCTCCCAGCACAAAGTCCAGGCACCAGACGAGCTGAATTACCTTAACTGCCGAAAACTCTTACCCCCTCTAGGCTAAACTTCTGGGGAAGAAAGCTCACAACTTGCCCGTGAGCAAGCCTCTCTGCCCTGGATTCTTTCTCCTTTGTCCCTGGGTGGAATCGGGCCACGCCTGATGTCTACAAAGAGGAATTTTAATAGAATCGTGGCAAGCCTGAGAAATACTACCATTCGCCGTGACCCCTAATTAAGACGCAGAGAGCACACAGCCAGCGTCGCTCGGTGCCGTAGCTGCTGGGGCTTAATTGAGGGAAAGAGAAGCGCAGAGGTAGGTGGCCAGGCAGCATGGGGCTGGGGCGGGGAGCTGAGCCCCTCCAAGGCGGCTCTGAGCTCCTGAAATGGGGCCGGACCATCACATTAAGTGAGTCTCCTGGAAGTTGATATTAATACGCCGTCTCCCCACAGGCTGGTAATCCCCAGACGGCAGGAAGGGCAGAGGCCAGCGGAACGCTGCTTGGTCTCTCCAACACAGGCGGGTGAGAGAGAATTTTAACAGCTCCATTTTCAAATTTTTCCACAAAATTTAGATCATAGCCAACAAGCCACCACCCAAGTGTCAAAGCTGGCGGCGATTTTCGGGCAGCCTGGACAAGGGGCAAGGGTCTCAGGTTCAAGATCATGCTCTGCCTCTCCCCATGGGGATCCTGGGCACGTCACAGCCCCTCTAGCTTCCATCCCTTCCCCTGACAGATGGGGCAGCTGGACCCACAAGTGAAGGTCCTTCTGATGATGGAATGTCACAGGGACCTCGGGAAAGCAGAGCTTCGATTCATTCCTGAGAGATGACTCCTGCTGCTTCTGATGTCATGGGCTCCTTTGTTCAGGGAAGAGGTCACACTGAGGCCCCTCGTGCACACACGTGGAGCGTGAGTCATCCAGCCACACCTGGGAGGGGAGGGCAGCGGGGCTTTGTGCCCTCTGAGCAGGCCCTCGGGGAGACAGAAGAGGGGTAGCGCTGGGACCAGGAAGCATCCTGGACAGAGAGGGATTGTAACCTCAGCCTCTTCCCTTTGGGATTTGTAGGGGGTTGAATAGTGACCTCCAAAAGATACGTCTGTATCCTAACCCCCAGAACCTGCGAATGTGACCTTAAAAGGTCTTTGCAGATATAAGCAAGTTAAGCATCATCAAGACCAGATCATCCTGGATTATCTGAGAGGGTCTTAAACCCAGTGACAAGTGTTCTTATAAAGAGGCAGAAGACGGGACACACAGACACACAAGGAGGAGGCCTGTGAAGACGGAGGCAGAGACTAGAGTGATGCGGCCACAAGCCAAGGAACGCCTGGGGCCACCAGAAGCTGGAAGAGGTAAGGAAGGATCCTCCACTAGAGACTTCGGAGGGCGCACGGCCCTGCTGACACCTCGATTTCAGATGTCTGGCCTCCAGACCTAGAGAGAAGTCTGTTAATTTAAGGCCCCAGTTTGTGGTAACTTGTTACAGCAGACCCAGGACACTGACCCAGGCTCACAGTTAACCGGGGGGGGGGGGGCGGGGGTGGTCTCAGCTGGGCCAGGAGGGGATGGCTCAGCCCCAGGTGCCCCGAATGGGACCTCCTCGTGAGAAAAGGGGCTCCATTCTGGTGACCCTGCCTGGGGCCCCGGGGGTCCCAGAGGAGGAAGCTGAGTCCAGCCCCGTGTACAGCTGGGTCTGGAAGACCCTCTGCCCCCAGCTGCTCAAGCTCTGCCGACAGCCGCCCTGCAGGCCTGTGGGGACTCAGGGCAGCATGTTGGGGGTCCCTCAGACTGGACAGGGCTCGTTTTCAACCGCTGAGAAGAACATTTGGAAAAAGCCTCAAGAATGCTGGAGACCCTGCTGTTATGGCACGCAGAACTCCAAGCAATTCAATGGAACAATAAAGAGATGTTTCTTCCCGTGAGCGGGAATCCAAGGTGGCGATGACGGTGACCTCGACGGGCCTCGTGGTGCCTGGTACCCGGCACGAGCTATCGGACAGTGGCCAGGATGGTGACCGCGATGCAGGCGGTGGTGACGGGGCTGTGGGTCCTGGCTGGGTTTAAGGAACTCTCGGGGGGCGAGTGGCCACACCCCAGTCCAGGTCCTGAGCCGCCTGACGCCCAGCTCCGGGCCTCACTCCCATCTCTTCCGGTTCCCAGGCTCTCAAGCCAGCATCTCGACCTCCTCCTCCGGGCCTTACCCCAGCTGGCTCCCTCCCAGAGTCTCCTCCCGCCTCTCCCTCCATCTCACAAGCCGTCCCCATGGAAGCTGTCCTCCCCGGAGGAGCCAGCCCTGGAGCTACCCGCGCTGTGCCCCAGCTCCCCACCCCCACTGCTGTGCCCACACCAAGGTCTGATCGGTAGGACCTGCAGGCCAGCCGCCCCCATGACCTCTGTCTCCCCTCTCGTGTTTTCCATGGTGAGGAAAAGTAACGAGAGTGCTGGGACGTTTAAGGGAAGAGCCGCTGGAGGGGGCGGCTTCCCTCGGGCTCAGGAGGCTGACAGGAGGCTGGGTGGGGAGGAGGCCCGCAGAACCAGCCTGCTGTGCATGAAGGGGTCTCTGCAGGGCCAGGCTGGAGCCCCGTGTGATGGGGAAGTCAGGGCGGCAGCCCCCAAGGCTCCGGGCTGGGATGACCCTAGTGGTCTGCCCAGAGCCCGTCCTGCCCAAAGCAGCCGCATTCCCCGTAACCTGGAACATGCGACAGTGGGACCCGGCTGTCCACGGCAACAAAGGGGGCGAGCAGGTCTCACCTGGAGATCAGGACTGCGGTAGGCTCAGCGGGGCTGTGAGGACCCCCGGAACGGGAATGAGGGTATGCGGGCTTCTGGCAGGGCTCTCGGGAGCCTGTGCCCCCAGGGAGGTCCTGCCTGGGGCCAGAGCCCTGCATCGCTCTCGCGCGCTCATTCATTCAGCAAGTGTCCCCTGAGGGGCTTCCCTGGCAGTCCGAAGTCCAGTGGTTAAGGCTTCGCCTTCCAATGCAGGGGATGTGGGTTCGATCCCTGGTCGGGGAGCTAAGATCCCACGTGCCTCGCGGCCAAAAAACCAAAACATAAAACAGAAGCAACATTGGAACAAATTCAATAGAGACTTTAAAAATGGTCCACATCAAAAAAATCTTAAAACAAACAAACAAACAAAAAAGCTAGCAGTCTCAGGGCTGCTATGTTAAAAAACAAAACAAGACAAAACAAAAATGCCCCTTGAGCACCCACCTCGAGCCCCTGCAGGAACCAGCCAGCCAGGGTCCACACTTGGGGAGGGGCCCCCCTTGCAGCAGGGGTGGCAGGCAATACACACACACACACACACACACACACACACAGGAGAAAGGAAGAGGGGACTGGCCAGAGGCACGGGGTCGGGTGCAGTGAAGGCGGCTCTCACGAGGTGACATTTAATCTATAACGTCCCTTCCAGCTCAGCATCCTCTCGTTTAAAGATCGCATCATTTTGTTTTTTCCTTTTAAGTAAGATCAGAGTGGAGGAGGTAAAAAGGAGAGGAAAACCCCCGCGGGGGTGTGAGCGAGCCCAGGACTGAAACCCTGTTCTTTCCACATTATCATCAGCGCTTTCTGGCCAAAGCCTTCTAGATCCTTTTGGGGCCCGCACTCCTGTTTGTTCCACAAATCTCACTAAAGCAGGCTTCGCCACGATAGTATTCCTTCTCACGGCAATGCTACCGTAATCTCCAGCCAGCCACTCCGTCCTGGCTCCAGCAGAAAGAGAATCCATAAAATATGAAGAAGATAAACTTGATATGGTGCCGGTCACTTTGGTTCCCGACTTGAGAAATATGGGAGTGTGTGAGCCGGATGACAGGCGCGGTGGCCTTTCGTAGGGACGACAGAGATGTAATTCTCAGCGCACCTAAATCAATCACCTTGGAAAACACACTTGGAGGCAGCAGGCGGCAGGTGAGTTCCCGCGAGTAGATGACCAGTCCCGCGGGAAAGACCAATATCGATTGCTCTTTCATCTCTTCTACGACGTCTCACTCTAAAGCACGGTGACAGTGCATAAGACTTCTTGGCATGTGTGTCAACCCCTCACTAGACTGTGAGCTCCTGGAGGACCGGGGACAAGTCTCTTGTCCGTGTTGTGATTCCCCAGGCCTAGCGAGCCCCGGAATGTCACAGGCACTCCAAAAGTGCTGTTTGAACTAGATTAAATTACTCTGTGGGCTCCTGCCCAGCAGATAACTTTGAGTTTTGTTACCCCAGGGCTGGCTTTGAATTAGCTGAGGTGATCACTACATCAGCCTCCACAGTTCCAGGAAAGCATCAGGGCAGGAAGAGAAGACAAGGTCCACAGCCCGAGTCCTGGGTCCAGCACGCCTTTCCCAGGAAGGGCGGGGGCCAGGGCAGAGCATGTGGTTTGGGGGTTACCTCCCTGCCCACCTCCCCCCAGCACGTGCTTCACCCCCGATCTCATGGTTTCACCATCCTCCCCACTCCAGTAACCCCCTGGCAAGGCAATCTCTGACTCTATGACATGGCAAAGGTGGGGCAGCGTCTTCTATCCAACACGAAGCGAATCAGACCCAGCATCCAAGAATATCAAACAACAGGTTCTAACCAAGCCGACCCATTTCTGAGACCACCCCTCCCCCGACAAAGATGGGGAGCTGACTCGGCCTGCTGGGCGGGATGGTACCAGTACTTACTTACCCACGTGGTGTGACCAGCCCAGGCCACCGGCCTCGGACCCCATGAACAGGGCAGCCCTCTCCCAGCACACACCACCGAACACTTCGCAATCCCACTTGGGCGAATTTTCGATGGAGGACCTCCAGCAAGTCTTTCTAACAGGACGGGGTTTGGGGGTAGCGTTGGGAGTGCATTTCATTGAGGAAAAGTAGGCCGGGCTGGCCTCACTGCCTGTGCCTCGCATCGGGGTCAGGGGTTTGGCACAATCTAGTTCAATAACGGCCACATGTCGGGAAGAAACTGGGCTCCTGGTAGAGGCGTCGACCCAGGAGAGAGTGTCCATGACAGCTCGGCCTCTGCAACAAGCCAGGCTGCTGCAGCCAAGGGCCACATGCTGGGGCTTCAAACGATACACATTTATCCCCTCACAGTCTGGGGCCGCAAGTCTATCAAGGTGTCCCCAGGGCCACACTCCCTCCGGAGGCTCCAGGGGAGGGTCCTTCCTGCCTCTCCCAGATGCTGGCGGTCCTTGGCTTGTAGACGCGCCCGTCCAACCTGCCTTCGTTGTCCCCTGGCCTCAGCCTCTGGGTCTCCTCTGTGTGCCCCTCCCCTTCTTATCAGGACCCCGGTCACTGGGCTCAGGGCCCACCCCGCTCCAGTGGGGTCTCATCTACGTTACCTCTGCCAGGACCCCATTTCCAAATACGGTCATGTTTGGAGGTTCTGGGTGGGCAGGAATTTGGGGGGAAACTATTCACCCTAGGGCAACAAGCAAAGTGCGTTCTTAGCAGGGAAGGAGGTCTGAACGGAAGCTGATGGAGGAGACAGAGGAGGAATCCAGCAAGACTCCTGGGCACGGCAGGGTGACACAGCTGCTGACACTCTTCCGTCTTCACTGCGCACATCCTTCTCCCTTCGGACGGTCTCTAACACTGGCCTGGGCTCTGTCCACCCGGGGCACCCACTCTATTTTCCCACAAAGACCCAAGTATCCCAACAGCGCTTTCCCCGCCGCAGGGGCTCGGAAGGCCCTTCCCTTAAGGTTCCAGAGAAGCACCTGAACCGTGGCCCGAAGTTAACTTTCACGTGTTGAAACCCAGCATCTCAGCGTCCCCAGTGGGCTCAGGGGTGGGTCCTGACCAGGCCGGCCATGGCGACGGTAACTCACATTCAGGACCGCCCTCAGGTCCCCCAACCTCCCCAAACCTTCAGGCTGGGGATGCCGGTCCCGACTCTGCATCTCTAATCTTGCCAGGTCCCCCCTGCCGCTCGGGCCTCCAGGACCGCGGCCTCCCAGAATCCCCATGCCTGGCGGTGTCCCTCCCCGACCACAGAGCCCACCCGCCTGGCACTCGTTCTGTGCCCTCGCTCCCCTGTGTGCTGTGATGTCCCCAGGGGAGGGGACGGCAGGATGAGGTCTAGGTGCAGTGAAGACCCCCGTGTGCTGAATAAAATGAATGGAATCACCACGGCGGGTGTAGACTCTGCAAGGTTGCAGACGCCCTGGGCTCTGTACTCTTCCCTGCAGACACAGCTCCAGGGAGCTCACGCCCCAGCTCACAGCTGAGCCTTGGCGAGATGGGCCCGTGAACTGGTCTTCTGAGCCAGGGTCGGGTGGAGGGCGGGGCGCTCAGCATCTTCCCTGCGGCTGGATCACCGGGAGAAGCGCAACAGCGGCAGTAAGCGCACACCTCCGAGTGCCACTCTGCTCTGCATCGGTCACATGCAGTCCCACTGTAACTGAGCAGCCACCGACAGACAGGGAAGCCAGGGCCCCAGCAGGGCCACCGTCGGCCAACATGTGGCCTCGGGGGAGTGTGGCTGATTCGTCCCCACAGCCCCGAAGCCTCAGAGCTTCAGGTCCCCGCCGGGTGGCTCTGGGTCCCCTGGGGCAGGCTGTCTGTGTTTTATGCAGCAGCTGTGGGGAGGGGGGCAGGACCTCACCTGGGCTGAGCACCTAAAACACACCTGGCATGTACCCCTGCCTTCTCTGTCTCTCCGTACTGGTCACAGGCAGCGGGGACCGCCAGACCACTTCCTCCACGTCCTGGTCACTGACCGAAGGGTCATCAGGCACCCACAGCCGGGAAGCCCTGTGGCGCACGCGCCGGGGGTGCGGCAGTGACCGGAGTGGACCTGCCCCCCCGCAGGGAGAGGCCCTGACACGTGTGTTGGGGACCTGCCAGGTGCTTGGTCCTCACACCGGGGAGAGAACAGGACAGACCCAGCCCCTGCCTCCTGCGAAGGACAGGAGACACGCAATGAACAGCTAGATCACAGAGTCCAGAGGTGGCCGGTGCTGAGGAGGGGAAGGGATGGGTGATGAGTGATGGGCAAGGATGGTAGCAGCTGGGCCGGGGGTGCTGTTTTAGAGAAGGGGGCATGGAAGTCCTCACCCAGAAGGACATTTCAACACAGACCTCAAGGAGGTGGGGCAAGTCACGCAGAGCCGGGGGAAGGTCTCCTGGGCTGGTCACAGCACCCAGGAGGAAGCCCTCGATGCAAAGGTTCCTTGGCCATCACTGAGTCTTTAACCATTTCTTTCTGCTTGTTCCTCCCATGTTACTGCACACCTACTATGCACCGGGGCTCTTCTCAGACTGCCTCACCGAGCAGACATTCATGCCTCCACGTTCATCAGGGCTCACAGGACAGGCTGACCTGCCGCCAAGGCCCTGAGCCTCTCACAGGCAGCTGCTTAGCGCGCTGGCCCTTCGCTGAGCCCCTGTACCCACCCACCTGAGGGCTAGAGGGCCCTGGGGGCTGGGGCTGGGGGCCTGAGGGCAGGGGTGTGGGTCCCAGGGCTCGAGGCCACGTACACGGCTGCAGGCCGGCCTCCTCCACCGCTGACACGGAATCTCTGCACCCAGTGCCACGCTGGGAAGGGTGGTGGCCACACCCTCTGCCGGGGGTGGGGGGACGCTGTGAGGAAGGGTGCTGGGGCCTCTCCGGCATCCCGGATCAAAAGCCCCCTCCACTCGGTCACCCCAGTCACTCCACCGTCACCCAGGGGAGGCAGGGGTGATGGCTAGCCTCACCCTCCCTGGGGTCCAGAACCACACTTGGCTGAGCCCTCACCCAGCACGGACAAGGGGTCTGCTTGCTTAGCCGCTCTGCTCGCCCTGCTGGGAGCCCTGGGCCTCCATCAGCCTGCGGGGCCGTAGGGTTCACCACTCGGCTCCCCTACAAGCTCCCCCATGGCCACCACGATCGCCCAGTGGCCTTTGCTCTGACTGACGCCCACCCGAGACTCATACAAAGACTATGTCTCATACAGACTCGCTCCCGAACACCAGTCCTGCCTCTGACCCAGCCGGCTGAGCCCCTCCCCAGGGCCCAGAGGGGACCCTGAGGGCTGTTTCCAATCCCTGGTGGTCACTGAAGGCCGTAAGGCCTCGCGTCGGGGGTGCCGGCGCCCCAGCTATGTCCCCAGCTGGGCCCTGGGGTTCTGGCGTGGCTAAAAGGAGACGGGTAAGTTCACAGCATCTTAGGGGATTCTTGTAGATGCCAGGAGAGCCAAGCAGGTATGTGTCTCCCTGACCCAGCCCTAAGACAGGCTTTCTGAGCTGGCTACTTGAGGAAAACCTGCCCTTCCATTAAGGGAAGCGGGCAATAGGCCAAAGCCCGGGAATAGGATGTGAAGCCGCGACCAGGGTCACGGGGACAAGGGCAGTGCAGTGAACGTTTGGAGTGGGTGCTGGGTGGAGCTCTGCAGGGAGGGGCCGGCGGTGGGGGAGGGGCCAGCCTGGTGACCTGTGTGTCGCGGGCCAGCATCCTGGCTTCTCTGGGGCATTTTCCACTTTGCTTTTCCCCGGGCCCATGTCCCCACTGCTTGTTGTCAGGGGAAGTGGCAGGCCACCTGTGACAGTTCATTGTCAACTGGACCAGGGCACAGCCCCAGTGATTCTATCAAACATGCGTCCAGGCATTGCTGTGAAGGTGTTGTTACCGACCAGGGTCCTTGGCCTCCTGTTTCAGTATTGTGTCAACATGGTTCACATCTATGGTCAGTGAGGAGATTATCCTTTATCCTGTGGAGGCCCCTTATCCAATCTGCTCAAGGCCTTAAGAGCAAGTTTCCCAGAAAAGAAATTCTGCTTCAGGACGGCACCATAAACTCCTGCCTGAGTGTCCAGCCTGCAGGCCTGCCCTACAGCGTTCTGACTCACTAATCCCCAATTACGGGGACCAAGTCCTTAAAATAAATCTATTAACCTAGCTTTGCCTATGGGTGTAGCTATCTATCTATCTTTCTATCTATCATCTATCTATCCATCCATCCATCCATCCATCTACCTACCTACCTGCCCATCCATCTCCTATTGCCTTTGTTTCTCTGGAGAGTCCTGGCTGACACGCTGCCTGTGCCCCATGCACCTGGGGAGCCTCTCAGGAAAGAGAACCCCCTGGACACTCACCAGAGCCTGCCCTCAGCCCCTGCCTGCTCCCCACTGGGCGTTGGCACGGTGCCCTTCTGCAGTGCCTCGTTCACTCCCCCAGGCGGCCACAGAGCCCCTGATCCTAGCCACGGAGGCCAGGGTCCTTTGTCCTAGCCCTGTGTGAGGGGCAAGAACGTGAAAATGGCAGTGGCACCCAGGGCCAGGGGCCCAGTCTCTCCTTCGGATCAGTGTTTTCAGATGCTGAGCCCCCGCCTGGCCTCCCCAAGCAGTGGAAGAGAGTCAGTCACTGTACTGTTTTCCGAAAGCCGGGGCCAGGCCCGTAACCGCAGCACCGCAGCCCAAGCCTGAAGCTCTGTGTGTGTGTGTGTGTGTGTGTGTGTGTGTGTGTGTGTGTGTGTGTGTGCTTGCACACACGTACGTGTGCATTCAGGGTCCCTTGTGAACCGATCCCTTGCTCCAGCCTCATCCCACCAGGATCCCTATAATATGACCCCTAGACTTCCGCCTACCCACCTACTAGAAGGTTCCAGGCAACCCGCCTCTGAACCTTTGCACCTGCTGCTGCCTCTGCTCGGAGCAGCCGCCCTCCAGCCCGACCTGAGCCCATGGGTTGACCCCCATCTCTGGAGCCGTCCCCGGTCAAGGTAGGCTCTTCCCCACATGTGCCTCCTGACACACCCATCCCCTGTTGGACATCGTTGGCCCTTTAGGTATCTAAGTCACCCCACCAGCCTCTGGGCTCCAGGGGGACACACCCTGCCCCTTGCACCTGGGTTCGCCCAGCATGTAGCAGACCTTCCCCCATCTCCCCTGGGGCTGCTGACCCAGTCCCTCACACTCCATTCAGCAAACACACATCTCTTGATGCTTTATTGATGGGATATTTGTCCTCGAAACAGTTTTTCATGTTTACTCATTAGCTTTGGCATTCCTAATAACATTCCTCCTTCAGATACTTTAATACCAAAAAATTAAGAATCAATGTCCAGAACAAAGGTTGGCTGACATCGTGAGCCTAAAGGTGTTAGTTTAGCAAATTCCTCTGTGTCCAGCATACAAAACCACATGCGCCAGGGGCTCATACAATTTCTGTGAAAGAAATCAATGAAACAAAGTATCTAATTGACAATTACGGCTCCTCTGGAGGATGAAGAGTTTTTTTTCTTATTAACCCTTTCGCCCCACTCAAGTCGTGCTTTCCTCCACAATCCGAGCTGATGACTTTTTTTTTTTTTTTGATGACGCTTTGACGATGAAGTTAATCCTGTTCCGCCTCCCCATCGAATCGGTTCCAGAGGGTGGGAGGCCCCCAGTGGGATGTTAACGACAAACATGACGAATTCCCACCCGCCCCGGTGTCGGGGAGCCCTTTCCTAATGGGGTTGGCGGGACGTGTGGCCGGACGCCCTCTCTGCCTCTCCACGCAGCTCCCGGCTCCTTCCGAGACATGTGCACACGTGGGGAGGGGGTGAGGGATGGGCGGAGGGTCTCTGTCCACCCCTTCACCCCCCTCACAGGCCCCTCCTGGAGGGCAGCGACCGAGCGCTTGGGTTCGGCACCAACGTGCAAGGTCCTTCGAGACCTGGGCTCGTCCTTGCCACCTGCTCCCCCATGCCTGCCCCCCAACCCGGTGTGGGCTCTCTGGAGGCTCCACGTCCCCTCGTCTCCCTAAGGCGGGGAGCCCACCTAGCTCGGCCCCCTCTCCTTGTCCCTTCCCCACCCGGTGAACTCCCACTTGACCACAGCTCCTTCCAAACCCTTCCCTGAATCTTCCCCAGCCAGCAGGTGAGGGAGGTCCCTCTGTGCAGCCGGCCGCTGGCCCTTCCCTCTATCCCAGCACATCCCGGGCCTGTCCATCCCCTGTAGGTTGAGGGCTCTCTGGACATGCGTCCGAGGCCCCTCTGCCGCCAACAGCCAGCCCAGGGGCCGCCGGGAACAGTACTGGCTGCAAGAGCATCCTTGTGTGCTCTGCGCTACCCGCAGGTGTCCCAGCAGCCCCGGGCGGGGAAGCTCCTCCCTGCTCTGTAGACCAGGAAATGGAACCTCAGCCGTCAGGGTCCGGGAGCGAGTGAAGAGCCAAGCAGACTCGGACGCCCAGGTCTTCCACCAGAGCCCGGGCTCCTACACCTTACGTCTCAAGGCCTGGAAGCCCGTGGGCGGGGGACAGGGCCGAGACAGCTTGGACCTTGGCCTGCAGCAAAGCTTGTGTAAAGGCCGCCCATCGAGGGTCATTCTGCAAAGCAAGACTTGTTTCTAGACCCGGAGGAAGGAGTCTCATTGCTGACCTGGCCAGTAGCACCAAGGGCCTGCCTCGTCTGCACATGCCTGCCCGGGGAATGGCCTCCTCCCAGCACCCACGCGCACGCGAGGGGACGGGACCCGCTCAGGCCTCCTGCAGGTGCCCGGTCTGCTTGCTGCATGACGGTGGGGGAGGGAGCCCAGCAAGCCTCTCCTAGGAGCACTGCTGCCCCTCCCCTAGAAGGAAGGTGACGGTGACGTGGCCAGGACGCCCAGCCCGGTCCGATCACTCACAAGGGCCATTTAGAACAAATTAGGGCCCGGGTGGCAGCCACGGGCCTGAGGCTTTTCATATGAATTCATGAATGGGGCTCTGGCAGCGTCCGGGGTTTAACTGAGAAGATCATCACAGGGGAGCACAGAAGCTCCGTACTCACGACGGGAGAAGGCGTGGAACTGCTCTCTGGAATCTGAAGTGGGCTCCGTGAATCTGAGGAAGGTCTCTTCCGAGCTGCCTCTGACCCTGCAGGACCCCAACCTAGAGCTACAGAAACACGCACCCAGGTCCCCAGCCTTTGTCTCAGCTGTTCCTTGGCCTGGAACTCTCTCCCCTTTGGCCCCTCCAGGGCTGGCCACCTCCCTCATCGAGGGCCAGCTCAAATGGCTCCTCCTGGGGGGGAATCCCTGACCACCCGTCTGAAACACCACCTCTTGTCCCCTCCACCGTGGTCACCTGCCTTCTCCACTCACCACGCTGACGCCATAGATGTTCACACTCGAAATGTTCACCCGGCACCGAGCACCACCGAGGGCTCGGGATGAAGCAGTGGGGCTAATGGGGTAAAGCATCAGTATTTCTTCTTTCAATGGGCTGTCTCCTGCATGGGCTCGTGAGCTCCGAGGGGCCAGGGCGCTCTGTTCAAGTGCTCAGTCCTGATGGTCCTCCTCCCGGCTCGGGGCCCGGCGCATGTGTCCCCACGCCTCTCTCCAGGAACATGACAACAGGCCCTCCCTCTGAGGCATCCTGTGGCTCCCTCAGCCCCAGGCAGACCAACTTCCCGCCCGGCTTGAGCCAAAGCCACCACGGCACGCCCACGCACGTGTCCAGCCAGCCCCTACCTGCGCCTCAGCTCCCACCGCCCTCTGGACTCAGGACGGCCCCAAACACTCCTGCCTTCTCTTTCCTGCCCAGGCTGTCCCTCCCCACCCAGACCCCCCTCCTGCAAACCTATCCAGAGACTTAACTCGGGTGCCACCTACCTACGGCGACCTCTGAGATCACTGCAGGCAGAATAACTTAAAAAGCTCAGCTGCCACTTAATCAGCACCTAAAATAATCACGCCCTCTCTGAATACCTTAGGGATGGACCCTCGTGATGGTTCCAGTGAAGTACGAGGCAGCACCTCAGTGTGCAATTGAGGAAGAGGAGGCCCAGAGAGGTCGGGGCTTGTGTCCTGAGCCACACAGCCCTGAGCTGCTCGTCTGAAAGCCGTCTGCCCCCAGCCTCACTCCCGCCCCGGCTTCCTGCCTGGATGGCTTCTACTCTGCGTCTCAGGCAGCCCTGATCACACCCCGCTGTGTCTGTCACTTGGTGTCTGCTCTTTCCCAGACACGGCTATAAGCCCCTTGAGGGCTGCACCCTGTCTTAGTCTCCTTTTAAATCCCAGCACTGCCTGGGCCAGGGGCCAGGAAAGAGCACACGTGCCAACGAATGGGATGCCCCCAGGGGACTAGAACACAGGGTGCCTCCTACTCATACTAGAACTCCTGCATTTTCTCCTCTTATAACAAGACTGGGGTGGGAAAGTGGATGGATAAGAGAATCGGAAAGTGGATGGATGGATGGATGGGAGAATGAATGGATGGGCAGTGAATGAGTGGATGCGTGGGTGGGAAGGTAGATGCAGAGATACGGTAACTTGCTGTGTGACCCTGAGCCACTCCCTTAGCCAATCTGAGTCCCATGTATTCATTTGGGGAAAAGAGATGATAAGGCCCAGGAGGAGAAGGAAAGGTTTTTCCCTCGGCCACAAACCTGCCCCGGGAAGACTGGCCCCCCTAGTCCTGCGACTTCAGTTCATCTGTCCCCCTCCTTTGTGACCTCTGACCTCCTCTATTTTTCTTTTCAATATGGCTGAACGTGAGGACCACTGTCTGATAATAGCTGCCTCCCTTTCTCTGATCACAAACTCTGGCTGGGACACTAATCTCACCTCCCTGCCAGACACCAGGTGGGAGATTGTTTTTTAAAAGCGCAGCAGTGTGAGAGAATGAAATTCCTCACAGGATTCTCAGCCTTGGCTGCATATGGGATCACATGGGGAGCTTTTTAAACAGACACGGGGGCTCCACAGCAATCCAATTTACTCAGAATCTCTGGGGGTGGGGTCCAGGCTCATAATTTTTAAAGCATCCCCAGAGACTGGGGACCAATTGACTAGAGACTCGGCAGCCCTCGGCAGCTGGAAGAAAGCGACAAACTAGACGGGCATTTTGAGAGCAGAACGTGTCTGGATAAACAAGACTCCTCCTGGAGGTTCTGATCCATCACCTCCTGCCCTCCCAGGAGTCACCCAGGGAGCCCGAGGGAAGAGACATGAACCGCACAGTTTACACTCAGGGTCTGTGCCAAGCCAGCTGTGGCTTCTCAGAGTGCTGAAGCTCTTGGAGAAACAATCCTCATCCAGGAGATTAATCACGTGATCTCTGTCTCTGTCATCCTCTTTTCAGTTCCTTGCTGTGACCTTCATTATCTTCATCACCATCACCATCATCATCATCATCACCATCATCATCACCATCATCATCGCCATCATCACCATCATCATCGCCATCACCATCACCATCACCACCATCACCATCATCAACATCGCCATCATCATCACCGTCATCATCACCGCCATCACCATCACCATCATCATGGCCATCACCACCAGCATCACCATCATCATCACCATCATCAACATCGCCATCATCATCACCATCATCATCGCCATCACCACCATCACCACCACCATCACCATCATCAACATCGCCATCATCATCACCATCATCATCACCGCCATCACCATCACCATCATCACCGCCATCACCACCAGCATCACCATCATCATCGCCATCACCCATCACCATCTACATCACCATCATCATCACCATCATCATCACCATCACCATCATCATCACCATCACCACCACCATCACCATCATCATCACCACCACCACCATCACCACCATCACCACCATCACCACCACCATCACCATCATCATCGCCATCACCCATCACCATCTACATCACCATCATCACCATCACCATCATCATCATTGACATCACTGCCATGTCTAACATTCATTGTCAAATTCTGTGCTGAATGCTTCCTTGTTGTTCCTCACATCTGCCGTCACAACGACTCTTCAAGATACTGCAGTTTATTTCCCCTATTTTCAAATGAACACATGGTAGTTCAGAGAGGTTAAACAACTTGCTCAAGGCCACACAGCCACGGGATGGTGAGGTGGGGGTTTGGATGCAGGTTTGCCTGACACCCAATTTGGTGCTTTTCATGGGAAGGGGAAGATGTCAAGACCCAAACTCCTGAATGCCCAGGAACAGCCTAGCCTTTCCCTAATCGAATCCCCCCACAGGGCTGACAGTGAGAGCCTCCCAAGGTCGAAGAGACAATTAGAATCCAAACAACCAACTGAGACTAGGCAGTGCATTTCAACTGAGGAAGATGAAGTTGGATGAGGAGAAAAGCAAGGCCCCGCTCTTGCGTTGTGTAAGTTCATTCACGCATTCATTCATTCATTCATGTATTCATGCATTCCTGCATTCCACAAACCTTCCCAAGTGCCCCCTGCCCCTGCATCCAGAACCACGAGGCCACTCCGGCTCTCACATGGGCAGAGGGTAACTCCAACCCGTGATGCTTATACATGGTCTTTTTGCAGAGCGGACTCCTGAAGTCGTTCTGGAACACCTGCTCTATTCCAGTCCCCAGGCTGGTCCCAGGGATACTGACATGACTGGGACGCGGATGAGGGAGACAAAGCAGCTTAAGGGCAGCCATGCGCAAAAGGCTTTGGGTGCCATGGGGCAGTGAGGCCAGTGCGACGCGGTGCAGGACTTGGCCACCATACACAGGGCTGCAACCCGAGGCTACGTTAACAGACACAGCTCTGTAGCTAGAAGGAGTGTGGGTCGTCCCACTGGGACCTGGGCTATTCACACAGAAGCCTCGTGACCAGTGACTGGGGAGAAGCGGACCTGGAGCATGTTCACAAGAGGGTGACAGAGTTATCTGGGGACAGAGATCCTTGCCCTGCGGTTGAGATGGAGTCAGGCGTGGGAGCTGGGCGGGGGTAGCATGAGGGGCACAGACCTCGCTTCTGAAGCCAGGAGGGCGGAGCCTTAGACAGGAGCCCACCCTTCATGAACCCGGTAGGCATCTCCAATGTGCAGTGTGGGGTGACAAGTCACTCGGCCACACTTGGCGGCTTCTAACAGCAGCATGCAGGCCCTGTGGATCACCCAGACTGCCGTCCGGATGTCCAGGGGCCTGTGTCACCTGATGCAGCCCAGAGAGCTGCAGCTGCCAGCACCTGGACAGGAGCCAGGCTGGCTGGGGCAGGGATCCCAGATGCTGGGGTGACACTAAAGCATGCCACCATGTCCTCCATCCATGAAGCCTTGGGCACCCACAAGCCTCACACATCTCCAGAGGGAAAGGCAACAGCGTGTCCCCCGTGCCCCCTGCACCTTTCAGACCCTTCCCAGTCGGCGCTCTGTCCAGACACACCCCAAAGAGAAGCCAAGTGATGGTGTCTGGCCAGGGTCCTGGGCCCTCCTAGGGTCTCTGCCTCACCAGACCCACAGCCCACCCGGGGGCTGGCTCCAGGGGTCTGCTCAGAGCCCCCTCCCCAAAGCTGTGCTTCCAGACTCTCCCCACAAGCCTTTGTCCACCAGCAGCCAGAGGGATTTTACAGACACGATTCCACTTTGGGAAATGGGATGAGTGTAGGTGGGTGGGTAGGTGTATCAAAGAAGATGCAATTTCCCTAAACTGTTCACTAAGCTGCCTCCCACCTCCCCTGCCCCTGCCCAGTCCCAGACCACATCTCCCAGACCCCCTTGTATGAGGTGTGGCCAAGTGACTGAGCCCTGGCCAGGGGGATGGGTGCCAATCTGGACTGGGCCATTAAGTCCCCCACCCTTGCCCCCTTCCCCAGGACCTCGAGGACCTCGAGGAGGGCAGAGGAGCCACAAGATGGAAGGAGCCTGGGCCCCTGAATGACCACAGAGAGTAGAGCCCAAGGCCCCACCCACCCCACAGGCCACGTCAGGCTGGGCAAGGCCAGGAAGACACCTCCAGGTTGGGGGTTGTTGGTTAGAGCAGGTAACACCCTGAGACAATGTTTGGCTTCATGTCCCTGTGCATGGAAAATATCTGGAGGAAGGTTCCCCGTGTGGAGAGCGGCGGTCTCCCGCCAGTGAGATTTGGAGTCATTTGGTTTTAATTTCTAACAAACCGGACTCTGCAGTCTGACTTCCAGCCCTGGCCCTACCCTGGCCTCTCTGAATCTCAGTTTTCCTCATCTGTAAAATGGGAACAAGAGAGAACCCCTCCCACCCTCAGGACTATCGTGCAGTGACCCTGTGACTGTTTAGTTCCAGAACAGGCGCTGCTAGTAAGTCATGCTTTCTGCTTGACTTGTTTTCTATCTTTGTCTACAGAGATCATATATTAGCCCTATTTAAAAATGCATAACTGTTAGAAGGAGTGAAGCCTCTGTCTTTGGCAAGTGCGATTAAAGGTGAATCTTTTTCTTGTCAACATTTCTTACATTTTCTATAAAGACTCTGTTTTTATGAAGGAGAAAAAAACAAACTTAAAAAAAAATGATGAATGCACCTGTAGCACAGTCCGCTGGGGAGGGGAGACGTGTTACTACAAACGTCAAAATCAGCAGAAACAAGAACACCCAGCTCCTCCCACCGGCTCCCCACCCCCACCCCCCAGCGGACTCACCGCCTCCCTGTACTTGACCCCATGTTCCACCTGGCTGCGGAATGAAGCCACATCACCACGCATTTTACACTGTAAAGAAACCTGCAAGATTTGTACTGTTCTGCTAAATTAAAAAGAAAAAGTATTAGCAGCTCAAAGGAGAATCGCAACCATGAAGATTAAATATTTATGCCCTGGGGACTCTTTGGGGCTAAATGTAGGAGAACATTCCAGACACTGGGAAAGCTGAAACTAGCCTCATTTCACCTTCGCAAAAGTCCTGTGAGGGGGCGTTTTTAGTCCTCCTTTTACAGAGAGGTCAGGTAACTTGGCCAGGACCCCCAGGACCTGGGGCAAAGCCCCCAAGGGCTCCCTGGACCTCAGCCCGAAGTGAGGGGGAGCCAGGGGGATGCCCAGGGCGCTGTGGGACCGGCTGCCCACCTCTCCCCTCTCCAGGCGCCCGCTTGGGCTCCTCCCCCCTCTGCACCAGGCCCTACACCTGCCAGAGTTCCAGAAAGTCTGGGTACCGGAGGAAGTTTAGGGTGGGCTTTCATTCTGTTTTTCATTTTTCATTGATTTCAATGGAAATGGTCCCAGCACACTGTTTCTTGGGGTCCCTATGAATGTGCGTCCCCCCATTTCTACCTCTCACCACCACTGAATGGATACAAACACCCTAAAATAATCCATTCTTGAGGCAACACATACCTTCCCAGATGACAAATCTGACCACAGCCCTCCTCTGCTTAAAATCCTGCTGAGGCTCCCCCTGCGGTCAGGACTTGGCCTTGGCTCATGGTTACCTCGGTATTCAAGGCCTCTCATTGGCTGCTCTCTCCTTATTTCTCCCTCCACTCCATCCAGCCTACTCCTCACCCACATGCCTCTCCCATTTCCCTGAATAGACCACAGTCCCTCAGGCACCCTGAGCTCAGGCTGCGCCGTCTCCTATAGCACCCGATTTTCCCCCCAGTGAACTTCTATTCATCCTTCAATGCCCATCACAAAAGACCCCACACGTCCCACTCCCATGGTGGCTTCTCTGACTCCCTCAGCTAGTCAGCAGCTCACACACGAGGGTTTGGGCAGGTTCTGTGGTTGGATCCCAGCACTATGACATCACATGATAGTGAAGCTGTCTGGGTTCAATTCTCTCCTCTAGACTGGAAAGTTCTGGATCGTAAGGATTTATCCCATTCACTGTGACATCTCCAGCTCTTAGCTTACTTCTGGCCAGAGGAGATGCTCAATGCACGCTTCTTGAGTGCAATAATCGAATTAATTAATACTGTGATTCACAACTGGTTCCAAAAGCCAAATCAAAAAAAAAGACCCTCTTGCCGCTTCTCGTTCTGCGTCCTGAGACCCACCGGCACAGGGGTTCAGGGTGGCCCGTTTGAAATCACAGCCGCCCCACACCCTGCTCGCTGCTGCTGTATCTAGGTTCTCAGTGCGTCCACTGGGAAACCAACGTCATGCCAGTCTGGTGCACATCAGTATGCAGGCGGCGCAGGCCTCCTGCTGAACAATTAATCAGTCCATCTGTATGCGCTGCGCTCTGGGACCGCGAACTAGCGGCACTGCCGTCTCCCCAAATCCACCCAACTTTCCTCCCCACTATTTCCAAATTCAATAAGCACAAATCACTGATCTAACTTTTTCCCAAAGTTAAAGAGCAAATTGCTTGGCCGGCTCCAACGTCTACTGTCTTAACAGGACGCGGGGAAACAGCAAAGCCTTTATGAGTGGATCGGGGTTTGTCCCCAGAGGCCCTTGAGCCGGGCCCCCCACCCAGGGAGATCAGATAAAACTCACACCTCCACTCTGGGAAGGAAACATTTACTAAGCACCTACTATGTGCCGGTGTCTCTTTTTAAAATACATGAGTGGGGCTCCAGGGAAGCCAAGTGACTGTCCTTCCTCCCACCCCCAAAGCTGCACACCTGGAATATGTCCAGGATTCAGATCTAGGGCTCTGACATCAGGGCCCCATTTGCTTTCCACTAACAGGCCATGTGGCAAATCCTATCAACGTGGGACTGAATTCCCCAGAGCCCTTGTTGATTCCTGCCATCACTCACTCAGAAGGGCTCCCCAGCCCCAGTGTGGCAGTCAGAGTTGCCCTGGGGGCCCCACCCCTGCCCCTCGCTCCCTGGGTTATATAAGGTCAGCGACTCAGTTTCCTCACCTGTGCAATGGGGCTAAAGACAACAGGACCTCCCGGGAAGGGTGGTGGTGAGTGCTGCATGAGAAGCACTTAGAAGCGTGCCTGGCACAGAGTGAATGCCCGGTACATACCATCATTATCCATCCACTGGACAACCACCGGGCAGCTGCAAGGTGCTAAGCAAAGTAGGCACCGGGGACCAGCCAACCTCCCATATTCATTTAACTCCTCCTATGTGCCAGACCCAGAGCTGGGTCCTGAGGTCACCGAGTCCTGTCCTTGGAGAAGGTCATGCTGGGCAGCAGAGGGCACCCTGGAAACAGACCCCAGTCACATGCGTGCCGAGAATGTACGTGGCCTCCCCAGTGGGGCCGCGAGCCGAGGATTTTGATCCAATCATCAACACAACATTTCTGGAGTGTAGACCACGTGCTAGGTGCTCTGCCTGTTTTCACCTGGTCTCCTGACGTCAGGGATCCCCAACCCACCAATCGGCCTGGAAGAAGCACAGAGAACACTCCAGCGCTCTTAGTCCTACCCCTGCCCCCCAAGCCCATCTTTAGATCTCGTGCTGTCCTTCTCCCCATTCCACAGGTGAAACAACTGAGGCTCACAAATGTAAGTAATTTGCTCACAGCCCTAAACTGACTCCAAATGTTCCCCACCCACCTGCCCTTCATAGGGCGCCTGGTGGGAGAGCTGGCCCCTGGTGCAGCCTCAGCAAATGCCAGCCCCTGCCCTTCCTGCGGTTTCACAGTTTTCACCTGAAGCTGGGCGCCAGCAGAGGGGGAGCCAGTGAACACACTCTCTGAGTGTCACCCCGGGCATCCTCTCCGTGGCACTCGTGCTGTGGCTTTTCTTGAAGGTTTGGTTTTATTCCTCGGAGCTTTGGACCTGGAGACAGCTGGGTCTGATGCGGTGACTGTCAGACTCGAGCTGCGTCCAGAGGCCACAGGACAGCCGGGGATCCGAGTGATGAGACCCCAGCTTGCGCCATCGAGAACAGGGAGAGTCGGACTGGGCTTGTCTGGCAAGAAGCCACAGTCCGACTGGTGCCATTAAAAATCCAAGCCCCTCTTCCTGATCCTGCCCCACCCCACCTCCGGGGAAGAGGAGCGAGCACGGCAATGTTCTGGAATGTTCTCAGTGCCCTGCTCAGAAGCCTGTGTCTTTGCTCACTGCCACTCTTCGTCTCTCGGAGGAAGCACGAGGTGGACCCTCCCTGCACCGTCCTGGCCTCTAGCCCTTGGCCCAGAGCCTGGCCGTGGAGGATTGGTGAGCAGAACCGACCACCTGTACCTGCAAGCCCAACACTGGGCTCTTTCACAGCCGCCGGTGACGTAATCCACAGATCTCTCTGGCTAGATGGGTGTCAACGACCCCACTTTACAAATACAAAAACAGATGCTTTAGGAAAATACAACACATTCGGGTAATGAGTGCAGGTGCAGTGTTCATACCACAGTGCGGCAGGTCGTGAAAACACCTGCGCCTTTGCCACGCGACGTCACTGCCCCTCCATAAAGGCAAGTCTCTTCCTCCACCTGCATTCTGCATCTGACAGGCACGCGGCCCGGTCTTGCCTGCTCCCCGGGGACAGAGCCACTTAGCTGATCAGCAACTGACCGCAGATGCCTGGGTGAGCTCAGCCCAGAGTGCTAACCTCCAAAGTCAGCTGTAGAAAGGGTTGTTTTTAAAGCCCCTAAATTTGTGAGTGGTTTGTTACACAGCAAAAGCTAACCAGCACACACAATTTTCTCATTCCAAAGCCCCCTCTTTGCACTACACCATGCTGTTTCCTGACAGTCCCAAAGCATCAGGAGGCCAAGAAAGCAGCTTTATTCACATCCACCAAATGTGCATTCCTCTCCCTTTGTTTGTAAGTGGCTTTGCATATTACTGCATGCACTCCACATGGAAACCCTCTTTCCTGAGAGTTTGTGAGGCCCCACTTCACAGATGAGGAAACTGAGGCTTGGGAGGGGTCCACATTAGCAAGTGGCAGAGTCAAGATGTGGCTTCAACCACCAAGCTCACACCCCAGGACCCCCTCGCGTATCTTCCCTCCCCCCAACCAAGGCCCAGCCTCCGAGCATCTAATTCAGGAGAACCAGGGGTGGGGACGGACACCAAAACCACAAAGGGTTAGGGCCATGGCCTAGGAGATTTCTAGCTGGTCCTACTTGTCTAGAGGACACATTTGGTGTTGTTGGTAATCCCAGCCATCTGTAAACATATAACACCTGCCACTTACACAACCCAGTACTCGTGCCAGGGTGAGGTCCCCTCCCTCCCGGGGAGGACACTGGGCTAATGGCCCCTCGGTTCTCACTCAGCTGAGACAGGAGGAATCCAGGCCCAGCGCATGTGAGGAAGGCGCCCTGAGCTCCAAGCCTCTGCAGCTTACTGAGGTGTGCGACCCCCAAGCAAGGTGCTTCACCCCTGGCTGGACGCCCTCACCTGTGAAACGGGAACCAGACTCTCTTGCCCTGTATCTGTGCAAATCAGATGAGGATGTAGATAGCCTTTTATATACGAACAAGTGTGGTTCTCTAACAACAGAAAAACAAACAATCCGATTAAAAAATGGACAAAGGACTTGAATAGACATTTCTCCAAAGAATATATACGAATGGCCAATAAGCACACGAAAAAGTGCCGGACATCACTAATCATCAGGGAAAGGAAAAACAAAACCACAATGTGATACCACCTCACTGCTCTTAGGATGGCTCCTCTTTTAAAAAAAAAAGAAAAAAGAAAACAATAAGTGTTGGCAAGGATGTGGAGGAATTGGAACCTTCGTGTACTCTTGTGAGAATATAAAGATATTCCCTGGATATATACCCAAAAGAATTGAAAGCGGGGCCTTAAAGAGATATTTGCACACTCACGTTCATAGCAGCATTGTTCACCATGGCTGAAACGTGGAAGAAACCCAAGTGTCCACTGATGGATGGACGGATAAGCCAAATGTGGTCTACGCATACAATGAAATATTATTCAGCCTTAAAAAGGAAGGAAATCCTGTTACATGCTACAACACGAATGAAAGCTTGAGGACATTGTGATCGGTGAAAGTAGCCAGTCACAAAAAGTCAAATATGATTCCATTTATATGAGGTCCCTGGCGGAGTCAAACTCAGAAAGTAGGACGGTGGGGACTGGGGGCTGGGCGAGGGGGTGGGGAGTGAGTGAGTGATGGAGACAGAGATCATTCACTCACTCCCCAGAAGAGTTCTAGAGATGGATGACCGTCCCTCAGGGAAGCTTCCAGAGAGAGAGGCCTGGGCTGTGATTGGAGGAGACTTGGGGAGGGTCGGGCCGTGGGACCGGATGGACAACGCAGCCAGGGCCGGTGACCAGGACTGGAGGGCAGGATTGCCTGGCAGGGGCAGGGTGAGGAGAGACCCCCGGGGCCCTTAGGGCAGTGCCGCTCCCACGGCGGGGTGTCCGGACTCACCCGAGGGTCTTGTGCAAAGGCGAACTCCGACAGGGCAGGTGTGGGCAGGTTCTCAGACCGCATTTGGGGTAGCAGGGGTTTGGAGAGCTAAGCAGGGGTAGAGGCGCTGCACCCAGAATGCCCTCCCTGCCCAGCTTTTGGCTCCGACCCCGGAGGAGGCCAGCGGGCCCCGGAAGGGCCTCAGCAAAGACGTCTGATCACTGGCTTAGCTCCTGCACCAGTGGGGTCGCCAGTAGGAGCCTCGGGCGTGTGACAATTTTAGAGCTCCATTTCACATTTTATCTCGCCTCTGAAAATTTCTATTCTGAGCATAATTTCATCACATCCATAAAACCCTAGTTCAGGAATTAGAGCCCATGTCCGTCGTGGATGTTCCACCTTTTTCCTAGTTGATCACATAGAGTCTGCGGCCGCCATGCACAGAAGCAATGGCCAGGCCGGCGGCCCAGAGGCCAGGGGGAAGCTAGGCCACTTAGGGGTGGTGGGTGAGGCCGAACCCAGGCAGAGAAAGTCAAGGTGTAGGGGGCGCAGAACTGGCCCTAGTTCTTGGCTTTAACCGCTTCTTTCACATTCAGGCGTGAAGTAAGTCCCTTTAGAGTAGGGGAAAAAAACAACGGCAGTAATTATTTTATTAAGGACCAGGGAATAATGAATAACTTACTTTGCAGAAAGGATTACACCACTGATTGAATCTCCACGTCCTCAGGCCTGACATTACCTTCTCTCCAATTTCTTTTGACATTTCTGGCGGCGGGTCCGGGGGGGCCCTCGGAAGCTTCCGGCACACTTTAGCTCTGCCTCGGGGTGGGCATTCCTGACACTCCCCTGGCGGGAGGTGGCCAGAAGGGAGAAGAGGAGGCTGGAGAGGGCGGAGTGGGGAGAGAAACAAAGTCTTTACTTGAAATGTGGTGCCTTTTCTCAAGCGTGGGAACGTGAAACATTTCAATAACTCAGCCGCGTATACTGAATGCAGCGCCCTAGGCCTCGGGAAGGCCAAGGCGAGTTCTTAGAGGGGTCGAGGCCGGCCGCAGTCAAAATACAGCATCAGCTGGACCAGGATGGGGGATGCAGGATGGGGGATGCGTCAGTTACTCCCAGATCCGAACATCCAGCCAAGTGGTCTTACCTTTCCCACCAAATTCCCGCTCACAAGAAACGAATCTTGCCCAATCTCGATTACACAGCTCTCCGCGTGTAATTCCGACAAGCCTGCGGTTATTCCCACAGACATGGAAATTCATTGTGTCACTGAGCTGCCCAGATTGCCGCGAAGGGCTCTGGATGCGGAGGCACGACAGGGCTTGTTAAAGCCAAAAGGGAAAAGTGCTTTTGACGTCGCATGTAATTTAATATAAATCGGACCCTTTATGGGAGTCTGGGATTCAAGCTGCAACTTCAGGCTGTTTTTCCACCTTGGGGCAGCTCTGAAGGGTGGGGCTGGCCCCCAGCCGTCTGGGCCTCAGATGGTGCATGGGGGTCTCGCGGCTGCACTGGCCACAGACTGGGGGCTGCTGCTTAGTGCCCAGGTGGGTCCCGGTGGAATCAGTGCATGAAGTGCCCTGGGATGCGTGCGCTGTGCCTCCCTCCCCCTGGGGGTCTGAGATTAATCAGCCCCCACCAGGTAGGGGGGAGGCTGGGCTCCAAAGACAAGAATGATGCAGCCTGTAAGTGTCAACACCCACCCAGGCTCTGGAAACCCAGAGGAGGGTGTGTCACCAGGTGGGCGGAAGGGGGTGGGGCACGCGCGTTCTGGGGGGAGGATATTCACGCAGCTCAGTGCAGACAGAAAGCGAAGGCCAGAGCCACCGGCCTTTCTTTCCACCTTCCTGGACATGTGAGGGAGCCCCTCCGAGCCTCAGTTCCCCCCTCTGTAAAATAGGGGTGATAAGCACGTGTCCTCCTTGCTTCTGGCGCCCAGCGCAGTGCCTGCCACATAGCAGACCCATGGGAGATGTTTGTTGAATGAATGAACGACTGTTGGATGGGTTGAAGAGGCTCACTTACAAATGAGCCTGACTCGGGGGTGGGGGGGGGGGTCCAACGAGAGCAGCTCTGGGTCGCTGAGGTGAAAGGGTCCTAGAAAAAGCCCTCGAAGTCGCATGGTCGGCCTCGCGGGGGGTGTTTCCTATCAAGGATGGCAGTGAAGCGAGAACTGGAGCGTGGATCCGAGAGAGCGCTTTACACACTGGAAGGGTCCGCACAGGGGGAGCCTGGGGTCCCTGCTGTCGCAGCAGGAGTGTTTCTGCTGAAACAGGCCCAGGAGCACTAAGGCGTGTGCTTGACCCCCTGCTGGACATGGGGACCCACTTACAACAATGATTCGGGCTGGACGAGGAGCCCAGGACATCCAGGAGGAAGGGCCGTCTCTGGCCCGTGGACCTTGGTCTCCCCGCTCAGGGTCCTTCTGGGCATCTGCTCGGTGCGTGTTTGCTGAGCAAGGGGGCAGGGGGGTGGGAGGTGGTCTTTCCCGTGTGGCTGAACACGGATGTGGAAAGCTGGCTGGGGGGACAGGCCGCTGGGGAACTTCAACAGGACTGTCTGTGCAGATTCATCCTTCCTCAGGAATCTCTCCTGCTCCTCTGAGGCCGGATGCCCTGAGAGGTAAGAGGCTGGTGAGGTAACACGGGTGCCGGCTCCACAGGGCGGGGCCCCACCAGGTTGTCTGTGTGAGCCTCTGGGTGTCTGTATGTCCCCGAGGCATGCCCGGCTTCCTTTCGGTCAATTTTATACAGACCAAATACAGATAAGACACAGACCAAAGGAGACTGGGTAAGTCGGCCTAAAATACAAATTGTACGTGTGTTGGACCTTTCCCGAGCACGCCCACACAGAGACAACAGTGCTTTAGCCTCGTGCAATGGGAGGTTCTGGGAGCTGGTGGTGCAGCTGGGAGGCCCTTGGGGAACATGTTAGCGTAGCCTCCAGACTCCCCGTGGACGTCCAGGGTAAGAAAATCCGTCTCAGGGCTTCCCTGGTGGCACAGTGGTTGAGAATCCGCCTGCCAATGCAGGGGACACGGGTTCGAGCCCTGGTCCAGGAAGATCCCACATGCCACGGAGCAACTAGGCCCGTGAGCCACAACTACTGAGCCTGCGTGTCTGGAGCCTGTGCTCCGCAACAAGAGAGGCCGCGACAGTGAGAGGCCCGCGCACCGCGATGAAGAGTGGCCCCCGCTCGCCGCAACTAGAGAAAACCCTCGCACAGAAACGAAGACCCAACACAGCCAAAAATAAATAAATAAATGAATAAATAAATAAATAAATAAATAACCAAAAAAAACCCCTAAGCTCTTTAGCTCAACCTTTCAACCCCAACGTTCACTATGCATCTTTAAAAAAAAAAAAGAAAAAGAAAAAGAAAATCCGTCTCAGTCTCATAGGTAGGTCCCGGGTGAGCAGCGTAGAGTCAGGGAGCCTCTGGGGCAGCCCCGGGCTGGGACTCAGGCTGGGGGGGGACTGCAGTCCCCTGATGCCAGCCTGCAGTAGGGACCCCAAGCAGGAGGGCCAGGTCTGGAGGGCAGTGGTGTTGGCAGCCCAGAGCGGGAGCCTCGTGCTTCTGGGGACGGGCAGGAGCTCAAGGGCAGCCCAGTGTGTGGGCTGGAACGGGAGGTCCTGGCCCTGCCTCCCTGACGCTGAGAAGACAAGACCCCTTGAGCGTCCGTCCCCATCTCAGAGTCGGGCGAGCTAGGCCAAGCTTCTTGCCACGTGAGGGCCCGCAGGGACGGCATGTCCCTCACGAGCTGCCGAGATGCAGGACAGGAGTTGTGCGGCACAGGTCCTCTTGGATTCTGGCGCTGCGCTCCTCAGCATGGGGACCCCAAGATGCCACTGCCCCAGCTCCCACGGGCCAGCCCAGGGGTCTGCCGGCTAGCAGAGGGCACTGGCGCTCCAGCAGGCTGCTCAGGCCGTCCTCCCCCAAACTGACCGAGCACCCAGGAGGGAGGGTCCGCAGGGCCCCTGGGTCACCGCTGACGAGGTGGAGGGGCGCCGAGCACTGCGTCTGGCACCCCACGGCACCACGGCCTCCCCCCACCCCCCCCCCACGAGCTGGGACGCTGAGGACACCGGGCCCTGCACGGCGGCCCCGCGCGGCGGCATCGACACGCGTGGAGGACGTGGCCCCTCCGCCCTGTCTGCTCTGCCCAGGCTCCTGGCTGCCGCTCGCCCCCCTCCATCCCCGCCAACCCAGAGGCGCTTCTTCCCAAGTGGACGGCCACTGGCTAATGTCCTTGATGCGACCAGTTGGCATCACACAAACCCCAAGGCTCTGGAGCCCAACCAGGCCATGTCCCTGGATACCCCAGCCCTGTCCTGTCCCCTCTACTGCCCCAGAGGGTGACAGAAAAGGGGCCGGCCCTGGGGAGGCTCATCCAGAGGTGGGACACTTGAGGCCAGGCTGGGAAGTCAGATGCCCCAGGACAGCTGCCCCTGGGAACTCAGAGCACAGAGCTTTGTCCCAGGGGCCAGGTGGCATTGCAACGGGAAGGCTCGGATCTGACCCCACTGTGGCCCAGTCCAATGTCACACAGTCTGCACTGCACGTCTTGAGGTGAGACCCTGGAGGGCGTCCACTTTCAAAACAATGCTGAGGAAGAGCAGGCTTGCTGCCTAGACAGTGGGGAAGCTTCCAGGGCTTTGCCTTAGAGCCCCCCAGACTCGTTGCCAGCCCCTCCATATACCCCCTACTAATCCATTACTCGGACCATGTACTCCACAGGCCAGAACCTGTGTCCTCCCCCCAGCAAGCTGGTCTGTCCACCTCCACGCTTTTGTACATGCAGTCCCACCTCCATCTCCGGCTCATCCTTTAGGGCTTCGGGTAAGCATCACCTCCACCAAGAAGCCTCCCAGGCAGGGCCCATTGTCCTGGTGCTGGGGCTCCCCTTGGCCCAGCCCTGAGCCCTGGGGCTGCCCCACAAGACGGTGGGCTCCCCTTGGGCCAGGACCACGTCTTGGCCATCTGACCCAGCACTGCCCAGCCCAGACCTTGGAGGAAGGAGGCTCAGGTCACATGTGATGAATGAATAAGTGAAAACGGAATCATACCACATCGGTCTCGCTTATTAAAGGATTTTAACAACTTTTAAGCTGTAGGACCCTTTGTCCCAAATAAAGTCTTACCCAGAAGCTCGTGTACCGGAAATGAAATAGATGAAAGCGAGCTGCTTGGCTTGAGGACAAAAGGGCCGTGAGCAGAATTCAACCTGCCTTCCCCTCATTCTGCTCAGCTCAGTGGCCCCCAAAGGGCTCAGGGGAGCACAGCTGGGAAACTACTATGGGAACGCGTTAGACTGGCTCGATATGCAGCCTTCCCTCGCTCAACAACATTCAATATCTCCCCAGTACCCACAGTGCCTTGTCCTCGCCTGCTGTCCACAGCTCCCACCCTCCGACCTCAAACTTCCCTACCAGCCCAGCACCGCAGCCCCACATGCCCTGCCCGCAGCAAGGCTTCCGTGGGACCCCCGCCTTCACACAGGCTGGTCTCTATCCTCTCTTCCTGAAATGGTCTTCCCTCCCTCAGATTTTCCGCAGCGGTACTGTGCCACCCACAGTGCCCCGAGGCGGGTAGGGTACCACCCACCCAGACCAGTGGCCAGGTTTGCTTCAGGTTATCCCCTTCTCCAAGTCACCGCAGCCCACAGGCCAGAGATCCCCTGCCCTGCCCTGGAGCTCAGGCCAGCTCAGAACTGAAGCCCAGGGACCCTCCAGTCTCCCTTCCTGGCCTTTCCCAGAGGCCAAGAAAGCCGAGCAAGTCAGGCGGAGACGCGTAGACACACACGAAAGGAAAATGCATTTGGTGCAGCCCCTGCTGAGTCAGGCCCCCTGCCCCAGGCCCACGTCTGTCACTTGGGATGACACGTGGGGCACTCAGCTGGCTCGCTGGCTGAAAGCCGCTTGGGGCCACGGTGTTGCTGTCCCCTCCCCACCCCGGGCTGGGCCTCCGCCTCCTGTCCTTCCCGGAATAAAGTCACCCAGCTCTGAGGCCAAACAGCGCTGAGATGAGAGGGCAGAATTCAGGCTGAACAAACAGGATGCTGGGGAAGAGAAAACGCCCTCCGGGGAGGGCCGGGGGGCAGGAAATCTGTCTGCAGACCTATTAGGTGCTACATTTGTTGAGCACCTACTGTGTGCTGGGCCCCGGGAAGGCCTGGGGATGCCACAGAGAGGGATGTACTGAAAGAGTGCGTCCACGTGGGGCTGAAGTGCTGGGCGCCGGGCTTGGGGCTTCACGCTGACCCCGCAGCTCAGCAGCAGGCACCCCTTCTCTTCTTCGGGGACAAAATGGAGCCAGAGCAGTGGAGGGGCCGGCCTAGGTCAACACCCAGAAAACAGCAGGGCGGAGCGGGCAGTGAGGTCTGAGGCCCCGTGCCCAGCGTTACCAGGTGTGAGCGTGGCGATGTGGCCAGGCATCCCGGGTCTGGGCCGCTGGGTATCGGGTTTCTCCATTTCTGCAGACCCAGAGTTGGAAAGTCTTCCATTCACATCGGCGAAGATCCAAGCATTTGCAGGAAGAAGCTCCCTTCCTGCTTCCCTCTTCACATCCCAGGTGGAGACGGAGCTGGTGGTCACAGAAACCAAACCCTCCAGGGAAAAAGTGCTTCCCCCCACCCAAAAAAGTGGCTGCGTCTCTCCTATCAAGGTTTCTATCCTGCAAGGAGGTCCCTCCCACCCACAGACACAAGCTTAGGGGTGGGAAACAGAGTGGAAAAAATACATGTAAAGGCAGATTTGTAACTCGTCCCCAATGTAAAACAGAGACAAGCTCCTTGGTGCCTCTGATTTCAAGAAAGGAAGTATCTCATTCATTCATTCACCTCACAAACAGCAGGGAGCACCTGTGGTGGGCTGAATCGTGTCCCTACCGAAATCCATTACGTTGAAGTCCTAACCCCCAGCCCTTCAGAAAGTGGCTGTAATTAGAGATCAGGTCGTTGAAGAGGTGATTAAGATTAAATGAGGTCATTAGGGTGGGTACCAATCCAGTCTGACTGGTGTCCTTATGAGAAGAGGTGATTAGGACACAGACATGCACAGAGGGACAACCACGTGAGGACAAAGGGAGAAGATGAAGACGTCCGTCTACACGACACGGAGAGAGGGCTCAGGAGAACCAAACTGTTCCCACCTTGACCTCAGACTTCCAGCCTCCAGGACTGTAAAGAGATAAGTTTCTGTGCCCAGTCTATGTACCGTTATAGCGGCCCCAGAAAAATGATGCAGCACCTGAAGTGCGTGTGCTGAGCGCCTACACTACCAGGTGCTGCTCTGATTGCTTTACCTGTGTTCACTCATTTCATCCTCCTGGCAATCCTATGAAATAGGGCCTGTTATTAACCCATTTTGCAGAAGCAGAGACTGAGGCACCGAGCAAGTGAGTCACTGGCTAGGCACTGAGGATAAAGAGATGGCCATGACATTGCCCTGCCCTCAAGGACCTCGATGTCCCATCCAGGAGTCCGGGGTGTGGACAAACAACTAGCAGTGGCTCAGGGCTGGGTCAGAAACTGCACAGGTGGGGCCATTGTTTGGGCTGAACCTAGAAAAGCATTTTAGCTTTTGGCAGGCAGAGCGGGTGGCGGGTGGAGCCTTCCAGATGGAGGCACAGCTGGAGCCGAGGCTCAGCAGTGCTGGGTGCATGGCGTGTTAAGAAAAAGATGCCAGAAGGAGCCCAAGGAATAGACTCTCGAGGTTAACCCAGAGGGGCCCCCAATGCCATGGCCAAGTGTGCACACGCCGAGAGTTTTGGGAGAATCCCCTCTTGTGAGGGAGGAGGAGGTGCTGTGATGTCTAGGCGGGGAGTGTGGGTGAGGTCTCAGCTGTGTCGATGTCATGGGGGCTGGGGAAAAAGGGGTGGGTGCAGGGGTCCTGAGTTGAGCAGGAATGACAGGGGAGGGGCAAGTTCCGGAGGGTGGAGCAGACTGTCAGAGCAGGGCCTGAAGGCGGCTCCTTCCACCCAGCTCCTCTAAGGTGGAGAAATGGGAGGCTCAGAGAGGCTGAGTCACCTGCGGGAGGTCACACAGCACTGGTGGCAGGGCCTTCCCATGGATGCCTGGGTGAGCCTCTTCTCTCCAAAGGAAGGAAGGAGAGAGCCCTCAACAGGCCCCACACCATCCACGCTGCCCAGTTCAGCTCTCTCTAGGACCTGTGCCCATTCCCCACCCCAACGCCCCACCCCAAACCCCACCTTCTGGCTTGGAATGTTCTCCGCCTTGAGGGGGAGAATGGCTCGCCTTGTCACCCACCCTTCAATCCTTGCTGCCATGCTGCTGGCTCCTTGGGGAGAGTAAAGGGAGGTGGTACATGCCAATCTGAGGGAGGCGGGGGCGTGAGCAAAGGGGAAAACTGACCCAATGGCCTGTCTGCCACTGAGGTTACCTACATGTCCAGAGGACGCAAGAAATTCCTACCTGGCAGCTCTGAGTAGCTCTGGGGGGTGGGGGGAAGGTTAGACACCTTGTTCCTCGGGGCCCAACTGGAAGCAGAGCATCTCCTTTTGCTGGCCCTCGAGAAGCCTTGAGCTTCCTAGGAAAGCACCCTTTGTGTCCCAATTCCTAGGACTTGGGATAACTAAGATGCAGGAGGAATCAGTTTAGGCAAACCAAAGGTCAAAACCAGCTGGTCCGGGCTGACTCTGGCCCCAGAAGGGCAGTTCTGAGGGGGCTGCCTGTGTGTTGGGGGACACCTGGGCTGACCATCCGGCCAGGGCCTGCGGTGGGCCAGGCTCTGGGCTTCCCACAAACGCCCTGCAAGGAGCACACTGGCCCCATTTACAGATGAGGAGAGTGAGGCCCAGCGTGACCAGGGGCCTTGATTAAAACCCACTGGTTGTTCAGAGCAGAGAGCGGGAGGAGACAGAGGTTGGGCCTGGGACTCACAAGGCCAACTCCACTTGCTCCTGCCCTCAGCCCCTCCGTGGCTCCCACTGCCCTGGAGACAAAGCCCAAGCTCCCCTCAGGGGCCGTCCAGGCTCGTCCCGACCCAGCCTGGTCACGGCAGCTGTGTGCACTGCTTAGCTGTCCACACCTCAGAGCCCGGCCTGTACTCTTAGGGGTGGGGACAGATGGGCCAGGGGGCTGGGGATTCCTAACGCCCCAAGGTGGGTCCCACACAGGGGTGCCCTGTGGATATTTGTGAGTGGGTAGAACCTGGAAACTACCTTCCCTGTGCCTTAAGGGTAAACTGAGGCCCAGTGTGGGCCGTGGCTTGGCCTCCAGGCTGGTCTGTGGTGGAGCCTCCCAGCCGCCAGGCCAGGCTGCGTCTCCTGCTGAGACCTGGGTCTGGGCCCAGGTCACTTCATTCATTCACCCACTCACCTGGTCATTCATTCATTCATTCACTCACTCACTCGTTCCGTGGCTGATGGACACCTCCCAGGTCCTGGGCCCCCTCCAGGTGCTGGACACCCGAGAGGAGAGCCCTGCATGACTGGACCACATGTGTTGGGAGAAGCAGCGATGGATTGGATCATTAAGCAAACAGCTTGCAAACGTGGTGAGCGCTACCCAGCTGGGTACAGGGCCTCCAGATTGTGTAACTAGCTGTGGGGGGCTGGGGGCCCCTCACGTGGTGCGGGAGAACTTGTGTGCAGGAACCAGGCTGCTTCTGAGCAGGAATGAAGAGGAGATGGTCTCAGCTGAAGCCTTGTTCATGAAGCCCGACGCTGCTGGGAACCGCAGGGTCCCAGGCAAGGGCGGGGGAGCGGGAGGCCAGGGCCGCTCCCCCTGTTCCAGCCACGGTTCCTCTAGTTCTTCCCCTTGGCTGGGGAGGTGGCCTGGTACCCACCAGCGGGACACCGGGGAACCCAGCTTCACCAGGCGGGCCTCACGAGTCAGAGAAGACCCTTCGCCAAATCCCCCAGACACAGATGAGAACACTGAGGCCAGGGAGGGCACACAGGCCTGGGGTCACAGCCGGTCCGCAGGCCAGGCACCAGAGCCCAGATCCGTGGCTCTGCAGGCCCCGCCCACGTCCACGTGGGACCCTCCATCACCATGAGCAGGAAGACACAGCCACCCCATGCGTCCCAGGGGCCCCGTTCTTCAGGTTGTTTGAAGGGTAAAGCGAAGAGCAAATGGCATTTGTTTAACGAATTTCAAGGATCAAGAATTTCCAGATGTTTCCCCAGGTCCCACCCCTCTGCCTGGCCCCAGGTGCCTCCCTCACAGAGGCCCCTCTGGGGGAGAAGGGGCGGCTCCCTTGGGACCCCTGGGCGTGGCGGAATTTCTGGCTGTCAAAACTCCACAGGGAGGAGGCCGTCAGATTCCTGGAAAACTGGAGTGATTTTCCAGGCCAAAGACCGCCAGAGACAACACAGAATCCACCTGAGAAGCTTGACCTCGGGGCCCAGTGGGGGAAGGGGACGTGCAGGAGGCTCCAGGGGGCCTGGCGGGGAGCTAGCCCACCCACGCGAGCACTGACGCCTCAGGGGGTAGATGGACGGATGGATGAATCAACGAACGAACAAATGACACCGCCGACATCTACTGAAGGCCGTGCCCTACGCATCACCCATCTGAGCGAGACTCCGGGTCCCGGGGGGAATTATCACCCCACCTTACTTACAGGCAAGAGACAGAGGCACAGCACCACGTGGAAACTTGCCCCAGTTCACCCACCAGCGGGTGGCAAAGCAGGGATTTGCATCCTGGTCAGTCAGTCTGTACGAATTCTACGCTGCACTATTGTGCAGGTGCCGGGGAGGGGTCAAGGGAAGGAAGGAAGAAAGCGGGGAAGGGAGGGAGGCAAGCAAAAATCTTCCTTTGAATACATGAACTGGAAGTCCAATCTTTGCCTCTGCCGGGCTGGCATAGGGCTCTGGAGCACACCTTGGCCACATCCAGTGACTCAGGAGACGCTCTGTGCTCCGACCAGCAGTCCACCCCCAGAGGACCACACCTGAGATCCTGGCCGGCTCCCCACGCACGTGTACCGGGAGACCCACACAAGGCTGTTGGCTGTGGAACTGGCCAAAATAGCAAACAAAGTGGGAGGAACGAAACACAGTGTCCCTCTGAAGGGAAACAGATCGACTGTGGGTTATCCATACAACGGAATCCCACCTATCAACAGGGATCCATTTCATAAACACAGCACGGAGTGAAGAAGAACAAGCCACAAGCAGAGACATCCAGCGTGGGAGCACTGGTGCCGATTTAAGGCGCACGACGCAACGCCATCCTTTGTTTATGGACACAGACAGATGTGGTGAAACCATGAAAACACGGGTGAGGATGGAACACATCAGAGTGAGTGCGGGGGTCACGTGGGCGGAGGACGGAATGCACTGGCTGTGTCTGCAGTGCTTCACTGCTCTCAACAATCTGCAACACAGATACAAGACGTTAACATCTGCCTAATGTCCACGGACATACAGGGGTCGGTGACATGGTTTCCCATGGCCTGAACTGTTTCATAACTGCGATGTTTTAATGTTAGGATCCATCTTTGATGGCAGCAGCGTCTTCCTGGCAGGTGGCAGAAGCCAGGATTCCTGTCCTGAGCCTGCTTCCCTGGATGTGGAGCCCGGAGGACTCCAGATGCTGGCTCTCACTGCCATGGTTTGAAGTCCACATTCCCAACATGTGGAATCATTTACTTGTCAACCGTGCGTCTATCCCTCCATGGAAAATAGAACATTTTCCAAGATGGGATTAACAAACAAATTAGCAGTGACAGGATCCAAGATGATGGCTGAACCTGAGGAGAGTGGTTTGACCTCTCCAAGCCTCAGTTTTCTCATCTGTGAAATGGGTGAGAATGGACACTGCGATACTGCCCCACAAGGTCGTCCTGGAGAAGCAGTGACCGTATTCAAGGGGTGAGCAGCTAGCACAGGGCCCTGCGTGTCCTAAGTGACCAATTAAGGGGAGGACAAGCCACCGCGAGGTGGGTCCCATGAGCCGGAGCCCTGGGGACATCAGGCCCCAACAGTGAGCACTGTCCATCCATCCGACAGCCCCTCTGGGGGCCCAGAAAGGGGGCTCTCAGCCAGGCCTCTCCGTCTAGGTTCGTCAGTTGTTTCACAGACCCACCCTCTCCTTCCAGAACGAAAGGGAAGCTCCTCCTGCGGCATCGGGGCTGCTTGGAAGGGGCAGGGACAGTGGCTGGCAGCCCTTCCACCAGTAGAGGAAGTGCCTCGCTCCCCCTCCTCTAAGGAGGGGTCTTCTGGCCGTGCCCTGGTGAGCAGGGCCTGTATGCCCCCAGCCAGCCAGTCTCCCAGCAGAGCCCGGGCCTGTCTAGCCCCACCCCACCCCCAGAGCAAGGCCCTCCTGTGCTCAGTAGCTCCCATAGCTCCCCAGTGCCCTGCCAGACCCTTCTGGATGGGAGAAGGAGAGAATGACCTGGATCAGGAAGCCTGGGGCCCGTGCCTGGGAGCGTTCGGCCCCGGTTTCCTCAGCGGGAGGACCAGGATACCCTAATCTCTGCTCCACACCCCCGGCTGCCACGGGATCCAAAGAACCCAGTGTGCGGAGAGAGGAGGAAGGTAGAGGGTCCCCAGGGAACCAAGGCCACGGGGCCTGGGGACTCAGAGGGCGGCTGCCGGGTGCAAACCCTGGCCCCAGCTGTCTCTGTGACCCACAGGTTCTTAAACCACCAGATCTCACCTTGAAATGGGGCAGGCACACGCCTCCCTCCGGGCTGCGGGGAGGACTACCCAGGGGCGTACCTGGGCGGGCTCAGCACAGCACCTGGCGCAGGTAGGCCCTACACAACCCCGTGGGCAGGACGGCAATCCCACAATCCTACATATGGAAATGGCAAAAGCCCTAGAATAGACAAAACAATTTTACAAAAGGAGAACTTTAGAGGACTTATACTGCTTGCTTTCAAGGTCTACTATAATCAGGACAGTACAGTATAGACAGGAGAATTGACATATGGATCCGTGGACAGAACAGACAGTCCAGAAATAGAGCCACCCATATATGGTCAATGGAGTTTTTGACAAAGCTGCAAAGATAATTCAACGAGGAAATGTTAAAATGAGGTCATGCCGGAATAGGGTGAGCCCCTATCCAATACGACTGGTGTCCTTCTAAAAAGGAGGAAATCTGGGTAGACAGGCACACAGGGAGGAGGCCATGTGAAGATGGAGGAAGAGATGGGGGTGATGCTTCTAGAAACCAAAGATCGCCAGCAAACCCCCCCAGAGGCCAGGGCAGAGGCCCGGGACAGAGGCTCCCTCACAGCCTCAGAAGGAACCAACCTTGCAGACACCCTGATCTTGGCCTTCTGGCCTCCACAACTGAAGACGATAAACTTCTGTCGCTCAAGCCCCCAGCTTGCTTTGTTATGCAGCCCAGGAAACTAACACAAGGACGGATGGAGAGGATGCCGCAGGCTGGGTTCCAATGAGAGAAGTCGGGTCCTTCTGGGAGGTGGAGAGCTGGGCGGAAGTGCAGCCATCCCACAGTCGAAATCTTCAAAGCCCTTCCACGCCCCCCTTCCCCATCAACCGTGGCTCCTCTCCACCATTTGCCTGGCATATTCTCAACCTCGGAACCTCAAAGACCACCCAGAGGCTAAGACGTCCAGACTTTCACGCTGGCCTGGACCTCCCCACTGAGCCCCGACTGCCTGTCCCAAAGCTGCTCTCACCCTCGTCACCTCCATCCAGAGATCACCATTTGCCGTCCCCCAACCCACCCCTCTCCTCCTGGGAGGAAGGCCTCCCCCCATCCTCTCCTCCCCTGTCTCACCACCCCGGGCGAAGGTCCCGTCCTCAGTGTCCCTTCCCTATCCTGCACGCCACGCCCTGGGTCAGGTACCTGCCTCTCACCTGGATGTCACAACAACAGGCCGACAGGTGTGCCTGCCTGGATCCGCCTCCCCCAGACCAGCACCCAGCTGCTCAGGTCAAACATGTGGCTGGTCCCTGGCTCCTCCTGCTCACGTTTCACATTCAAACCGGCAGCACATCCTGTTGGCTCTAACTTCAAACAGATGCAGAATCCATGGCCACCACCCACCCCTGCCACTCAGACCCTCACCTGGATCTCACCTGGATCACTGCAGTGACCTCCAACTCTTCCTGACCGGTGTAGTCTCCTTGCTGTTCCTGCACCCACCTGCCACAGGGCCTTTGCACAGTCCCTCTGGAGCATGCTTTCCCCCCCACCTGGTTCTCAGCCACACCTTCTCAAGTTTTTACCCTGATATTGTTGAATCACTGATCACCCCCACTTCTGACCCCTCCCCAATGTAATTTCTCTCCCTCTCACTCATCACCTCTTTCCATCTTACACCACCTCCTTATGTATTATAATTGTTGTTTAATTTCTGCTTCCTCCCACTAGTTCCAGGAACATGGGGTTTTTCTGTCTGTTTCATTCATTCAAATGTCCCCAGTACTTGGAACAGCAGCACTGAGCCCACAGTAGGGGCTCAATACACAATTGCTGAATATGCACATGAAAGTAAAGCAAAATAGACACGGTGTGGCCCGTCTGCCCTTAGGATCTTCTTATTTTCCCTCTTCTAACAGAGTAAGAGGAACTCTGCCCACATCACCAGCCTTCTCCCTGCGCCCGTGAGGATGAGATGAGCTACTTCACCTGCCGGGAAGGCCCTGCCAGCTCCCCCAGGTGCCCCTCCTGCAGCCGCCACCTGGGGCAGCCCGGCTGAGTGGGGCTTGCTATGTTAAGACCGTCCTGGAGCTGCAGCCTGGCCTGGGGAGGTGGCACACGCCACCGGGCGGGAAGGTGCCTGCGGGAAAGTACCTGTGCGAGCTGCAGGATGTGTCAGGAGGAACAAGGACTCAGGGGGAGGCGCACAGGACCACCCCGAGCTGCTGGGCACAGGGAGACACTCAGCCAACACCGATGTCCTGGGCCCCCGAGGGAAGGTCTCCGGGCTCTGGAGGCTTGTGTGTCGAAGGCCCTGGCCATCAGAGTCCCAAACACTTGTGTCTACACCCGCCCCCCATGCTTCCTGGCTTCTCTGGCCTCCCTTCTTTATGCCCACCCACCCTGGGGGCTATGTCTTCACAGCCTTCAGACAGGGGTCCTAAGTGCCTGGTGGTGGAGGCCACTGGGGCTGGAAGATCCAGTGCCTCCCAAGACTTTTGGGTTGTAGGGACCAGGAACTAGGGGCTGCCCTTCAAAGGCCCCTGCCGCTCAGGCCTGTGTGTCCTGGAGCCGAACTCCAAACCTACGAGACTCGCCAGGGGCTCAGAAGAGCTTCACAAACGCATCCAGTGGCTGGCGTGTCGCAGGCGCTCCACCAGCACCCGGGCACCTCGCCCCAACCCCAGAGGCTCTCCGTGCAGGGGGGTCTCTGCCCCAGGCTGCCCAGGGCCAAGGCTGGATCCAAACCACAGCCAGTGTTTAAGGTCAAGGTCAGCAGTGCCCAGAACCCCTCTGCTGTGGATGGAATGAATCGTGTCCCCTAAAAGACAGGCTGAAGTCCTAACCCCAGGACCTATGAATGTGACCTTATTTTGGAAATAGAGCCTTTCTAGATGTAATTGGTTAAGATAAGGTCACACTGGACTCGAGTGGGCCCTCTCTGATGACTAATGTGCTTATAAGAGGAAATTTGGACAAAGAGACACAGATACAAAGGGAGAAGGCCATGTGATGACCGAGGCAGAGATTATAGTGACGCAGCCACAAGCCAAGGACACCAAGAAAGAGGCAAGGAAGGACCCCTCCCTCCCCCCCAAGTTCGGCCCTCCCAACACCTCGTCCTCAGACTCTGGCGGGGGCCGTGGTCTCTTCCTCGGTTGTTACTGTGAAGCCGCGGCCCCAAGGGGGGCTCTCTGAGGGCAGCCAGTCCCCGGTGGGCATGTCAGGTTCAGCTGGAGCGGGAGATGCCGAGCCCGCCCGCCCTCCACATCACGCGTCTGTGAAATGACGATCGCCCTGTAGCCTCTAAGTCCCGGGAACCACCCCTCCATCCCTCCAGGAGCACATGCGTCTCAACGCGAGGGGCGGCGTGGGCAAGCTGACCCCATCCGTGGGAGTTGGGGGCACAGGGCTGATCTGAGCTCGGCTGACTTGCCGGTCCAGCTCCTCCCTGGGGCTCAGAAGATGCCCCGATGGCATCGCGGCATTCCCCACATCTCAGCCCTGCTTAGGAATCCCACGGCCCCTCCGCCTGCCCTTTAACTCTGCCCAGCTCACCTACACGCACACCCCTTTTGGCTCAGGCACGAGTCCCGGCCTCCCACTCAGCTCCCTGGCAGCCCTCACCTCGCCCTGGCCGCCTCCACTCCCTGCCCGGCTCTGCCAGGCCACCCTGGGCCTCTGTGCTGCGGAGGCCTGGCTGTGGGGCGGGCCCGGCTTCCCGGGGGCTCTCTGGTGGGCTGGGGTGGTCTCCTGGAGGAGGCCCTGACCCTGGCCTTGGGCTCCCCGCCCATGCCCGTCACCTGGGCACCCTCTGTCCCCAGACCTCCCAGAGACGGTACTTGGGTCAATCCGACCTCCACTTCTCGGAAGCAACAACGGCCCTTGTGAGGGCTCCGGAGGCCCAACCGCCTCACACCCTCGCCTCCTGGCCTGGCCGCTGAACCCACAGGAGCACGCACCCACCACCGGCCTCTGCCCCCGCCACGCCTCCCCCCTGCGGCGCTTCCCCTGGGTGCTCACTGTATCCAAGCGCTGTGCTCATGCCACCTTCCCAGAGGGGCCACGCGGGCCGCCCGGCCGCAGGGGTGGCCAGCCCTCCACTCTGGTTTAGGCTTTGTCCCACTTTCCTGCATAGAAGTCATTTCCACCTGGCATTAGAAGGGTCACTGGCATTTACTTGTCCATGGTTTGTCCCCAGGACCCGAATATCCGCTCCTCATACATCTCCTTCCGTGTTAAGCCCCAGCTCACAGCAGGGGCTGCAAAAATACACGGGAAATGAGTGATTTCGTGAATCCCACCCCTGGGTCCCAGCATGGCCTGGCAGAGCAGGTGGGTTCTGGGCAGGGACAGGAATGTCACCCAGAAGAGGCAGGAAGGGCCGAGAGGAAGAGAGGTGGCCCTGGGAGGGGCGAGGGGGCGTCAGCATCGGGCAGGGCCGCGGCAGAATGAAGGGAAGGGCTGGGAAGAGCAGGCACCGCTGTGCTCAGAGATTCCAGAACACGGGCTGGGGAGCCCCGCCGGGCTGCGGCCTCTGTCACTCTGCGTGGGCAGAAGAGCGAGCAGGTGTCACCATGTACCTGGGGACAGCTCCTTCCGGCCCACACGGCAGGGTGGCCTTGGGGGCTGGTGGTGAAGTGGCGGCCAGAGAGGGCTGGGCGAAGTGCTGAAAAATGGGCCATGTTTTCTGTCCTTTGAGGCATCTAAACCTTCCTGATTCCCTCCCTCTCCAAGCTGGTCCTCCTGGAAGCAGGCGGCCAGCAAGCTCCATCCCCACCTCCTGTGCGTCCCCTCCTGACCTCGGTTCTACATAAGGGTTCCACCCACAAAACACCCCCCTCTCGCCCCCCAATCCCAGTGGGACCAGGCTTATCTCTACTTGGGAAGAAAAAGTAAATCACTTCCAGAGAAGTTTTTTTAAACAAATGGAATTTATACAAAACACAGCAGTCGCTGCCATTTGTTGGGCTGTGGGTGGAGGATGAACGCTGGTCATGTGACTTCCAGCACTTTCTGTAGGGTGACATGAGAGCCGTGTGGAGCAGCGCTGCCGAGGTGACAGGGCCTGGGGCCGCCACGTCAGTGCCTGGTGCATCTGCTCAGCCCACACGGGCCCCGTGCCCCAGGACGCGCAGAAGTGCTCCAAGAATGGTGGACACACATCAGAGACGCACAGGCAAGCTCAAAGGGACCCACTGATCTGATCTGAAGCATCAGAGAAATCTTAGTCATGGATTACAATCTATTAAATAAAATAAACATTCACGAGTCCACATAGGAAGGAAGGAAGGGAGGGAAGAAGGGAGGGAGGGAGGGAGGGAGGGAGGTAGGAAGGAAGGAAGGAAGGGAGGGAAGAAGGGAGGGAGGGAGGTAGGAAGGAAGGAAGGAAGGAAGGGAGGGAGGGAGGGAGGGAGGAAGGAAGGGAGGGGAGGGAGGAAGGGAGGGAGGGAGGGAGGGAGGAAGGAAGGAAGGGAGGGAGGAAGGAAGGAAGGGAGGGAGGAAGGGAGAGAGGGAGGGAGGAAGGGAGAGAGGGAGGAAGGGAGGGAGGGACGAAGGGAGGAAGGAAGGGAGGGAGGGAGGGAGGAAGGTAGGTAGGTAGGAAGGAAGGGAGGAAGGAAGGAAGGAAGGGACGGAGGACGGAAGGAAGGGAGGAAGGGAGGGAGGAAGGGAGGACGGAAGGAAGGGAGGGAGGAAGGAAGGGAGGAAGGAAGGGAGGGAGGGAGGGAGGAAGGAAGGGAGGGAGGGAGGGAGGAAGGAAGGAAGGGAGGGAGGGAGGGAGGGAGGAAGGGAGGAAGGAAGGGAGGAAGGAAGGAAGGAAGGGAGGGAGGGAGGAAGGGAGGTAGGAAGGGAGGAAGGAAGGGAGGGAGGAAGGTAGGAAGGAAGGAAGGGAGGGAGGGAGGAAGGTAGGAAGGAAGGAAGGGAGGGAGGGAGGGAGGAAGGAAGGAAGGAAGGGAGGGAGGGAGGAAGGGAGGTAGGAAGGAAGGGAGGAAGGAAGGGAGGAAGGAAGGGAGGGAGGACGGAAGGAAAGAAGTGGGGGAGAGAAGGAAAAACTCTTTTTTACAGAAGAATTCCAACATAAATACAGAGGGAAGGTGGGGTTAGCAAATGATCAGTGATGCTAACAGTGGATAAACATTTGCTGAGAACAGAATAGTTACATACTCTCAAAGTACCTTTCTAAATATTATTAATTACAAAAAGAAACAGTAACTTCACAGAGGAAGAAACAGGCAGATCTTCAGCAAGTGACCCCAGATCAGCAGTACTGTGCTGGCTCACAACCACCCTCCTCACGTGGCACACAGAGGGATCCTGCCACATCTGACTGCGAGGAAACCTGGGCAGACCCAAGGGGAGGGCATCCTGCAAAATAACCCGCCTGGACTCCAGTGTCACAAAAGACACATGAAAGCTGACCGAGGAGCCGTGGCGAGCACACACAGCCCGTGACCCTGGAGCTGGGACACGGACACAGAGCAGACCTGGGGCCACTGTGCAGTTTGAACATAGGCTACAGGTTAAACAATAATGCTGTGTCAACATTACAATCCTTGATGTTGATAAATGCACTGTGATTATCTGAGAAAATGTGCTTGTCCTCAGGAAAGACACACTGGTAGTTGGTTGTAATGGGCCACAATGTCGCCATACTCTCAACAGGTTAGGAAAAAAGTATCTGTAAATATAAATGCATGAGGACGGATGGGTGGAAGAGAGGAAAGCGGGGAGGGGAAACCACAAAGCCAACGGGGCAAACATGCCTCAGTGACGGGTGGCCAGGAGTTCCTTGCTCTATTTTTGCAATGGTTCTCTAAGTTTGAAATTACATCAGGATAAAACATAGCCTCCCCCAAACAAAGCACACGTGGAGCGACCAGAACTCTCCGAACGCTGCTGAGTGGGGACCGGTACAACCACCGTGGGAAATCCGTGTGTCGGCATCTACTGGACGTCTGCCCGCTGACCCCCGCAATTCCGCTCCTTGAGAAAGTCCAGCAGAGATGGGGAGACGCGCGCCCCTAGATGTGCACAGAGATGTTCGGAGCGGCACCGTCCGTGCCAGCCCCAAACTGGACATGACTCAAATGCCCACGAGGGTAGACTAGATTAATAAACTGTGAATTCACCCAACAGATTCTGCACAGATATGAGGACCCGCCCAGTAGCTCGGAGGGATCTCATAGGCGCAATATTGCACCGAAGAAGCCAGACACGAACCAGTCCGCTTCCAGGCAGGGGTCGGGGCAGGGGTGGCCGGAAGGTGCGCTGGGGGCTGCCTGGAATTGACACTCTGTCTGGGTCTGCGTGCTGGCTCGGTTTGTGGACCTTCACTGAGCTGAACACTTACAATCTGTGCCTTCTCCTGTATACATACAATTTTTTAATAAAAATGTAAAAATTAGAGGGAGTTCCCTGGCGGTCCAGTGGTTAGGACTCTGCACTTTCACTGCCTGTGGCCCAGGTTCGATCCCTGGTCAGGGAACTAAGATCCCGCAAGACGCACTGCACGGCCGTAAATAAATAAATGAATGAATAAATAAATAAATAAATAAAAATTAAAAAAAAAATTAGAAAGCCCAAGAGAAAAGTTTCCTATATACTTTTTTAAAATAAAAAACAATTCTGTGTTTCATCAGTGAGAAGGTTCTGGGCCTCTGGGAAGGGCAGACCACAGACTGGTCCAGGCCACGGGGCAGGGCCTCCTGCCTGCCGGCTCCAGTGCCCACAGTCCTCGTAGGATGCCAGCGGGTGCTCTGGAATCCCAGGCGATGCCCTCAATGAAAAGCAGGCACCCGGAGAGTGTGTTGAAGTGCCTGTCCCAGGCAACAGGAGACGGGGCACCCACACCTCCAGCCCCACCTTTCCGGGTGAAACCCGGGAGCTGGGCAGCCGCTCGCCTTGGCTCACTTCATCCCAAAGGCCGTCCCTCCTCTGGTCCAAAGGAGCCACAGTCCTAGGGCTGGTGGGAAGAGCTCAGCAAATCCTGCTTTCCATATGCACTTCCCAGCCCCGCACCCCAAAGGAAGGCAAATGGAACCAACCGGTCACATTCCTCCACCGAGGCTGCTGCAGGCCCCAAGGCCTGACCCACATAGCTGGGGGTGTGGAATGCCCCCTCTGAACACTCAGAGCCCCAGAATCTGAGAGATGGCACCACGCAGGGGGCTCACACCCACCGAGGGACTCGGGCGGCCCCAGGGGAGCCCCTACCCCCAGGCCCCTGACCCGTCCACCCCTGGGAAGGCCCCATGGGAGCGTTGAGCTGTGTGGAAATCAGGCCAAAGGCAAGGCTAGCCCCGGAATTCTCCATTTTAATGAACAGGTCCAACTCAGGACACCTGTGTGTATCTCCCCAGCGCTGACTCTCTTGCTTGATAATTCATTTAAAAACTAAGGAAGAAAAATAATAAGATAAAGAGTGACACAGGAATGAAAGAAATTCCTTTCGTGTATGTGTACTTTCAACCAGCACTTTCATATCAACTGTGGACCAGCCCACATTCAGCCAAGTTTCCAGAAGGAAGAAACTGACTGGGCCCAGGGACCCGTTTTCTGGTGGCTTCCTCACACGTGGCTATCCTGGGTGGCCGATGGGTGCTCTCATCACAGATGAAGCCGTGGGGGTCCCCCACATGGCATCGCCTGCCAGGGCCAGGAGCAGAGCCGGCCAGGCAAGTCATTTCAAGGCCAGATGTAGAAAACAGAGCTTCAGTAGTTGGTCAGTCATTAAATTCACTTAATCTTCTGGCATCAAAAGGACAGAATGCCTTTATGGACTTCCCAGAGGGGGACAAAAATTCCCCCAAGGGTCTCACATTCTAGGAGGGGACCCAGCCATGGGGACAAATCAGGATGGGATGAGGAGTTGTGGGGAAGAGGGCAGACGGGCTTCTAGGAAAGGGGTCTTGGACCTTTGAGTTGTGCTTCATTCAAAAACGAGCTGGGTTTTGGAAGATGAGTGAGAGTTTATACCGGGGGAAGAGGGAAGAACGGTGCTTCAGGTAGAAGCGCCCTGCACCAGGCTGTGGGGATTCAGGGAATCGGGGTGATGAGGCAGGCTGCCGGGAGGGCGGGGCCGCCCCGTGCCACTGCTCAGGGGCCAGGCGGGACCGCTGGGTTCATAGCAGCAGCCAGGATGACGGCAGTGGAGCTGGCCAGTGACAGAGCATCAGGCTCTGGGCGCTGCTTCTCCGGCCCAGCCTCCTGGGCGCCACCCCGGCCGGCTCCATCTCTGGCCCTGAGGAGTGTGCAAGGGCTCGGCGGTGCGGCATCGGGACCTGCAGGTGGCAACGAGGTGCGGGTCGGTGGGGCGGGGGGGCACTGCCGCAGCACCGCCTGGGGCCAGCCCACCGCCAAGTGCCTGCCCTGCGCCGTGTGCCTGGACGTGGCGGCCGCTGCCAGCAATGGACTGAACCCCGAGGCCATGGAGACCGATCCTGGCTGTGGTGATGAAGAAGACTCCGAGCCAGGAGTCTTCGGCCAAGTGCAAGGGGACGGTGGACGCCCACGGCTCGACCATCCTGAGCGTGCTCGGCGGGGCCCCGGGCAGCGCCCCGGCACAGGGGTGTGCCAGCCACCGCGGAGGCTACCGGCCACCCCGCGACCGCTCTCCGAGGAGGACACATCCGAGGTGGTAGTCCCATCCATGGCCAGTGGGCCCCTCAGCTCCCGACCTCCACGGATTCCCGTGAGCACAGGGTGCCAGGGCTGTGTCTGGCCGGTCACCCGGCTCCGGGACGCCGTGGGGCCCAAGCTGTCCAACCGGGTGGAGGTGACCACAAGGGAGCAGTGCGAGTCCCTGGGGCCGGGCCTGACTCTCCTCTGCGAGGACTACATCTGCCAGCTTTTTGCCCCTCCCGAGCAAAGACTGAGGCTCGTGCCGCCAAATGAGACCTGCAGGAAGGAGGGCTTCTGTGAGGAGCCGAAGGAACGGGCCCACCTGGCTCACGCAGCTGCTGTGGACGGGGTCCCTTGGCTGGCGCTGGCGTCGCCGAGGAAGAAGGGTGAGGTCCAGAGGAAGGCTGGCATGCCCTGTGAAGTGTGTCTGCAGGTGGTCCAGAAGGTGCTGGAATCCAACAGCAGCAAGCTCGTCAGCCGCGCCCTGGAGCATGTGTGCTCGGTGCTACCCGCTCCCGTGGTCCAGAAGTGCGTCAGCTCGGTGGATACCTACGGCCCTTCCTTGGTGGAACTCCCGACCAGAGCCACCGCAGAGAAGCTGTGCACGTGCACGCGGCTGTACGGCAGATGGAGGCGGGCCTGGGCAGCCCACGAGGGTCCTACGACGCTGCCACCGCCCCCGCTGGGAAAGGAGAACCAGGGCAGCTTCTGCAGTGGAGGCAAGTGGCTTCTTGGCATGTCCGCCCACAACCTGCAGCAGCAGAGCACCAAGCGCCGCGTCCTGAGGGCCTTCAAGGGCGTCTGCCGCACCCTGCCGCTGCCCCTCATGGTACAGTGCGACCACCTCATAACCGATTGCCAGCCCGTGCTCATCGAGACCCTCGGGGAAACGATGGACCCCACGGCCCTGTGCGCGAAGATGGCCTACCACGCTCCCACGGCAGCGCTGCTGGGCACCGACCGGAGCATCCTGGCACCGAGCTTCTGGTGCAAGAGCCAGGAGGCCGCCGAGACGCGCTGCTCCGCGGAGCACTGCCAGAGCCACGTGTGGAGAGAGACGCCCTCCCCACGCTGGAGAGCACGCGTGACCACGGCCGCCCGAGACCCGGCGCCGGCCAGCACCCCCCACCCCCGGGAGGCCCTCATCTCCCCGAACCCCACAGGAACCCTACAAGGTGGATCGGAGCTAGCTGACTGCGCTGCCGCCGCCCAGCGCACTGCCCCGACTCTCCATCCCTGTGCCGTGGCTGACGGTGCGTGGGGCCTGGCGCTGGCCTCTGGGGCCCCCTCTACACCTTGCTGACGGGTCCTGACCGGGGTGAGCAGTGGCAGGGCCGACTGCGGGTGGAGAGGGGCCATCAGGGATGGAGGCCCATCCCCCTTGTCACACAGCTGGGAGGGCGGGGCTTGGTCTCACCCATAGGCACCACCACTTGCTCAGGCCGGACCTCACCGCTCACTGCTCAAGCTGGGGTCCTGGGGGTGGCCGCACAGGTGCATACGATGTGTGAGTGTCCGTGGGCCTTTCTGGGGAGGACGCTGGGTCTTTGACTAAATGCTCCAAGGGGTTCTTGGGCTCAGCGCTGTCCTTCTGACGCCCCTGCCCACCGCGGGACCCTCCCCCTATACCCCAGACTCTAGGCTGCCCTGGTGATAGGCGGAAGGAAAGCCTGTGCTGTGCTCTAAGTAGGGAGAGGAAAATGTGACATGTACGAGCCCACGGGGACAGCCCAGGGGGTCAGGTGATGGCAGGCAGATCCCTCCACCCGTTGGAGCCTCAGTTTTCTAATCTGTAGAATAGGGGTGATCACACCTGTCTCATGGGGGTGCTGAGGCAGACCATTAGAGGAGATGTCCATGAGCTTCTTTCCCCCAAAGAACCAGCATCCGTCAGTCCGCTGGGGCCAACAAGACCCAGCTCAGTGGTCCCCAGCAGAATCTGGCTGTGCACGTATTGAATAAACTGCAAGCTTCCTCCAAATGGCACGTGCTGTGTTTTCATTCTCATGAAGCCCTGGTCCACGAGCTACTGCAGCGCCCCCTCTTTCTGGCCTCGCCCAGGTGTCTCCTCCTCCAGGAAGCCTTCCTGAGGCTCTCAGCCCAGTTTAGGCGCCCGCTGTTGTTTCCCCTCATGCCATATTGTCATCATCGGTCCCCCCAGCACACTGTGAGCCCCTCTGGGGTGGCCACGGGGCGTGACCCCTACTGTGTCTCATGCCCAGCACAGAGCTAGCACACAGTAGGTGCTGAAACATTCGTGGGACACACACACGAGTGTTTCAGTTGAGGCCTGGCCTGGAGAGGCCCAGTGGTCACTTTCAGATGAATTCCTCTGGAGGGAGAGGGGTGCCCAGGCCTGGGTTAAGAGACCTGAGTGGGCGCTCTTTTCTGAGAAGGCACACCTGAGCTCTTAGGTAAATCTCCTGGGCCCCAGCAATCGCCCCAGGAAGACAGGTGCCCTCGGCCTGAGTTTCCAGACTCAGTGCTGGTGCTTGTTGGCTGGGGCCGGGCCCACTGGTCCACTGGTCAGCCCTGTCCAAGTCCAAGAGGAAGACCCCGTCCAAGATGGTGATCGTACTGGCCCACGGACCTCAGGGCCCGGACATGGGCAGGAGAAGGCAGCTCATGCCAGGTTCCCAAACACGATGCCTCGTGATGGAGGGACTTGGAAACTGCTGGACTGTGCACGATTCACATGTCCGGGAACAGCCCTAGAGGCTGCTGGTCTGGTGCGTGTCCCCTCTCTGGGACAGGACGGGACTGCAGTCCTCCTCCGGCCTGGCTGGGGGACACCTGCTGACAGTTGTACGGCAGATCTCAGCTTCCTGGGACATCACTGGCCACACACGGTGGCCTGTGAGAGCCCAGGAGGGGTGAGCACCACGTCTCACAGGTGCCCCATCCATGCAGAGCTGAGATGCCATCCCATCACCGTCCCCACAGCCCAAAGCGACCTGAAGTGGGCAGTCAGGGCAGGGTCTCCACATGCCCCTCCCTCTGCCCGCCCCACACCCAGGGCTGGGAACCATCTGCTCCCACCAACCCACTTCAGAGCTGTGACTGCACGTAAACCCAGCCATACACTCGGGCAAGCTGGTCATCCAAGGACGGTGACCACCGATCACCTACCGAGGGCTTCCCACCTGCCCCTGCGGGGCACTGCCCCGAGAGCTCTGCCTGGCTTCACTCCTCACCCTCCACAACCACCTTGAGGGAGGCACCATTATCACCCCATTTCATAGAGGCGGAAAAAGGGACCAGAGAGGTTCAGTAACTGGCCCAAGGTCACACAGCCAGTAGGCAATGAAGCCAGGAGTCCAGCCCAGGCAGGAGCAGGCTCCAGGGCCTGTGTTCCTGACCCTCACAGCCGCTGGTGGAGTTCAAGGCCTGACTCCACCAGTCCATGGCCTCTGCCTCCGTTTCCCATTCCTGAATGGATGCTCCCACCTCCAGGGTCCTCAGCAGGACCAATGACAGTGCAGGAGAAGGGTCGGCTTGATGGATGCACCGCCAAGGATGGGGGCTTTAAAGCCTCTTCCTCCCACCGGGCACGTCTTTCTGCGTTTCTAGGTTGCCTCTTAAAATGTGCTTCATTGTTTTCTTTTTGCAAATCCTCCTCGTAAGACGCACTGAGATTTCTCGATCGGATACGGCTGATTTACTTTCCCCGAATGAGCATCTTAGCCACTCTCTGCTGTTTTCTTATCGTTTCCCTCATCAAATTCCTTTTCGATTAGAAAGCTGGGGGCCGGGTAAATTAGCTGATTGCTGCTGCTGAGGCCGTGAGAGCGAGCGCGCAGGGGCGCCAGGATGCCTGGCCGCGGGGAGCCCGCCAAGGTCTCTGCCAGGCGGATGGAGGGCACCAGGGGAGTACTCGCTCAGCCTGGGCACTCGTGACCTCGCCATCACCCCCAGACCTCTAGGCACGGCGTGTGTTGTAGGCGTGTGTCTGTGCACACACTCACGTTTGCACAGACAGTTTGTGCAGAGCCCAGAGTCACGGCTGGGCCAGCCCCATCTCACCACACCCCGGGGGGACGGTGGGGAGCAGGCCAGCCCTTCATGCTCCTTCCTCTGCCTTAATCTCCTTGTCTGGGAAATGGCCCCAGCAACCCCAAAGACGAATCCCGGCAGTGGAAGTGCGTCACAAGCCAGCCCCCTGGCTCGCTGGGACCAGTGCAGTAGACACCACCAACCCGGGTCTTGCTTCCTCCATGGCTCCGCCCCACCCCATCTGTCCTCATCCTCATCTCAGTGACCCAGGCCTCTGCGAGGGTCCCTCCCTCCTGAGGACCTCCGTCCCCATGTCACCTCCCAGTGAGGTCAGGTCTGGTCTGGTCCCCAGCTCGACACTTCCTAGCCCTGCTTGCAGCTCAGCTTCTACCTTAGCTGTTACCACCCTGGGACCGCCTGTTGATTTCACTTGCCTATCTCGTCTGCGGTTTGCCTCCCCTCGGACAACATGACCCCCCAGGGGGCAGGGATTTTGCCTCAGTGGGCCTCGATGTGTTCCCCTCTCCCAAGACAGAGCCAGCTTAGAACCGGGCCCTGCGTTTGTCGGGTGAATTAATGAACGCTACGTGACCACCATCTTCAGCCTAAACCTCCCTCTGCCCTGCCCTTTCTGGGCAGACCACCAGGGCTGAGCATCTCCATGAAGTCAGGTGGTCCTGAAAAGGCCCAGCCATGGCCAGACCCCTCAGGTATAAAATATGGACAGTCCATCCTTCAATGAATGAAAGTGAATCAGTTCTGCTCCATCCCAGCTGCCTTTCCAGGGACCCTATGAAAACAAGAGTATCCTCCATGGCCTGGGGGAGGCCATGGCCAGATGGTCTGCATCCCAAGGACCCACGGCTGACAGCTGGCCCGGGCCTGGCTGTGCACAGGAGCTTGCTTCCTTCCCAAGCAGCCCTCCAAGCAGAGCCCCGGGTGAGTGTGCCCTTGCCACCCTCTGCCAGCATCCGTACTCATCCCCAGCATGACGGTCACTGTCAAAGGCTGCTGGGTCCCTGAATCCGGGCACACTCCAGCTCCTGGACCCTCCCCACCTTCCCACCTTCCCACCTTCCCACCTTCCCACCCACCACTGCTATCCCCACTTGTCCTCACTTAGACACTCTGGCCCATCCCACCCCCACAGGAGCTCAGGGGTGGTGACAGATGGTGGCCCAGGGCCAGAGGCTACCCTGGACTCGAGTCACTGTTAGTTTTGCTTCACTCCCTGCCGGGTTCGAACGCTGCTGAGGGAGGGATGTTACAGATGCCCAGCCCAGCAGGCTCAAATCTCTGTGGTCCAGAAAGGGATGGGGTTTTATCTGGGCCCTGCCATGGGGTTCAGGCCCCAGGCTGAAGCTCCGATTGCATTTAGGGTCTGGCTCCGATGCAGGGGCTGGGGTGAGAAACAGCTGCATCCGATCAATCAAAGACCCGCAGGGGCCTGAGTGCCCCGCTCCACACACACGAGGATTTGCTCTTCCCTTCCCAAGAGGCCCCCGACACTGACACAGCTGCCTGTAACACTACCCTGGAGACCCAGTCTGTGCCAGAACTCGCCTCAGGACAGCCAGGACTCTCCAAACCCAGGCGCTACTGTAGAGGCCGCGCTGGCAGCAGGCAGCGTCCGTCATGCCAGGCCCAGAAATGGCCCCATTTCCCGCAGCTCCTATCACCATGGAGACCTCCCTTGTCTGGACGGCCCAGCTGCCATGGACCAACCCCGCCACCCTGGGAAGGCTGCCCTCATCACCCCGTTGCTCTGAAACCCCCCAGATTCACCGTGTCCCCACTGTCATTGGGGCCGGGCCTGACTTAGCACAATGGGACATTTCTGGAGCAGTCATGGAGTCTTTGGGGCCACTCGGCAGAGCAGAGAGAGCGCAGGCTGTGCAGAGGGGCCCGTTCAAGCCTGGCTTCACCACTCACTGCTGTGTGACCTCGGGCAAGTTCCTTAACAAGTCTGAGCCTCAGTTTCCCTGTGCATACAACTTGTATAATAAAGGTACCCCTCCCGTGGCATCTGCTGGAGGATTTATCGAGGTACCACGTCGGAGCTGGGCACACATGGCTGCAGATGCCTGTGTTACCCCATCGAGTTATGACACCAGCCCCTGCCTGAGCCGAACGTTTGCAAGTTCCTGCGGCTTGGAGAACACTGGAACTCGGGCCAAGGCACGCCGCCCAGAGGGAAACCCGGGCCCGAGTTCACCAGGTTGGCCTTAGAGAATCTGTTGGTCAGATGTCCTGGCCACTCCCAGAAATCCGTTCCACTGAGTCAAGTCTAAATGCTGAGGTTGGCTGGGAGATTCTGATGGACACAGGAATGGTGGGTAGTGGGAAAAGAGAGAGAGGAAGTGAAGGAGACAGGGAGACAGAGAAGGAATCTTCCCGTCTCCGTAAAGTAGCCTGTTTTCCCTCCAGAAAGTGGCACCTGCCACACTTTGAAAGCACATGCTTGATAACTGACGCCCGAGGGCCTCGCCCAGGTCAGCCGTGTGTGCTGGGAAGGTCCTTTCCAGAGGAAACCCCGGTGGCAAGGCCCGCACAGCCCTCCCAGCTCTCCACTGGCTCGGGGCCACCCACCGGCCGGCCCCGGGATCCAAGCACGTGCTCGCTGGCCGTGGGAAAAGATGCCCCGGGAAGAGCAGGGTCGACCCTGAGATCAACTGGGCGCTGGTCCCCAGCCGCAGGGCCGCAACCATCTTCCTAGGTCTGTAGCCAGACAAGTGAGATGCTTCCTGCTGAGGGGGAACAGCTACAGGTCGGAAAACCACCACGCTATGCCTTCCTGGGTCCCACGGGGCAAGGGCAGGGTTGCCCCGCTGCGGACCTGGGCTGTGGGCCCGACTCTCAGGACCGGACCACCACTCCTCCATACCTCAGTTTCCCTTCTGTAACCGCAAGAGGCTGGATGAGATGGGGACAGAGCACAAACACCCCAGGGCCCGGGGGTGGTAGACAACGGCCGAGGCTAGGCCCCTTGTAGGGGGCAGCCCCGCGGCCCTGGGAGGACGCGGCCCATTTCTCCAGAGGTCAGAGCGCCAGGCTGCCTGTGGGAGATCTCGAAATTCTTCAAGACTGAAAGCTCAAGAGTCTTATTTTAAAGGCCCCTTCTGGCCAAAGCAAACATGCCTGAAGAGGAGGCCTGGCCCATAGGGCCCCAGCACATGACCTCCACAGGCCAAGGATCCCCTGCCAAGGATCCCCTGCTGGAATCCAGCACCCCGGCCTCCTGGCAACTCCTTGAGGCTCAGAAGCCCAGCCTGTTTCTTTCTTGTTTTTAATTGAAGTAGAGTTGATTTACAGTGTTGTGTTTAATCTCTGCTGTACAGCAAAGTGACTCAGTTATACACATACAGACACTCTTTTTTTTAATATATTCTTTTCCATTATATTCGCTATCCAGCCTGTTTCTTTCTGATTCCTCATCCAGCCCCTGAAGGCGCTGGAACCCCTCTGGTGTCAGGTTGCTGACGGGAGGGGATTACGTTTCACGGAGCCATTTATTTAGGACAATGGGAGTGATCACAATGGAAGGGAAAGCTTCATTCCCCCAAACCAGTTTCTCAGGTTGACCTTCCCAGGGGAGGGGCTAGATTAGGAAACCAGGGACAGCAGAGAGGGAGAGAGGGGCCTTCCAGGGGCTGTCTGACCTAAATGTCACAGGGATGGGATGGAGAAGCTATGTATGTCGCCCAAGGCCACTCTGGCCAGTACTGGGGGTGTCCACACTGTCACTCCACAGCCATCCAGGCACGGAGATTGGGGGCACCCAGCAAAACTGAAAACACAAGCTCCAGCATCACCCTGCTGGTTGCAGGCAATGTTAGTTTAGCAGAACCTGATGCTCTGGAATGTGACCCGATGAAGAAAGCAGAAGAGGGGTCACGGCGGGCCTTGGAATCCTCCACGCAGGGCTCCACCCTCACCTGCGCTCCCAGCCCCCAGGCTCCTGGGCTCAGCCCACACGGGGCCAAGGTCAGGGGCAGGGCGGGGTCTGTTCCACCCTCCTGCCGATCCCACACCCCACGTGGGCCAGACAGCGCCCCACCCCAGCTGTCCGCAGAGACAGCACCTGCACCTGCACCTTCAGGAGGCGGGGAGCGTAGGGGCTGTGGTCTGAGGTCACTTACACCCCGACTTCGGCACTGGCTGTGATGGGCACTGGCCGGTGACCTTCCTGGGACAGGTGGGAACCACTTACCAGGTCTCGTGTGCACCCCTCAGGGATGACGCAGCAGTGGTCCCTTGCCCTGCTTCTCCTGCTGAGACCCTCCCGGGAAAAGCCATCACCCACAGGGGCTGTGAGCCGAGCAGCTGCCGGGAGCCAGCCCCGCTGGGGTGAGGAAGGGGGCAGCCAAGAGGAGGGGCTGCTACAGACGTGCTGGGGGACTTCGGGCAAGCCGCTGGATGCCTCTGCTTCCCCACCTAGTTCAGAGGGCCGTGTAGACCCGGGTTCTACAGCCAAGAGGCAGCCTCGGCCTCCACACTGGGCAGACAGAGGCAGTGAAGCCAAGAGAGGGAAAGGGACATCTCGGGGAACCACGGCACTCCGGCCAGGAGCTCCCAGGAGCTCCCCAACCCTTTCTGCCCTTGGCACTCCTGCTGGCAGAGGGTTTTCTGAAGAGGGGCGCGATTGTTACCCCACTGTTCAGAAGAGGGACCAGGGTTTTCTGAAGAGGGGCGCGATCGTTACCCCACTGTTCAGAAGAGGGACCAGGGTTTTCTGAAGAGGGGCGCGATCGTTACCCCACTGTTCAGAAGAGGGACCAGGGTTTTCTGAAGAGGGGCGCGATCGTTACCCCACTGTTCAGAAGAGGGACCAGAGGCCGGGTCCAGTGCCCACCACCGCCTCCTCACACACAGCTGGGAAAAACGTGAGGCACCAGGGTTACCGGCCGGGGCGAGAGGGGACCAAGGTTCCTGGGAAAAGCCAGCGACATCCCGCCTGCTCAGCTGGGACGGCAGCAACCTACCAGCCAGCTGTAATGGTAGACCTACAGACTCCTAGAAGGCTGGAGGGGTCCAGAATCTTCCTAAACGACAGGGTGCTGGTGCCAGCTCACACCAGCTCACACCAGTGAACCAGAGCTGATGGAGCTCATCTCCTCCCAAGGCTGTGTTCAGTGACTTCCTCCTGGAAGCCTGAAATCGATCATGGTGGGAAAATTTACAGCGTGGACACCGGCAAGAACTTCACATTAGGTGGATTTTTGTTTTGCTCTGTTTTCTGTCTTCTTGGAGTGATGACTGTTAAACATTTACCACTGTTCCTAAAGCTCCAGAATTCAAGAACCGAAGCCAGCCTCATGCCCCTGAGATACCTGCCCGGCCTCTCCAGCCTTCCTGACTACTGACTCTGCCCAACACTGGGCGAGCGTGGGCGCTGGTCCCAGGCCCAAGGCAGACCTGCCCCTCCCCGCCTAGAGCAGCTCCCAGACCAGCCAAACAGAACTGCCAGTCTCTCTGCTTTCAACTCCCCGGGTGGACCTCCTGTGTGCCAGGCACCGTTCTAGGCGCTGGGACACGTGCGTGAACCACACAAGCAAGGCCGCTGCTCCCTAAAGGCTGCTGCCTGATGGGGGCACACAGACACGCCATCTACGAAAAAATAATACCAATGTTTGGAAATGGAAATTTCATTAAAATAATATCATCACAAATAACGCACTGAAACCCTGAGAGATTATGATAAATGCAATGCAGAGAAAAGAGCGGGGAGTAGGAGCATCTAACGGGAAGAGCTACTAAACAGAGAGGGTTGTCAGGGGCGGCGGCTCTGGGCTAACATCTGGCTAACGGGAGCCTGCTATGTCCAGGGAAGGGTTTCCAGGAGAGGGACGAGCTGCGGCAAAGGCTGGGGAGTGGGAGAGCGGGCCGGGAAGGTGGGTGTGGCTGGAGTGAGTACCAGGGCCACGGGAGAAGCGACCCAAGAGGTAAGAGGCATTCCTTGGGGGTCCCCGTGGGATGCAGGGAGGGGCTGCAAGGACCTCCAGGTGTGATGGAAAGCAGCGGGTCGGTTATAAGCTGGGCAGTGATGGATCCCCTTTGCTCTGTGAAGCTCACTTTGGTGGCGGGTGGACCCTAAGGGGGAAGGGAAGGAGCAGGGGGGCCAGAGCAGTGGCTGGTGCAGGTGTCCAGGTGCTGGAGGTGCCATGGGGACGGAGGGGGCGGGGGTCCAGGTTCGGGATATATCCTGGAGGAAGAGCCAACAGGGTTTGCTGGTGGCTTCGATGGGGAAGAGATTTCAGGAGGATGTGAGTCTGAGAAAAGGTGTACAGAATGGTCCGAGTCCTAACACATCCTAGTCCTAACATACAAAGGGCCTGGGGCAGGAGCACAGATGGGGGTTGGGGGCCACCCACTTCTCCCCCCACCCAGCTCTGTCCTGCACTGCGAGGGACCTTGGGCACGTGTGTGGACTGCAGCCCGAGCTTCCCCTCCGCATCCACACACAGCCATCCCAGCCCCCTTCCCTCAGGAGGGCCGGGGGAGGGGCCTGCCCTGGCTGCGGAAGGGGGCGGGGCCTCCACTCTCCCAGGGCTGCAGGCTCTGGGAGCAGCACATCCCCTTGGCCCGTGGGACCCTCATCCTGTGGGAGCGTGTGGCCCGAGGAGGCCCCGAGAAGGGTGCTCTGAAATGAAGGGGGCCCTGGCCGCCAGGTCTAGTGGGGGTACCAGAGGTGGCACAGTCCACGGCGATGAGGAGGTGCGGGGCTGAGCGCAGGTCGGGGGATGTGGGGCAACGGAGTTTGGTTCAGACACATCGAACCAAGGTCGCCTGTCTGATCAACCTTCACAGTTTGGTGGGCTCCGTCTCCAAAACGAGGGGTGCAGGAAAAATGATGGAAGGTGCCATCGACCAGACTGGTCCTTCATTTCACAAGTGAGGGGTCGGGGGTCAGTGAAGTCAGTGAGTGGCTGAAGGTCACATGGAGGGGGAGAGTGACCTTCGGGTCCGCCCCTCTGCCTCTGGCCGCCCTCTCCTGCAAGCCAGCCCTGCCCTCTGGATGTCTTTCTCAGAGCAGCAAGAGGACTCAGGCCATGATCTAAGCTGCACAAACACCCGGGGGACTGGAGGAGGCCAAAGTGGGGACAGACTCAAGTGAGGCCTCAGCAGTCGTCCAGCGGAGAGATGATGATGGCACAGACGAGGGGGGGGACACAAGAGATGGTGACAGAGTCTCCGGACCCCTCGAGAGCCATGGCTGTGGCTAGTCACCCCACTAGCCCCAGGACCTGGTGGGCAGAGATGCTGGGCCGGTGGCTTTGGAGACCACATTCACTGCACAAAGGGACTGTCAACTACAAATTGGCACTCGCCACTGGCACTTGCCATCTACCTCTACAAGGATTAAACTATGTGCTTCGGCAGCTGCTGACTTTCAACACCCGCTGAAAGGAGTTCAGGGTGGAGAGCAGGAATGAGGCCCTCTGTGCTCTGGGAAAAACTGGCAGAACAGGTCTTCAGATAGTTAGATATTCTCAGGAGATGATTTTATGAGCCCAGTTCTTGTATCTCCTCATATCTAGAAAAGCACTAAATTCCTTCATGGTGACGTCTGTTCCTCGTGACTAGCAGAAACCTTCTGCAAAAAATATGTGCTTGATTGCATGTATTCCCCCTTCGCCAAAATCACAGATATACTGACCTTCCCCGCTACCTCTTTGGAGCAGTTTCTCAGAGCTATCTGAAATGCTGTCTCCCAGGCTATAGTCCTCATTTTGCCCCAAATAAAACTTAACTCACAGCTCTCACGTTGTGCTTTTGTTTAAAGTCGACAGGACTCAGGCCTGATTCAGTGACATCCCCTCCACACTGCCTCAGCCAAGGGCAACAGTGCTGCTTAAAAAAGGACGATGACATAACAGCCAGTGCTTCCTACAAGCCAGGCACTGGGTTACATATTTTCCATCCATTACCTCACTGGACCCATTTTACAGAGGGGGTAACCTGGGCTCAGAGAGGGGAAGTGACTTTCCCAAGGCCACACAGCTAATAAGACAGAGCCAGGAGGAACTCATCTCGGGCCTGAAAGCCTGGGCTTTAGCACCTCTCATGCAGTCTTCGGGGGAGAGAAAGCTGCAGAGGAGCTGTGAGAACAGGGCGTCTCTTGGGAAACGTGTGACATAGTGGCGCAGGGCAGGGGCTGTTCCCTCTGACACACCACCGAGCCCACAGCCCTCTGGGTGCCTGCAGCCAGCATCCTGCATGGGGACCCAGGCAGAATTTCAACTTCACATACCGTGTAGGCCAGGGAGGGAGCAAAGCAGTGGCAGGGTCCCCAGTCTCCAGGGAACTGGGAACCAGGCCCGGGGCTCTGTCCAAGGAGGAAGCAAAGCCTAGCAGAAGTGATGGCAAACATCTGCTGGGCACCCTGGGCACGGTGCCCGCCTCTCCCACGGCAGCGTGCAGCTCGGTGCCAAGCCGCGGACCCACTTAAGCTCTGTTTGGCATCGTGCATGCCATGCGGGCTCTGGCTGGCGGCATATGACAGATGGGGTCTGAGAAGAGGCCCCAGGATCACTCCTGAATCCCACCAACCCCCTGAGGGACGCTCAGCGCTGTGATCTCAGAAGGCACTGTTTCTCTAGCACCTGGGCCTGCCGCCTCCTCCCCAACAAGGCGTACACATCTTTCCTGATACTCACCCCTCCCCCCATGTCCGAGGTCACTCAGTCCACATGGGGGCCTCCACCATAGAAAGGCTCCCCAGGATGGAACCCCAGATCCTAGCTCTGCCTTCTGGACCCCCCAGCACTGCCCACTTCCTGGCCCCCAGGACAGCACTTGGTAGTCTGGGAACAGCCATCATGCCCTCTTTAAACCTCCTCATCTCCAGACCAAGCCCCCCTGTTGCCAAAAACGGCCTGCATGCATGCCCCTTTGCAATGGCCCTCCCCTCCAGAGATGGAGTTATTTCCCTAACCCTTGAACGGAAGCTGGTCTCGCCCCTGCTTTGGTCAATACAACGTGCGGAAGTGATGTCATATGAGATTCAAGCCCAGGCCTGCAGCCCATGTATTTCCCTTCTTTCTCAAATCTCTGTCCAGCTGCCACGTGTGCAAGCCAGGGCCAGCATGCTGGAGGACAAGAGCGACAAGTGGCCCAGTAGCCCCTCTGCCCCAAGCACCGGCCAGCGAAGCCCCAGGAACAGAGCTGCCTGGAGGACGGGCTGCAGACACACGAGGAAGCCTGGCCGAGAACAGAAGCCCCGCCAGGTTCACCCACCCACACTGTCCAACCACAGAAGCATAAGCCAAATGGACGGTTGTTATTTTAAGCCACTAATGTGGGGGGCTGGTCGTTACGCAGCAAAAGCTAACCCATATACGTCACCAGCCCTGCTCCGTCAGTGGTTTGTCCTGCAGAGGGCACGGCTTCCAGCTCCCTCAGGGTCTGAGCTAGACATCTTTGAGACGTGACGTCATTTTTAGAAGGTTCCCTGCAGAGTGGAGACCATGGCCTCTGCTGGCCTCCACACGCCTGCCTCCCTGCTAGCACCAGCTGGCACAGTGTCCCTCCCGCCCTGTTTCTCCAATTCTCCCCACTCTCTCCCATTCCAGAACTTGGCATGGGTGGTCCGAATCCCCCCCAGCTGCTCGCTCATTTGGGTTCAACCCGAAGTCTCAGTTGGATGCTGCTTCCTCCAGGAAGCCCGTCTAACCTCTGGTCTAGCGTCGCTCCCCTCCTCTGCACCCCACACACTTCCTCTGTGACAGACAGCATCCTGGCCACCTGTCTGCCTCCCCCTCGACTGGAAGCCCCGGGAGGGCAGGGGCCAGGTGTCTCCTGGAACTCTGAGTGCCCCAGGTCTAGGAGAGAACCCGGAGCGGGTAAGTGCCCAGAAAAACTAGCTGAGGGAGGGAGGGGGCATGGAGAGGAGGCGCGGGTGACAATGTCTAAGGTTGGTAAGGGCTTCGGGCTGATGGCACCTACTAGGTGCTTCACAATCAGGTCTGATTGTGTGAAACCAGTCCGGAAAATCAACCTCATTCGGGATCCTTCCAACCCTCCGCGGGCTTTTTCCCGTATGTTCCCGTGTCGTCAGCTGCAGGTGCACCAGCGCCAGAGCCCCTTGAGGGGCCGCTCCCCCCAATCTTCTCCCACGGGCCAGGGGGGAGCCTCGCTGACCCTCCCACCCAAGGCAACAGGGCGGTCCTCGACCCACTCCCCATGGACCTGACCAAGGCTCTTCCCCCTCCCAATCCTCCAGCACTGGCATCGGCCTGAGTGCCGGGACTAGATGTCCCGAGTCGAGACAGAGGCAAAGGGTCACGCCCGGCAAGGGCAGCTTCCTGGCGAGGCGCCCCCCAGTAACCGCCGCCCCTGCTCTGCGGAGCTGCAGGAGGGAACAGACCCATGTTACAGGTGGGCAAACAGGTTGAGAAACGGTGAGCCGCCTGCCTGAGGCCAATCATGAATGGCAGAGCTGGGACCTCCAGAATTAGGTGCCACAACAAACATTAGTTTTTACCCCAAAACAAAGTAACTAACATTCCTAGCGTCATAAAAATGGCTCCGTGGGGCGAAGTGAGAGGGTGGCATGGACATTTACACACTACCACATGTAAAACCGATAGCCAGTGGGAAGCAGGCGCATAGCACAGGGAGATCAGCTCGGTGCTTTGTGACCACCTAGAGGGGTGGGTTAGGGAGGGTGGGAGGGTGGGAGGGAGATGCAAGAGGGAGGAGCTATGGGGATATATGTATACGTATAGCTGATTCACTTTGTTATACAGCAGAAACTAACACACCATTGTAAAGCAATTAGACTCCAATAAAGACGTTAAAAGAAAAAAAAAAAACACAACAGCTCCGCATCTTGGAACCTGTGCTAAGCAAACTTTACCAAGAGTATCTCGCACTCCACCCCAGCAGGTCCCTTTTTATAGAGGAGGCAGCCGGGGCTCAGGGAGATGGACCGACTATCCCCGGCACCGACTGGTCAACGGCAGAGCTGGCCAAGCCCCTTGAGGCCACTCGGCCGCAGGCACATTCCCTGGACGCTGCTCGGCCAGTAAACAGGTTTATGGCTCCATCCTTCAAAGCACACTCAAGCGAGGTTTATTACATAATAGAAAACAAAGATAGTTTTTTTCATATGTTTCCCACTCAGGGAGTTTTATTAAAACGCAATAAATCTCCAGGACAGAGTGTGACTTTAATGCAAAGGGCAGGAGATGCAGCTCTGCTCTTCTGCAGACCGCAGGGAAAGGCGGGGTGGGGACGGTGCAGGATGTGAGTGGGGGGACGGAATGCAACATTCTGGGTCCCGCCCATCCCAGGCTCAGCCCCCCCAAGAACCACAAGGAATGGGACTTTGTACTCAACTGGGTCCTGGAGGACAGGGAAAATGAGGCTTTGTGGTCCAAGCACCTTGTCAAATACCACCTCCCTGCTCCATGGTTCTGCTAAACTATGTCCCCCTACACCCTGCAGTCTCGCTGTCCCATCTCGCTGTCCCCTCCGAACGCTGCAGCCCTGTGTTCGCTCTAATCCACAAGCCCCCGCATAGCGCCCCACCGCCTATAAGACAGAGTTCAATGCTCTTGGGCTGGCACACAAGGTGTCCTTGGTCCAACCCCTGCTGGACTCCCCAGCGTGGTCTCCTACCCTCCTCTGCCCACCTCACGTTTTCGCCACTCCAGACTTGTTAGGATTCCTCTCACACCAGGCTGGTTAGTGCCTCTGTGCTTTTGCACATAATGTTTCCTCTGTCTGGAAGGGTCTTCCCCTGCCTGACGGCCTGGAAAACTCCTGTTCATCCTTCAAAGCCCAGTTCAGATATCACCTCCTCTGAAATGACCAGTCACCCTCTCCCATGGGTTCCTTAACAGTAGATAGATGTTGGTCCCTCCTTCAGCTCCTTCCTCTCTGACAAGGTTGGTGTCCCATTCATGGCCAGTCCTAAGGCCTGGCAAAGTGGCCTAGAGAAAAAGAAGATGCTCAAGAAATACTTACAGAATTCGATTATCTGAAAACAGTCTTACTATCTCATGTTCAATCTTGGTGTCCCAGCCAGGCCTTCAAGTGACCAGAAACAGAGACAACCTAAGGGCCATCACCTGTGGATGCCTTCATGCCCTGTGTGGTCAAAAGAATAATGAATCCCCAAACGTGTCCACATCCTGAAGCCTGGAGCTTGTGTGTTACCTTGTAGGCAAAAGGGACTTTGATGTGTAAATTAAGGACTTGGAGATGGGGAGGTTATCTTGGATTATGCCAAAGAACCTAATCGAATCACATGGGTCCTTAAAAGGGAGAAACTTTCCAAGCTATGGCTAGAGAAAGAGATGGGGAAGCAAAAGAAGGATCAGAGGGAGGCAACACAGAGGAAAAGACCACAAGCCAAGGAAGGCAGGCAGCCTCTAGAAGCTGGAAAAGGCAAGGAAAAGAGCTGCCCCTGAAGTCTCAGGTAAGGAAGTCAGCCCTATTCGCACTTTCATTTTAGCCAGCGAGACCCACGTCAGACTTCGCCCTTCAGAACTGTATGGTAATAAATTTGTGTTGTTTTGAGCCGCTACGTTTGTGGTAATTTGTTACAGCAGCAAGAAAAAATGCATCCTGTGCACCAGCCTGGCTGTTTACCATGGGTTTCTCCCAATCCCTGGGCATTGCCCAGCCTCTGCACCATTGCCCCGCCTCTGCACCATTGCCCCACTGCCTAGATTGCCTGCTCCCCCCCCCCACTTCACCTGCCCTTTTCTGCCCAGTGAACTCCTATTCATCCTTCAGAACCCACATCCCAGGTCCCTCTGATGGGACCCTGTGCCCTGGGGTAGGCCTGGACGCCGCATCCCCTGAGGCTCAGCCATGCCTCCCAGTGCACACACTGTAGGGCACCATCTTGGATTCTCTGCTCTCCCACCGGTTGGCCAGATTCTGGATGGCAAGGGCCCGTGCTCTGTTGATTCTGAATCTTTGGTGCCAAAGCAGTTCCTGACACATCGTAGGACCTCAGGAAGCAACTGGTAAGTGACCAGGGCTTGGGGTGGTCAGGGTCAGAGGCCTCCACCTGTTTGTGGAATTTGTAGAACAATAAGGGGGACCTCACTTTGCTGCCGAAGCTTTCCTTTAGCTGGAGGTACATTCGCGCCAGGAAAGAAGGCACATTTATCTTATTTCCTCTTGCCTAAATGGCTCTGTAATTTCTCTGCTCCCAGTACAATCAGTAACAGCCTCAGGGACAGACTCTCCATACACTCAAATATACGGCGGAATCCCAATACCCTGTAATCCGATAGGCAGGAAAGAAAGTCCACGCTTAAAATTCATCCTAAGAAAATAATCAGAAATGTGGAATAATGTACGTACCGGGCCAAGAACACAGCTTTCTTTACATCTTTACGTTAGTGAAAACTGAAAATGACGCAGATGTCTAAAAATGAGGATTTGGCTAAATAAATAATACCTCTTTCATCTGAGGGTATATTACATGGTCACTAAAAACAGTGGTTTTGAAAATATGTGGGAGCATAAGAAAATGTTTAATACATAATATTAAACTGGGATTCAAAATTTATAAAACATGTATATATTTACATCTTAAAAAGACTGGTGAGGGGACTTCCCTGGTGGTGCAGTGGTTAAGAATCCGCCTGCCAATGCAGGGGACACGGGTTCGAGCCCTGGTCCGGGAAGATCCCACATGCCGCGGAGCAACTAAGCCCGTGCGCCACAACTACTGAGCCTGCGCTCTAGAGCCCGTGAGCCACAACTACTGAGCCCATGTGCTACAACTACTGAAGCCCACGCACCTAGAGCCCGTGCTCCGCAACGAGAGAAGCCACCGCAATGAGAAGCCTGCGTATCGCAACGAAGAGTAGCCCCCGCTCGCCGCAACTAGAGAAAGCCCGCGCAGCAAAGAAGACCCAACACTGCCAAAAATAAATAAATAATACAATTAAAAAAAAAAAAAGACTGGTGAGAATATTCATCTTAAACATTAACATTTGTAATCTCATAAGGTGGCTTAACACGGGATTGTTTTTATGCTTCATTTATTTTATAGTTTCTAAAATTTCTGTGATGATCATGTATTATTTTTAAAAAGGAGATTTTTTTAGGGAGAATTTTCTGGAGAGGAATTTAGCAACACCCTTACCAAGAATATCTTTTAAAAGGTTTAATGGCATTATACAGCGTCCTATTTTGAGGAAATGGTAGGTGGTTACCACTGAATTCACTGTAGATTTCAATCAAGCTCAGTAAATCCCTGGGCACATCCCTGTTGCGAGCTTCTGCCAGGTGCAGAAACCACAGGAAACCCAGATCCCAGCAGAGATGAGGAGGCAGCTGTGGGATAGGGCCTGGGAGAGCCCAGAGAAGGGGCCTGACCCAGCCAGGGCGGGGGTGGGGATGGGGGACTTGGGAAGGACAGAGGGGGAGGGGACACCTGGGCACAGCGGGATGGGGAGACAGGGAAAGCAAGAGGGGTCCTTCAGAGGGCTGCTGCCGAAGCCCGGGGGCGGGGGCGGGCTGCTGCCCTGCCGGAGGGGTGACGGTGAGGGTGGGGGAAGGACCCTAGAGGGAGAAGCTGCAGTGTCAGGAGGACCCACGAGATGGTTCTTAGCTAAACGCAGGCCCGAGAAACAGAGCATCACCTCAGAATTCACAGGCCGCCCCTCCCCACTGAGCACCTGTCTCCCATTTCTCAAAAAAGCATCTGGGACGATCGTGGATTGGGAAGCTGTGCTGTGCGCTCAACGTGTACAGGGTGGCCTGCGTGGGCCGGGCTGCCATCATCGCTGCCAGAGAAACCAGATGCCCCTGCAAACCGTCAGAAAGCTAAAGTCAGAACCAGCACTCTGCTTGGGGCCGTCCTGAAGAACCCGGAACCCGTATGCTTTCTGATCTTGTCTGCTCTGTCTCTGAGAACTCTTCTAGAGCCCAAGGAAGGCCTTTCCAGCCTTCAGGGATGGGGTTGGGGGAGCAGGATGTTGGAGAGGGAGAGAGGAAACCACAGATGCACACGGCACGCAGGTGAGCCCAGGTGGGCAGGGGCTCCCTAGGGGTAGGTACCACACGGGAAGCTGGGACGCGGGCCTGACTGGGATAGAGGAGGCCAGATGTTCCCATCACCTCCCAAGGCCAGCAGCTGCACTCCTATGATGCAGCCTTCTGCGGGTGCAGAAGGAGTTTTGATACGTGTTGCACGTGGATCTGGCAGAGCTTGGCGGGATGGATGCTGGCGAGGGTGAGGAGGAGCACACATGAGATGCCACTGTAGCCATAGCAACACGGAAGACACTGTGTAGTAGGGAGAGCTGCCCTGGAAGAGCAGGGAGCCTGTGCTGCCCGAGGACCGGGGATGAAGCTTCTTCCGGAAAGTCCTCCCTGACTACCACTTCCTCTGCTCAGCAGAGTGGGGCTGTCCAGTGCTCCCCTGGTTCTCTCAGCCCCATCACAGTGCGGACTACCTGCATAAGCATGGGTCATTTGCTTATCTGTTAACGCTACTAAACTATGAGTCTTGGGGGTCATTACCGTACCTCACTCAAATACAGAGCCTGGACGGAAGGATGGGTAGACCAATGACGGATGCGTGGGTGGATGGACATGCACAGATGGAGAGATAGGGGATGGATGCACCAATGGATGGATGGATGATGGATGGGAGAGAAGAGGGGAGGGAGGCAAGGGGGATGAGGAAGAGAGAAAAGAGGCAGAAAAGGAGGGCAAGCCAGTCGGCAGAGAAGACAGTCAGTTCTAGTGACCGGCAGGGGTCCTTGGAGCTGGGACAGAGGAGCCAGGACCTGAGGAAGGCCAGGTATTGGGGTCAAGATGGAGGAAGAAGAGGCCTGGGGGTTGGGGATACTGAGGGATCTCCTCAAACTTCCTGTGACCTCTCGGCCACCCCAGATCTGTCCCAGAGTATTTTGCAGGCACCTCGAGGCCTTGGAGGCTGACCTCATCCAACTGTTGATTCCAATTGCATAATTTATTGAATAGACTCAAATCCTGGAAGCTTTTAAGTCAGCACCTCCCTCGATTCCTATCTGCTCTGAGTCTTGTTTAAATCAAACTCAGATCTCCATGGTGATGCTCAAGCAAACACAGAGAGGGACTGGCCCAGGAGTGGAACACGGCTGGTGGAAAGCCAGCCGGACACTTTCGGGGAAGAGGCCGAGGCAGGAAGCAGCCCCCTGACACCTCCTAGGTGCCAAGCATCGTACACGCAGGACCTGTTGTCATGCTCACGGCCACCGCGAGTTCTGTGCCATCAGGCTCATGATACAGATGACGCCGGGGGACGGAAGGCACAGAGCCAGAATGGAAACCGGATCTGTCTGGGGACAGTGACCACACAGCCACCCAGCCCACAGAGGAATCCCAGCACCTGCCGTCAGCCTACTGTCTAAGACTTTCTCTCTAAAATAAGCCCCGCTCTTCCCGGGCCACAAAGGGCAAGGCTTATCACCTGTTTAACGTTCCTCACGAACACTCAGCACTGCCCACCTGTAAGGACCCTAACAGCACAACAGCTCTTTGCCCAGACATTCGGGGCCCCTAAGACACAGGCTGTGATGACCGAGGCTGCCCATGGGCTTCTGGAACGCTCTGCACATGGCTTGGCTCTGCCCACCTCACCCTCAGGACAGCCCAGCTAGGCAGACGTCCCCACCCCCAGGCCATCATCCGCCTCCGCAGAGAAGGACCTTGATGCTTCTTTACGTTAGTGAATGTCAAGAGGTCATCGTCTGGGGACTTCCCTGGCGGTCCAGTGGTTAAGACTTCACCTTCCAATGCAAGGGGTACGGGTTCGATCCCTGGTCGGGGAGCTAAGATCCCACATGCCTTGCGGCCAAAAAACCGAAACATAAAACAGAAGCAATGTTCGAACAAATTCAATAAAGACTTTAAACATGGTCCACATCAAAAAAAAAAAAATCTTTAAAAAAAAAAAAAAGAGGTCATCGTCTAGTTGTGGTTTGATGGCTCAAATACCCTAGACTCTGCATCCTCAACACATAACCCTAAAATTCTCTATGTTAAAAAAATGGAGAGAGAGGGAGATACCCTAGGACCGTAGAACCAAATCTGGTTTGAAACGAAATGGTATCAAAACACAGTAACATTACAGGTAAACAGAAGTGGTCTGGAAATCTCAAAGGCCAGCTCATCTGGAATGTAAAGTCTATACAGCAGAGCCTCCCGAAGCTTGTTCTGTGGAAAACCAACCCCAGGAAATACTCAGCAGAACAAAAATAAAATAATACTTAAAAATTAAAGTGTATAAATAAAACAAAATTTAAACAAGTAATTGATGCAAACAAAAATTAAATTAAAATTTAAAATAAAATAAAAATTTTTTTAAAATGAAAGCTCATGGAATCAGTTGGGACAGAGAAATGCCACACGACCTTCTCCTGGAGATGTACGACGCCCACTGGTGTGTTAGAGATTCCAGTACATCCTACTGCAAAGGACCCTGATTGGTTTTCTTCCACCTAAATAAGTTTACCTGACTTATATGACCACAAAACATGTATTTTCTGGAAACAGCTATGACCACCTGTGATACTTTTGACTGTCATTCAGCAAACATTCACTTCACTCCCCTCCCCTCCCCCACTGGTGTCAGGTTTGACCTGTGACTTGCACTGGCCAATGGAATTTAGCAAATGTGAGTGAACAGAAGCCTTATATGTTCTTGGGGGGTGGGGAGGGCTTGACTCTCTTGCTCCCATGTTGTGCATGGGAAGAACAGGTCCTGATGGCCTTTGGCCAGTCAGCTGGGCTCCCAGCACAAATGCAGATGTAGCAGAGCCAAGCCCACCAACCTGCAGCTCAGGTGGAGCTGCCTGGCCACCCCAACCTAAGGCAACCAAACCACAGTTGCCCCAGGGGGAGAGAAGTTCCTGGTGTTTGCCGCTGAGTTTTGGGTGACTTGTTACACAGCATCATTGTCACTGTGGCTGACTAATACACCAGCCTACAAAAATACTCTTCTAAGAATCGCACTTCTAAGAATCGCATATTAAAAAATATGACATAGAGGAACATTCTTAGGAGGAAACATTCTTAGAAGGTGTTGGGAAAGAATGAATGGCACATAGTAGGAGCTCAGGACACAGTTGGAGGACACCCATCTTAAAATTAAGCGTCCTGGAGAGGACTTGTGTTATTCACAGCGGAGAGGCAGGGTTGAAGAAAAAATTAAGCAATAGATGGGCACAAGATATGAACAGGTAAGTCCCAGAGGAGGAGACTTGAATAGTCAATAAACAAAGGACAGTATGTGCAATTCCATGAAAAATCATGCAATTGCAAAATAAAATAATATTGAACTACGCTCTCACATCCACTTGAATGCAGACATATAAAGTCTGATGATTCCAGAGACGTGGGGCTGGAATCACTCTGCAAACAGATTGACAAAGGAAGAGAAAAAGGAAGGTGGAGACGTGGGCAGATAGTCTCTGCAGCCCTGATGGGAACAGCTAAATCCGGGAGATAGAAATTCTCGCGTTCCCACAGCAGGGGAAGGCTTAGCTCAACCAGCTTACGTGGCCTACAGGGATCAATTACCAATTACTCAGCGGGAGTATCAATCACACTTCTAAAGGCAGCACGATGCCATTTACATTAATTTTTAAAACACAGTAAACCGTAGAACATATTGATTGTGGACAGACTCGTACTTGTGTACTTAACACATGATGCCCCCGTGGGGATGATCCAGGCAGGGTTACCTCTGGGATGGGGAGGGCGGGGCATGGGGGAGGTGGAAGGAGGGAGGAGAGAGCCGGGCTGGAACAGAATCTGGAGCGGTGTGTTTCTTTAAGAGCTGGAGATCCCAGAAAGAAAAAAAAACTAACGTCTATCACAGCTAGGGAACCGGTATTGGGCTAGACTAGTCTCTGCTGCGGTAACAGCTGAAGCCCTAAATTCCAGTGACTTAACCCATATTATTCCTGCTCACCATGCACTGGCTCAAACAAATCATATGACCCCAAAATAACCACAAGGGAGACCAGGGAAGGGAGGAAAAGCTTGGATTATTTGGTGAGCACATAGTTGTCTCTGGCACGTGGGTACCCAGGGAAGCTGGCACACCACATTCCGCGCTTTCTGTGCGTGTTAAAGATTTCATGATTAAAGTGAGGACGGCGGGAGAGAATCGCCCTCCCCCCACCCCAACAAAAGGGTGGGAGTTCCACCAAGTCACTCAGAGAAAACCTGAGACCCGCCCCATGGGTATTCCCGAGGTTGCCCCCAGCTGAAGGTCCTGCTCAAGGTCACAGGTGCGGGTAGAAGGGCAGGGCTGGCACGGCCTTCACACCGTCCAGGCACAGTGTGAACAGGGCCATGGACCAGGGGCTGCATCACAGCAGAGGGAAGGTGGGCCAAGGTCCACTTTCTCTCTGGCTCAGAATGCTCCCAGCCCCTCTTGTTCTGTCTGACGGTACTGGGGCCAACTCTGTGCTTCTGGCTCCTACACCACCTGCAGGGATGGCCTCATAGATGCGAAGGGTCTTGTAGGTCCTGGTGTTTCCCAAGGACCGCATCTCCATACTTCCATCCATTCATCCGTCATCTGTCCATCCGTCCCTCCCTCCTCTCAGTCGTATGCTTATCGGTACATCTATCCCTTCATCTGTCCACCCATCCACCCATCTGTATATGCCTCCATCCATCCATCCACCCAACGCCCAACATCACCTTCCGTGCCAGACCTGATCTAGGTTCTGGGCATCGGGAGATCATCAAGGTGGACCCCACAGGTCTCCATCCTCAATCAGTGTATGTTCTGCCAGGCAGGTGGAGGAGGGAGTGGGGGGCACGGGGAGAGAAACTATACACAGGAACCCCTACACTCAAGGAGCGATGAGATAAAGAACGCCTGGGGACTGCTTTACGCTGAGTAGTGGCGTGGCTTTTATGAGGAAACGAGGTTTATGCTGAGATTGAATGTACCACAAGGAGCCAGTACCTGAGCGTCAGCGCCAAGTGTACGCTGTGCCAGCTGCTGCAGAGGGACGGGCCCTTGCACAGTCAAGTTTCAGCCAGCAGGCTGGGTGGCTGGAGACCCAGGAATAATGGGGCGGTGGGGAGTGGAGGAGCTGGGGTGGGGGATGGGATAGGAGTCAGGGGCTCAGCGTCTCTGCGGGGGATGTGACGTGGGTGCCAGTCCAAGTGCCCTGGGACGCCGGCAGGATGCTAAGCCTCACTGCTAGCCAGCCCAGCCCCTGGCTACTCAAAGTGTGGTCCCTGGACCAGCAGCCTGGGCACATCCAGGAGCCCGTTCGAAATGCAGACCAGGGAAGTCTGAGGTGCACTGCTCTGGACCAGCCCTTCCTGGGGCTGTTCTCCCCTGGGGCACTTCTGAGACATCCCCACACTGAGTCCACATCTTCCAAGGCAGGGCCCGAGCGGCGGTAGTTTTTAAGAGCTTTTTAAGTGACTTGTACGTACCTCCCGCTAAGGGCCCACTGTCTACCCACTGGCCATTGCTCAGCTCTCGAGGGCTTGCGTCTACCTTGTTAGGAGCATTTGTGAGGCAGCCGAGTCTCCCTGGCCATTTGGGATCCAGCTTCGGAGACACAAAATGGGCCTCTCAGGACCCCAGCCCGGGTTGGCCAGCAGCAATCTGGGCTCTTGAAACTCGGCCCTGCGGTCGCCCAGACCAAGTAATGCGAGCCGTGAGCATTGCCCAGCACTGCTCAGAGTTTGCCTAGTAGCCCAGCAAGCTCAGTGTCACCTGAAACTTGTTAAAAATGTGGCGCATCAGGCCCCGCCCAGACCTGGGAATCAGAGTCTGAATTTCAGCCAGACCCCAGGTGATTCACACGCCCCTGGAAGTGGGAGAAGCCCTTCTTTGGGAGATGGATTTTTCAACTGGGGACAATATCGCCCCCAAGGGGGCACAAATTGGTTCTTGAGGGGTGTGAAGATTCTTACCGTTCATGTATAAAGCACGTATCCCACATAGAACTTAAACAGAAATACAGTGATGGACAGAGGAGGGATTGGGAGGAGAATGTCTAAGAAGGCTTCTCGCAGGAGGGAAGGGGCAATCATGGAAAAACAGTGGGTCTCCGTTTGCACACTGAAAGGCCGGCCTCCTGGAGCCCCCTCAGTTCCTGTCTGTCACCCACTCTGCCTGAACTCCCTCGGCACCTAGGAGAGAGCCCTGAACCACGGGAAGAACCTCTGACGTCCTCCTGCAAGACGAGGTGCAGGAACATAGGGGGACACGTACAGATCATTCCGTTCTAATTTTCATATTTCTCAGACTATTTATCCTGATCTTAAAATCGTTACAGTTCTATCATGGAGGAGATAAAAATTGCACGTGAGGCCTTTAGATGCTCCATGAGCATCCTTGTTCTTCTATACTTGCCACTGCAGCTTCTGGCTCTGCCCACCGAAATCCCCCTGCCTGGACTTGGATGGGGAGTGGCGGCGATGCACGGGTGTTGGCCACGGGGGCTACCAGGGCAAGTAAGCAGGACAAGACGTGGGCGTGTGTGCATGTGTGCATGTCAGGTCCCTAAGGCCTTGCAAGGAGAGGGGCTGGGGGGTGGAGGCAGTGAGGTGGGCTGGGATCCCCTGAGGATGCAGAGGGGAGCGTGGCTGCGGGGAGAGAGGACAGGGACAGGTGCAGGAGCCATTGAGGCAAACAGATCCAGGTGTGATGCCACAGCTTGGCGATGGACTGTGTACTGGGCTGAACGGTAGCGCCAGAAAGGTCTGTCCTCATCCTAACCCCCAGAGACTGTGTGCGACCTTATTTGGAAAAGAGGCCTTTGCAGATGTAATTAAGTTAGAGATCTGGAGATGAGATCACCCTGGATTACCTGGGTGTGTCGTAAATCCAAAGATAAGTGCCCTTATAAGGAACGCACGGAGGAGAGAGGAGGAGAGACACACACGCGCGGTGCAGGGGGGAGACCAGGTGAACATGGAGGCAGAGATGGGAGAGATTCGGCCACTAGGAGCGCCACCAGGAGCTGGAAAAGGCAGCAAGGCTCCTCCTCCAGAGCCCCCAGCGGGAGCCCGGCCCTGCCCGCATCTCGATTTCGGACTTCCGGCCTGTAGGACTGCGAGAGAACAAATTCTTCTTGCTGTAAGCCCCCAGTGTTCAGTCATTTGTCCCGGCAGCCCCAGGACATTTGCACAGACTGGACATGCAGGCCAGGGCAGGGTCAGCCGGCTCCTCTAGTTACCATTCGCCTCAGGAGGCTCCAGGAGGGGAGGCGGACCAGCTCTGTTCTCGTCCAACCCCTGATGCCAACCAGCAGCTTTCTCAGTGGGGCGGGGCTCCCTCCCTCCCACCCACGCTTGCACTGATGCAAAGGGGCCCGGAGGCTGAACAGAGAACAGCACCCACGCAGAAGGAAGGGGCAGAGTGCTAGACCATAGAAGCCAGCCAGGGAGAGACACTCCTGACAAGTGGCCCATGAAATGCAGGACAATTAAAAATGCATTCAGCTTAGATTTCGGAGAGCCATTTCCAGAATGTAAATACCACACCTGTCATTAAAAATGTACTTATTGCAATTACGCAGGAGAATTCTTGGGAGGCTGGGTGCACGTTCAATAAGTGTGTCTTTAATAACTTCATTGAATACGTGTTGCCAGGCACTGGCACCCTTAACCTCCCTCCACGTGCACCCTAAATGGCAGACAGAGGGCGGGTGGCATCCCCAAAAATGACCGATGCCAATCTTGCCCCTTCCAAACAAACTCGCACAAGTCTCAAAATAGAGAGGGGGCTTCGCTTCCCTGGTGGCGCAGTGGTTGAGAATCTGCCTGCCAATGCAGGGGACACGGGTTCGAGCCCTGGTCTGGGAGGATCCCACATGCCGCAGAGCAACTGGGCCCGTGAGCCACAATTACTGAGCCTGCGTGTCTGGAGCCTGTGCTCCGCAACAAGAGAGGCCGCGATGGTGAGAGGCCCGCGCACCGCGATGAAGAGTGGCTCCCGCTTGCCGCAACTGGAGAAAGCCCTCGCACAGAAACGAAGACCCAACACAGCCATAAATAAATAAATAAATAAATAAAAATTGTATAACTTTAAAAAAAAAAAAAATAGAGAGGACATGAGTAGACGATGCTCACAAGAGAAAATGTGCTTAAACACAGAAACTGCCCACCCTTGCTAGGAATCACAGGCATGCAAATGAAAATGGCACTGCAGTCCCTTTGGGCCGGTCGGTTAGCAAGTTTTAGAAAAGCTGTCAGCCTGAAGCTGGCCAGGAGGCAGGGCACTGCCCCAGGTGGAGAGTTGCTTTCCTCCTGGAAAAGAATTTGGCCCTTCAGCATTGCCAGCCGTAAATCTGCTCAGACCGTCTGGCTCCGAAATAGAACTCCCTAAGATGCTTCCCAGGGAACAAAATGGAAAGGAAAGCGCCATGCCGAAACTTCTTACAGCAGCAGCAGGGCTAAGTACTAGAATGAATCAATTCAAGGGGCGAGTGCGGGGCCATAAAAATATCGTGACGCAGTCCGTGGTACAACATGGAAAAACGGGAAACATCTTGTATGTGTGACAGAAAGAAGATTCACAACTTTATTCTACGTTTCCCTGTACAACTATCTCAGCATAAGAGGGATGAGATAAACAAAGAAAGTAATTGGGCCCGACGCGTGGGGATGTGGGTGAACTTTCTTGAAATGACTGATGCTTCTGCATGTATTTTTAATAAAGGAGAGAAAATGTCTGAGTCTAGAGACAGGAATGAGAAAGGAATGTGGAAAATTTAAATCTGTTGATTTGCTTTGGAGAAAAACTAACTTTAGAGGGTGTGCTGTCCTGGGGACGATTCACAGGTAATCTCCTTCAGCTGCACAACCTGCCATCCAGGGATATTTTATCCCCATTTTACAGACAAGGAGACTGAGGCTCTTGGGAAGAAAGAGAGGTCCCTGTGGAGCAGCTCTGAGGTGGGTGGTTTGGCCTCCTTGAGACAGGCTGGGACCTGGGACCCTTTGCTGCAGCGCTTGCACCTGGACAAACATCTCCTCCAGCAACAAAATACAAAGAAACTATAAGGATCTAAAAATAACTGCGTGCATGTGCAAAAAGACCAAAAGACGAAAAGACCAAAAACCCAACTGCCACTTCTGAAGAGCCGGCAGCAAAAGCAGGGTCCTGAGCATGCCCCCTGCCCCCCTGCACTCAGCCCCACCGAAGGGGTGGTCGAACCACTTAAGCTGCCCCTTCCCCGGGACCTGCCCCTCCCCTCACCCCATATAAGGAACCAGCTCGCCCCCCTCAGGGACCGAGCAAGGGAACCTGTTGTTTGCTTTCGCTCCCCCCTGCTGCCGCAGGGGCCCCAGTAAAGCCTTGCCTGAATTTCTTGTCTGGCCTCTGATCAATTTCTATTGATTAAGGAGGCCAAGAACCCTGGTCGGTAACATCCTGGTTTCCCTACCTGCTTCTGAAGAATTCTGGGTCTGGAGGCCTGGTCCCCATGCTGTGGGGCTGGCCAAGGTCTGTTCCACCCGCCACGCTACCCCGACGAGGACTCCTAGCAAATTTTAACCACACCCAGCAACTCTGTCTGAATCAGCACACATTACACCAGGAAGGCCCGCTGACTACCCGAAGCAACATTTCCGATAACCTCACTCTCTCCGTCCCCGGCGGTGCTGAGATGCTGCGAGAGCAGAGGGAAGCTGGTACCCACACTCCGGGTGGATTAGCGAACGTTCATGGAGATCTGGGCTGACAGGCAGGAGTTGGGGAATGCGTTCGTTAGTCGAGGAATTCCGCTTGGAGGAAGAGAAGACAAGTGCCTCTCTCCACTTTGCAGCCAAGGGGACCTGTCCTTGGACCATCCACCTGGCAGGAGGGAGCCCTCCAGGGGCCGGCCCTTCCCGAGGAGACTGGCCCTGAAACCAGTCCTCAAATGTGAATCTTCAAAGGGCAGCTGATGAGACGTCACTGGAACTTAAATGCTCTCACCACTTCCCGCTCTCATCCCAAACAACGAATGGCCTTATCGGACCCTGGAGGGGCATTTGTGAAAGCAACCTCCTTGGTGGAAGAGTTGCTTCAAGGCACGAGATTAGAATGTACCAACACATAAAGAAGTTGGGGGTCTCAGCAGGAAAACATCTGTCGCAGACTGCTTGTCCTGAGGCCGGCGATGGAATTGGAAAGCAGGCTGGTGAGTTTGGGAGGCAAATCCACGGCTGAGAGGGGCAGGCTAGGAAAGGTGCTTCTGTTGGCAAAGGGAAGGAAAACACCCGGCTCCCCGAACCCCACATCAGCACCAGGGCGACCAAGCCGGCTGGTCCAAGGCAACACTGCTCCTCATCTAGCAAAGAAAGCACCCAACTCAAGGGTCATCTCGGCAACTTGCCAAAGCATTACGGAATTCCCTCAGTAAGAACCAACAATGAATCACAGAGCGCCTTCACTAAAAGCAAAGCCAAAAGTCAAAAATAAATCAACTCAAGGTGGTTGCACATAAATCAGGAGTCCTGATCAGCAGGTTTCGGTGTTTTTAATGGATTTCAAATAAAAAAACCAATTAATTATTACTCAAGAAACACATCTTGGAAAGCAAAACGGTCCAACACCCAGAGAACATGGGAATGGTGCACGGGGCCCGGAGGACCCAGCATCCTTGCCTGAGAGAAGCTTTGAAACCACAGCCCAAGATGCTGGGAAACTTCCTTCCCCTTCCTGGGTGAGCAGACGTAAATACAAAGATGATCATTAACCAAAATGACTTCTCAAGGCCTCCTTCTCTCCCACCTCATTTAAAACATCAAAGAGGCTGCCTAGTTCTGGGGCTGAATTCACATTTCACATATAAAGAGATAGTACACGTCGTTGGCCGGGAGCGTTATTTATTTACCAAGCTCTCGGGCTGAGCCAGGAAGAAAAAAAGACACCCAGACCGTGAGGATAATCGGCGTGTTTGGGGGACTCCAGGAGCTGTGTCGGAAGCTCAGAGTACAAGCAGAGGAAATTGCGCACTGACCTGAATTCACAATGCAAACTCCCTTCCCCGGGGGAGGAAAAAAAGCGAGGGGAGAAGAACACACACAGAAAGGAAAGAAAGCAAAGAAGCTTTCTGAACGGTTGTCTGTTCTCCAGCCCTGTCTGTGTCACTGACGAAACTCTTTATTAGCTTTCAACTTCTGTATGCATTTTCTAGCCAAAGAAAAGTCGAGAGGCCGCCAGCATACGGGGGCTGCTCCAGCCGGGCCTTGGGATCTCAGACCCCGGCCTTGGAGACGCGCAGGTATGGGAGGAGAAAAGGCCCACCCTCGGGCTGACTTACCGCCACAGAGAACTTTCCAGAACCTTCCCCATGTCTGCATGGTAATACTTCGTCAGGATCAAGATCACCTGTGGTGGCAACAAAGACAAAGGCAGAAATCAGTGGATTTCAAGGTTCTGAACGGGGGATATAATATAAAATGACACTTCCCCCACCCAGGATTTGGGGTCTCTCCAGTGTCAGCTGCCCGGGCCTCTCTAGTTGACCCCAGAGTCCCGGCCACCTTGCCCCAGAGCAGACCCGGCGCTGGTTTCTGCTCCTCAGAATGATTTTGGGAACATCCCAGTTCTGTGAGGTCCACCCAGTAGCTGCCACTCGGCAGGAATCACTCCAGCTCGGGCCTGGGCTATCTCAAACTGTGGTCCAAGGGATGCTGAGGTGGTGGTCCTGGTGGGCACAGGACGCATGGGGCAAGGCTTCCAAAGAGGGGCTTAGTCCCCACCAGCGCCTTCGAGAGTGTCCAGCTGGCACGCAAGACAAGACAAGGGCATCCCCGGAAGTACCTGGTGTCATTACGTACCCCGGAGTGGCAGCTGATGACAGAGCCCGCGACAGCGGGCTGGGAAGGTGGGCGAGGAGAGCTGGGACAGCTGGAGGGGCCCATAAATCATCGACGGCACACACACTATTTATTGGTGCTAAACTATTCACCGCACACACTGGGCCCTACGTAACAAGACATCTTCATTTCATGCCTGTGCAGCAAATGCAACTGTTTATAAAAATGAAAATAACTGTGTGTAAGAGCACCCAAAAACTCTCCCCTCAAAAATGTAACAATCACAAGGAAACGAGGCTTCATTCACCTGCCGGGCAGGAAAAGAGCCCCCTCCCCAATTACTTCACGAGCCACTGCATTTTCCTGTACATCAAATTTCATTTCACTCACTGCCAGACCCTATTAGCTGCTCCTAACATTCCCGTTGCCATGGGAACCCCGGAAGGTAAAGTGGGAACAGCCCTTAGGTCCCAGCGGAGCCGTTGGCCTGGTTAATTTAGGGTCACCACACTGGCCATCCCCAAGTTTGGTTCCTTCTCACGAGCAGGACTTTCTCTGCTCTCCATCTTTGGGGGCGTAGCCGTTGCAGCAGTTTGGCTGGTCTTTCTTTCCCTGGTGATTAAAGCAGGGAAGATACAAGGAAGGGATGTCAAGTGAAACAGGACAGTGTGCATTTTAGAGGCAGCGATGATTAAAAAAAAAAAAAAACCAGAGGTCTTGTCACTGGAGGCGCGATCAGCCTGCCTTGCTCGGGAACAAAGCTATTTTCTCCTGCCGGGCTCTCAGGCTGCCCTAGTCAAGCAGGAATCCTCTGAAGATTGGGGGAAGGCAGCAGAATGACAGGCCCTGGGCGCAGGAGACAAGCGTATTTTTAACCTATTGATTTATATTTTATACTCTTGCTGTTCCCAGAGGGGATTTCAAGAAGCGGGAGTGTGACAGCTGGAAGGGACCTCAAAGTCTGTTTAATCCGGCCCCATCCAGGGTGAAATCCTCGCCCCTACAGCCTTCTCGAGCACCTGCCATCTGGGCTCTGCTCGCACACCTGGAGGGGCGGGGGACTCAGCCCCTACCATGGTGCCCAGGCCCCTGCGTGGGCTGAGCCCAGTCTCCCGGTAACTTCTGCCCATGTGGACTAGTTCTGCCGCTGTGGACAGTCACCAAGGGGTTCCCCCTCCCACTCCCTTCTGGGTGATATTCCCCACTCATGCCCACCCCCTTCACCCTAAGCTCCAGCCATTCCTGGCCTTTACACAAGCTGTTTCTCATCTTGGGACCCTCTTCCCCTCACCACCTCTAATGCCTTGGTTAAATGCTACTCAGCTTTCAGATCTCAGGCTAATTGACACCGCCTCCAGGAAGTCCCCCAGACCCCTCCCCTGGATTCAACGTCCCCTCCAAAATCCTTCAGACCCTGCGTTTCCCGCTCCCCCAGCACAGCTCACGGGGTCTGTTACCAACACTGGGTAATGAGCCCTTTAGGGAGGGGACTGTGTCTTGTTTTATGCCCAGCACTGGGCACAGCGCCTGCTGTATTATGAGCACTCAAGCCGCTTGTTGGAAGAAACAGAGGTGGCATTTCTCTAAGTGACAATAATTAAGGCAATGAAGCCAGGCAGAGGCGATGCCCTGGACATCCACTCACAAGCCACCCTCTTCTGTCAAGAGGGCACCATCCCTCTTCATGCAGGGGGACGGACTCGCTCTCCCAGCACCACCCTGACCTACTAAGCCAGAGGAGAGTCTGGGGTCCCGAGACCAGGACCCGGGTCGTGCCTGCTCGGGGCTGACGCAAGGAGCTGCCCAGCTGGTCAGCCTGGGGGATGGAGAGAACAGGGCAGCCCCAGCCGGCACCCCTGACTCTGAAGTTGGCAGCGGGAAGGACCCCTCTGCTTTGGGGGCAGAACCTTCAAGCTCCAGGCACCTCGGTTTCTGGATGTACAATGAGGAAATAATACCCAGCATCCCCTGGGAGGATGGGGATGAAGTTGTCAGCAGCACCTGGGAAGTGACCCCCACACACCTTGTTAACACTCGCCAATGCCAGCTTTGTCACCGACGTGTGGGCACCAGGGCACGCGGTTCACCCACATCAACTCTACCCCCGGGAACCCTATGGGGCCACCGTGTTATGATCCCCATTTGACAGATGAAGTAACTACAGCAAAGAAAGCTTAAATACTGCGCCAAAAATGACTCATCCAGGAAGCAGACGAGGGGGATGTCTGCTTCCCGGATGCAGAAACTATGGGACTTCAGAGCTAACTGCCAGGCTAAACCCATGTTCCAGAATAAACGTCTATTCAACGTTGTTTCAAAGAACTAAAATGTATGACGTGCCTTCTGGGGCCCTCAGCTAGTGGGTTTGGAAATGAAATATCCCAGGAGCTATTTTTCCAGCAGCTGGTGTGTTACTGCAGCTCTGGGGCGCTTTGATCTGGGCGGGAGAAAAATGCGGAATGTGAGTTGGGGCTTCCGTGTTCGGGCCGTTGCCAAGGGTCTCCTCCCCGCCCCAGGGGCCGCCTGAGCCCACAGCCCACTGGAGTCCCAGGACGGTAGGAAATCCAAGGAGAAGACAAGGATTGTGAGCTGCCCCTGCATCACGAGGGAGGACAGGCCACAGCAACACTATCACCACACTATCCCTCATCACGCCCGTGTCCTGCTTTCTGCCTTCCAGTCCTCTGGGACCTGGGGGTGGGCAGGCTCATGATGGGGGCGCTGGGGGCTTACGCTGTGCCAGTTCGGCACGTTTATCATCGGATCCTCACTCGGCCCCCCAGCGAGGGGTCACTACTATTGTTCCCATTTTACTGATGAGGAAACCGAGTCACAGAGCTGACAAGTGGCTCGTCTGGCATTGTACACCACAGAACCAGGGCCTCTTGTGGCCAATCCAGGGCTTTCATTGGCTCTGTTTCCATCCCCCGGCTTCCCCGTGATGTCTGCCTTCCCGGCATGGGACGCGCAGACGCCCCTGGCTTCCTGGCTGCGCCCTCACCAAGGTCCAGCCAGCGGCCCTCCGCCCCGAGAGACCAAGCCGTGACCCCAGAGGAGCCAACCTCCCTGGACTTTCCCGAAACCTGCCTGTCCCTGAGGCCGCTGGGCCGGAAGCTCTGGGAAGGCAGAGGTTAGGGTTAGTGCTCCTTCGATCCACCCTAAATTCCCAGAGCTGAGCTCAGCGCAAAAGTTCACCAAGGTTTGTTGAGTGAGTGAATGAATGAGTAAAGGAATGAATATCCCCGGACAGAAGCTGATGACGACAGGAACCAGAATCTGTCCCTCAGGCCGAGCCACAGCCAACCCCACTACCCCGATGTCTGGGTTCCCTCCAGAGCCCGTCTGCCTGGACCACCCCTCCTTCTGACCCCAGCAGACACCACCCGAGGGTGCAGAGCACGCCGGGTTCTTGAGCCCTAGGCTCACTCACAGCAATGCCCAGCCCGACCCTCAGGGCGGGAGGCTCAGGAAGCCTGGTGGGCGTGAGATCCCCCAACCCCCTTACCCAGCGAGAGCGTCCCCGGCAGCCGGGCCAGGTGGGCAGGCACCGGCCTGTGCAGATGTTCGGGCCTGCGCTCAGGAGGCCCTGCGCTTGGTTTAATTCTCTGCCGTCACTGTCTTGAAATTCTTAAAAAGCTTGAACAGGGGCCCTAGGTTTTCACGACGCATGGGACCCTGTGAACAACGTAGCTGGTCCCCAGGCAGCTGCCCGCGCCTCTGATGTTCCCAAGTTCAGTGCCCCTCCAGCCCTCCCCATGCCCTGGAGAGAGCGTGTCTACTGGACTCCCAGTTCTACCAAGCCTGCTGAGCCCTGTATCCCCAGTCAGGGAAGCAAGGAGGGCAGGTCAAGGTCAGGGGCTGGAAGGAGGCCCACATGGGCACCAGCTTAAACACCAGAACCCATGGGAACCTGGGACAGTTTCCTCCAGTGCCTCACTCTAGAAGTGGGGAGAGTGAGGTTGAGAGGGAAAGGGGCTCAGTGGGGACAGACGCTGGTCCCCAGAGATCCCGGTCCAGAGCCGAGCCAAGCACCCACCGCCCCTCACGTTAATCCAGGGCCTGTGCCAGCCTGCTCCCTCACTGCGGGTGGCCAAGGGCTCTCTCCTTAAGAAGGAAAGGAAACCCTGGCATCCACGACCAGCTCATGGAGAGACCCCCAGCTCCATCACCACCAGCCTGTCTCCGGCCCCCACTCCACAGTTCAATTCCAAACCCGACAGTGAGTCATTCAATGTGCTCTTCTCTCTTCTCTCCAGTGAGCCTGTTACATTCACTGTGCAACAGGGCGCCGGGCCTGTGTCTCAAAGCGCCTGAATGGGGCTTATGGTGACAGCCCCGTAGGTGGAGGAAGCCCCGCCCACCAGCCGAGGACCCAGATGTGTCATGAAGGGATCTCTTGCTCTGAGGGCAGGCTGGTGTGGGGGAGTCTCAGTGCCCGGGGCTGATGGAGGCCAGTCCCACCTGGAAACAGTGTCCACAGCGCTGTTTATATTTTCTCCATCAGGTCTCGCTGGCACTCCCGGCACCGCTTCTCAGAGGCATGAGAATAAAACGAGGCGGGGGCAGTGCAGTTGGACCACTCTGACCAGTCAGTTAAACCCTCTGAGCCCCAGTTTCCTCATCTGTGACATGGAGCTGATTCACATAGGACCTCACAAGGTTGCTGGGAGGGTGATATCTATGCACAGGAGCTTATACCAGAAATCAGAACACAGACGCCAGGGCTAAGGCCCCGCCCCCTGAGCGGCCACTGGCACGTTTCCAGGTCAGTTATTTCCGGAATCCTGGGGTTGGATTTGCAAGACCATCACCACTGATGGAAAGTTGCTGGAGCCTCTTCCCCTCAGTCGGTACCCATATGGGTCGGAGTCAGCAAGGCGGCGATGGCTCGAGGCACGGGCTCTTGGAGGGGCAGAGCGCTGAGCAGAGAGCTGGTCTAACCCCGGCACCAGCGTGGGTTTCACCGAGCTTCATCTTCACCGAGTTTGCCATTAGGAGCGCTCAGCGCTGCCACCCAAAATGTGCCCATCTCAGAATGAGAAACATCCAGATCACCTCCAACTTAGGGCCCTGAGCCTTCTGAATAGCCAATAGGAACAGACTTTCAAGCCTCCTTACACTTGTGGGCCTTACAAGAGGTCAAGAATAATCAGAGAAAAATAACAAATACTCAGGCTCAATTCTGCTGTCAATCAATAAGCACGTTGCACAAAAAAAAGGGGGGGGGGAGCAGCAAGAACTCAGGACTAATTGTGAACTCTGAAATCAACTTCCCATCAGACAAAGGGAAAACTTAGAGTTGGCCCATGAGGCCCCAGGAGGCCCCCCTGCATCACTGATGTCCTCCAGGCCAAGCAGACAGAGCCAGCCATGGTGTGGACTAGTCTGGGGCCTCGCTACTCACGGTGGGGTCTGGACCAGCCACACTGGCTCCCCAGGAGATCCTAGAAGTGCAGAACCTGGGTGAGGCCCCACCCCAGACCTGCTGATTCAGAATCTGTGCTTTAATGTTTGAGAAGCTGCACTGTCAGGTCCTCACCTCCCCAGGCCTGGATCCCCATCTGCTCACCTACGTGAGAAGCTGGGTCTCCTCATATCACCCAAGAGGGCCCTGTCCTCTCCATTCGCACTCTGCTGACCTGTTCCTATTGACCTGGCAGGAAACACACTCTACCCTCAGGCATGCACTCACTGCCATGACTGTCAGTCACCCCAGGGCCTTTGCATATGCTGATATCTGTATGTAGAGCACTTCTCTGCCCCTCTGCACTATCTCCCTCCTGCTGTTGAGTGAATTAATCAGTTGAAAATTGGCTCCAAAAAGCCAAGACCATCTCCCGGTGTGGCCTTTCCCCACCCCCACCCCACCTGTCCACTTGCCCAGGTGCAGAAGTTGACACTGGAATGTGTATGACATTCCATCATCTTGGAACCATTTTGCGGGTTTAGGAGCCCACCTGAGGACTGAGGCCAGAAAGCGGAAGGATCCAGCCCAGGGTCACCTGGTAGATACGTCCTCTGGCAGAAGCCCACTCCTGGCTCTCTGCACCGTGATGCACTGCTCCCTGTAGGAGAGATGCTGAGGGTGGGAAGGAGGTCAGGGTCTTTCACCAGAACCTCCACTGATGACAGCAAATGCTTATACACCACCCACGCCACACCTTACATGCACCAACTGTTCCATTACACAGATGAACAAACTGAGGAACAGAGAGATAAAACAATGACCCCAAGATCATAACAACTTGTATCAATACGTGGTGGGCCTTGGATGTGGGAACAAGTACAACAAATCAGGAATCAAACATTAGGAGGAGAAAACAGAGGTCAAAAAAGAAGGCAGAAAATAAAATTTTTTTAATGGTGACTTCGAGTATTCATTCAGCAAACAGTCTAATCTCTCAACATGCCAGGCGTGAAGATCCACAGAGAAGAAAGTAGCCAAGGACCCAGGGCCCATTGATAATGACATTGCCTCTGCACATACGCTTCCGGGATGCTCAGAAAAGCGCTGCCCAGGTGTAGGTATGTTTTTCACTCTCTGTAAACACGTGTTCACATATAGAAAGTGTGGGAGGCCAACCACACGCGGGGATCTTCACATATGATATTATGGAGGGACTGTGGATCACACCCACACACAAAGGGTTGCTTTCTGTACCGAGCTGTAAGCTAAAGGCATACCCCCCGCCCCCAGGTGAGCCTTTGTGGAGGCCTGATCCAGCCATGGCATCTTACACCCTGTTCCAAAGAAGATGAGAGCCTCAGAGAGGCCGTGGGGGCCTTCCTGGGCCCCAGCAGGGGGACCCTCACGATACAGAAGGCCCCGGCTTGTTTCATCTGTCCCACTGCTGGTCATGCCCCACCGGTTGGGCAGATTCTCTGTTCCCTTGAGTCTCAGTTTACTCATCTAAAAAATGGGAACAAAAGTCCCTGCTCTATCCACCCTAACCTCGTTGAAAGGTGACGGTGCATCGGAGAATGGACAGATATCAAAGGACTGTAAAAACTGTAAAGCACTCGTTTACAATAGCCAAGACATGGAAGCCACCTACATGTCCATCAACAGAGGAATGGATAAAGATGTGGTACATATAAACAATGGAATACTACTTAGCCATGAAAAAGAATGCAATAATGCCATTTGCAGCAACATGGATGGACCTAGAGACTGTCATACTGAGTGAAGTAAGTCAGACAGAGAAAGAGAAGTATTGTATGATATTGCTTATATGCGGAATCTAAAAAAAATTATACAAATGAACTTATTTACAAAACAGAAACAAACTCACAGACTTAGAAAACGAACTAATGGTTACTGGGGAGAAGGGTGGGAGGGAGGGATACTTAGGGAGTTTGGGATTGACATGTACACACTGCTATATTTAAAATGGATAACCAACAAGGAGCTACTGTAGAGCACAGGGAACTCTGCTCAATATTCTGTAACAACCTAAATGGGAAAAACATTTGAAAAAGAATAGATACATGTATACGTATAACTGAAAGAAAAAGACTAAATAGAGAAGATTCACACCTGGTCATAATCAGGTAACCACTTTACTAGATTCCTATTTTTAAAAATAAAAGTTATTTACAAAAAAAAAAGAAAAAAAACTGTAAAGCACCATCCCAGGGGAACGGGCTGATTATCAAAACCCAGGAGGGGAGATTTTCATATCGTTGACTGAAAAGAAAAATCACCCAAATATTCACAGTGAATTGGGAACTGGACCAGTTTCATGAGAGACCTGCATCTGCCCACCCTGGGCTGGGCAAGGAGGCTGATCTACAACTGGTGGGCGTCGGGTGACCTCCCTCCTGTGCAAAGTCCCTCCTGGAGAAGGGACTGCAGCCTTGACCCAGCCAGGGCACGTCTGGGGGTGGCAGCTTGCTGGCTGACCTGGTGTGAGGTCTGCGGGCACCTCCCTGCCTTATGCACCCACTGCCAGAGCCTGAGACCTGCCTCGTGTCACCACGTCCCTTGGCCTCTCTGAGCCCAGTGTCCTACTCTGCCCTGGGGGATGGCGCAGGACTCGACAGATTCCTCACCCAACAGCAGAGCTGTTCCTGGGCCCACGTCTTGAGGATGAAGCCCTCCTACCAGACAAGCCCCGGCTGGCCCCGGTGTCCTCGCTACCTGAGCTTAGAAGGATGCCAGCCCAGGGAGGGAAAGGCTGGGCCAGGACAAGGGAAAGAGCCGCAGGCAGGAGGGGCAGGAACCAAACTCGCTCACGATGGAGCCTCTTTCCAGGCCCCTGGGACCCAACAGCCAACAGAATCACAGCCCATCTACCCCGTGGCCCGGCAATTCCACTCCAGGGAGCTCTTCTGTAGACATCCTTGTGCACATGAACTGAGGGATGTCCAAATTTATTGCCTGCGATACTGTTTATAACAGCTGGAGACCAGAAACACCGTGCAGATCCACTAACAGGCCCCGCCCACTCGCCAGGGCACAGCTGCCCATGGGAACACCGTGCAGCCGTCCAAGAGCAAAGATGCCCCACGGACAAGGCAGAAATGGCCCCAGGATGGTGAGCTCAGTGAGAGGAGGCGGGGGGGTGGGGAACAGCACGGTGTCACTTTTCTGTTAAAAATAGGAGAGGCAAAGCCACTGAATTGTACACTTCAAAACGGTTAAAATGGTGGATTTTATGTTACTTGAATTTTACCTCAATTAAAAAAGTGAGGGTGGGGAATAAGGATCGATATTCATTTCCGCTTGAGGATGCATGATGACACGCTGGAAGGGAATATAAGAAACTTTTTAACGTGGTGGCCTTTGGAGGCGGAGGGGTGGCAGGAGGGAGGGGAGGTTTTCAGTGGGGACATTTTACTATCTGCAACCCTTTGAACCGTTGGCCTATCACCTCTTCCATCTGCACACGTCAGGGGTGTGCATGCACATCGTGCATAGGTGTGCATGTGTGTGCGTGTGTCACTACGGGCCGCAGGGCCACTCCAGTGCCTGTCACCTCTGATGAACGGGGCCCTCATGTCTGGCCACAGTCTTTCTCCCTCCTGACCTCAAAACATGAGAACGACGCTCATTTTCATGCCGGTGTTGCTGGCGCACGTGGCGGACAAAGACTAGACCCCGACGAAAGCATTCAGTTGGCGCTCAATAATTGCTTCCGCTCCCCCAGTGAAGACCACTGAGAAATCCCTTCCTAAATGAGCAGGCTGCCTGGGCCCTGGAGCAGCCCTGCTCCCTCCGGGGCAGCGAGGTGTTGGACCAGGTGACGCAAGGGAGGGTCCCCGCGGGAGGGTCCCCCCCCCCCCCCACGCAGACATGGCTACGAATCACGACGCAGGGGAGGGCACGGACCCCTGCCCCCGCAGAAGCACAGGGCTCTTCCCCAAGAGCTTGCACACAGGGGGCCGGGAGAGAATGATGCTCATTTTCCCATCATTTGGTTCCCTCCACAGCCCTGTAAATGGGCATCGTCGTTCCCACACCCCAGATTAGAAGCTGAGGTGGGAGGAGGGCAGTGGCCACCCCAGAGGTGCACTCGAGGGACAGCAGAGCTGGAACCAGACAGGACGGCCTGAGGCCAAGACCATGGCTCTTTCCAGAACCGCCCCCTGCGGAGTTCTCCCCAGCCTGAGCAAAAGAGGAGGGGGCTTCCTGTGACCCACAAGCTGGATGGACAGCCCAATCCCCACTCCCCCGGGAAGGCTGCCAGGCTCAGCCCTGGGCGCCTTCACTCCAGATGCATCCTCTGCAGAGAAGTCAATTCCATTTAAGAGAAATTGATTCTGCACTTATTTACCAGGGGGAGGAATCCTATTTTTCTCTGCTAAAGACCGCCAAGGGGAAGGGTGAGGGAATCCCTTAGGCTCAGAAAGCTGCACGGCGGGTGCTGGTTCTCCAAAGTCGGGCCTCGGTCAATCCCAGAGCCACCCGGCAGACACCCAGCGCTGCTGGCAAAGGCTGCCAACCCACCCCGGCTCACTGCCGCCACCCCAGGAGCCTCACCCACCCTCTCCCCCTGCTCCACGAAGCCCTCCTTGACGCTCCAAGCTTGGGGGGATCCCCACATGCTCCGGGAGCCTCCCTGGAGGTGCTCACTCCCAGTGGGCCAAGAAAGTACTTGTCAAAGCTGTTGATGTCACCAGACACTTCCCACCAGAAGAATCTTCTGCAGAGCAGAGAGCCTGGGTCCCCACACCTGCCAGACCCTTCCTCCTGATTCAGTGCCCGGGACCCCCCGGCTCCAGGCTCCTCTGCAGAGACTGGAGGACTTCACAAGGGGAAGACCATGTTCCTGGAGCCCGAAGGGTCTTGTCTGAATCCTGGCCCCATCGTGTATGAGCCGCGTACTCCCGGGCTTAACCTCTCGCGGGCTCAGCGTCCTCATCTGTGACACAGGGGTGCTGCTGCCGGCTCCCAGAGCTGAAGCAGAGATGAAATGAGTGTGGTGGGTCCATGGTGAGCTAGGGTTAGGGTCTAGGGTTAGAGTTAGGACTGAAGTTAGAGTTAGTGTGAGGTTTAGGGTTAAGGTTAGAGTTAGGGTTGGGTTTAAAGTGTGGGTACAAATAAGGTCACAGTAAGCGCTAGATTCAGGGGTGGGGTAGGGACTAGAGTCGGCATGGGCTCTCTCTGTGAAACACCATTCTGCATCTGGTGGTTCGGGCAGTACTTGTTTAGTGACATTTATGAGAAATACTGTGTGTAGCAGTGTAGGTGAGGTGCTATTGTGTACAATGAAATACTCGGGGAGAAGTTTGTTAAATAAATAAATCAATGAATGGTCAGACCTACCTACTCACCACCGTAGGCTCATCTGCCCACCTCTGTGCCCATCCTGCTCTCTCCCCTGGCCCAGATCCCTGCACCTTTCCACCTCCTGGGCCAGCGTAGCTGCCACCTCCTCCAGGAAGCCTTCCAGGATGTCTCCAGACTAGGTTGCTGATTTGATTACATCTGATCTTCCGGCAGGAGGAGTGAGCTCAAGCATGATGTTTTGAGGGCTGGGGCCCATCCCCTCCCTATCTTCTCTGCCCTGCAGCCCAGCGCCAGGGTGAGGCTCCTTGCAGGGGAAGGTGCACAGCCTTGGACCGGGCCCGGCCCAGCCCACGTGCGAACCCTCAGTGCCGTGTGGCGTCCCTCCCTGTTCTAGTGTCACCTGCCCGTCAGCAACACTGGAGGATACAGGCCACACGTCTCCGAGTGGCAGTGACGATGCAGTGTGATAACGTGTGTGGAGGGCCTGGCACCCCGCTGACTCGACCAACGGGGGCGGGGCAGTGACCGTCCCTTCCCTCCTCAACAACTAGCGTGAGCACAGGCAAGCTGACCTCGACCTCGGTGATGCCTTGCCGGGCTCTGAGTCACCCGACCCCAAACAGGATCCCTTTCTTCCCACAGAGCTGTGACCTCATCCGGCCATTCTGTCTTGGGTGCTGGGGGCCTGGCAGCAGCCCAGCTGCAGGAACAGAAGTCAGAGGCCACCCAGCAAGTCCTGAGTTGGACCTCGAGATCCGTCTCGCTGGTGGTGATGTGCCACCTCCCCCCACCCCCACCAACAGGCTTAGGAGAGGCGGGAGGGAGCGGCTGGTGCTTCCAGGAGCAGGGGAGGACCTGGGAGGGTCTGGGAAGTCCTGGGAAGGCGAGACTGCTGCTCTCTGTAGACGCAGAAGGCAGATGACCCGACGCAAGGCCCCTAGTTCCAGAAGCTTTGGCCAAGACAATGAGGCAACCCGAGGACGGCATTTTGGTGGCTTGGGGAGGGCAGAGGAGGATTTCTGATGAGGGTCTGGGGTGGGAGGGCGGTGGTTCCTCTCCCTTCTAGGAGGAATGACGTAGATGCACACAGAGGATGTTGACCAAACAAGGCAGACAGGGCAGTCTGGATCTGAGCACCAGCTTTAACCCAAATGCAGGATTCCCTGCAAAAGAGGCTTGACGTCAGTTTCCCGGTCCTGACAGTGGGTACGTAAAGTAATGTCATCGGAGGGAGCTGGGTGAAGGATACATGGCTCTCTGCACTATTTCTGTAACTTCTTGTTATTTTTAAATAAAATGGTGTAATAGAGAGGCTTGAGAGACGGACCAACTAGCTGCAAACAAAAAGAAACGGTTTGCAACTATGCAAGCCTCCCACCTCCCCCCACGCCGAGGACCTCAGGACGTGCCCGCCTGGAGGGCCCCCTGAGACATGGCCGGGCCTGCGGCCACGCTCGAGCCTGCTGTCCAGCCGGCCCCGTGTTGGAGACCAAGGCCCATCACAAACGCCCATCGGGGAACAGCAGCAACGGTGGGGTCCCTCCGCATAACGGGAAGGCCCTGCCCAGCTGTCCCCAGCACGTGGGGACCAGACACTGCCCGGGGTCTAAGAAGTAAAAGCGGAAGTCGGAGGCAAGAAAGAGAACAATTCAGGGGAGCCATGGCCTTGAACCCATTACCCCGCCCACTGGTGGCCAGGGCCCCTTCTCCCTAGGGGAGACAGTACAAGATGCACGGTCCCCAACGTAGGGTCCCGGGGGGGCCTTCTCCTGGCCCCTACGGTGTCCACACTGGCAGCTGAAGCGCAGTCGTCTGCAGAGGCACATGTGATCACCTGAAGCCGCTTCCTGACGCAGCTGCCTGGCCCCCCTGGGAAGCAGGCGTGGCTTTCGACCACCTTCCGGCCCACAGGGTCCACAGCACACGGGCAGCAGCGTGTGTGTCTCGGGCGTGCCTGAGCCACGAAAACCTCTTTATCATCACGAGCGTTAAAATCACATGGGTTTACGCTGTCCTGGCCCCGTGCTAAGCACTTTACAGACGTTAGTTCGTTTAACCCTCCCAGGAGCCCTGGTTGCTGGGAACCCCTTTGTCCCCATTTTGCAGGGGGGAACATAGAGGCACACAGAGCGAGGCTTCTCTGACTCCAGAGCACAGCCCCCCCGAGGCCTCCGGGGGCCCGGGTGGGAGAAAGGGCGCCCTTCGCCCTATGCGTCCCCGTGGACCACGCCAGCGTGGGGCGAGAGGGCGGCGAAGCATGCGTCCCACTGTAACCAAACTGCCGTCCCGAGCTTCGGCCTCCGGAGGTGCCCAGTAAAGCAGGCTCAGAGCCGCCTCCCTCACAGTGGAGCCCGGGGCTCATGGACCCCAGCGCTGCCCGACGGCCGACACACTCACTACTGGTTCAGTGCTGGGTGCCCCACGCTGATGGGCTTTCCTTGACCTTAGTGTGTCAGGCCCCAGGAGCCAGGCTGGGCTCGGGGCTTCCCGGGGACCCCAGCACCCCTCCCACCCCAGCCCGCCACGAGCTCGCTGTGACCCGGCCAGGTCCCCAGTAGCCCCTCCACCGGCTTTGCACGGGATGTTTTACGGCTCCAATATCAGACTGCGGCGTGGCCGTCTTTCACCACTCCTCCGAGAGCCCTCATCCAGACAAACTGCTGCATTAAGGTTGATTTATTCATAAGGCCTTGAAACCACTGCACAAACAGGCTGACTCCCGGTGCCTCTGGAGTCGGGGCCGGGTCTCCAGCCTCGCCTTTGGGGCAGCACTTGGCAGGGTTTGGGGAATGAATGACCTAACGAATGAACAACAGCAGGCACAGGTGGACAGCACGCGCCAATCAGGCAGGACGGACAGCCGCCCACCTGGAACAGGCCCCGCCCCCTCGCACCTGTAGTTCTTCACCTTCATCCCGCTCTCCTCCGCCCAGCCTTCAGCTCGCTGTTCCTAGACATCCTTGCCCCCCACCCCCTGTCCTCCTCCCCTCACCAGGCACATCCCCACTCCTACCGGGAGCTCACCGCAGGCACGTCTGTCTGGAAAGGCTTCCAGAACCCTCTGCCCACCTCCAGCTCTGAGCCCCCTCAGACCCTGGACGTAGTGGGTTGGATGCAGCCCCCCAGAGAATGTCCACCAGGAGCCTGTGAATGTGACCTTATTTGGGAAAAGGGCCTTTGAGGATGTATCAATACTTGGAGATCTCAAGATCATTCTGGATTATGTGAGTGGGCCCTAAACCCAGTGACAAGTGTTCTTATGAAGAGGAGGAGAAACGATACACAGGGAGAAGGCGATGTGACGATGAAGGCAGAGATCGGGGTGATGCATCTACCAGCCAAGGAACCCCAAGAATGGCCAGCAAACCCTCAGAAGCTGGGGGAGACGCCTGGGACAGAGTCTCCCTCACGGCCTCGGAAGGAACCAACCCTGCCAACTCCTTGACCTTGGACTTCCGGCCTCTACACTGTGGGAGAATAAATTTCTGCTGTTTAACCGCTCAGTTTGTGGTACTTTGTTATGGCAGCCCCAGGACACTGATACAGGCACTCGCCCATTTTCCAGTTGGGGACACTGAGGCTCAGCTTGTTGGAGGTGACAGCAGGGAACGGGCAGGGCTGGGGTCTCCACCAGGGGCTGCCTGACTCCAGATAGGGACCACTCCCACTGCCCCAGGTGCCCCTTCACACAGAGAGCTGGCCCCAGACAGAAGGGGGAATTGGGAGGCTCCACACGGCAGCCCAACTCCCTGGGGGTCCCTACTCACTCCCTCCCCGAGTTCCCCTCGGGAGGTGCTGGGCTCCCGCCATGGGCTGTGCCCTAACAGAGAGCAAGTGAGAGAAGCTCAGCTCCTCCATCAATCAGCCGCCTTCACAGGCACGAAGCCCAATGTTTAAAAAAAGAGTTGAGAACTAAGCTTTGAAAGGCTCCCTATAAATCGAAATCAGCCAGCAGAAAATAAATGTAGGAACATTACTGATCTGTGGAGAATGGCATTTTTCCACCAAATCTGTATATTTTAATAGGTGGGTCTTCGTAGACGTTTCCACTTCGGCTGTCTTAAAAATATTATTTACTGTCCATTTCTCATGACCTGATTGGATTTTAATTTCAGCCACCCCTCTTTTTTAATAATCATCGTAAGTAAAATTTTTAATGAAATTACAGGATTTTTTTGTTTCTTTTGGCCGTCGTTATTCAAAATGATGTTCTGTGTTTCTACCTGGAAGAGTTGGCATTTTTCAGATCTATTTATGGTAATGAAAGGTAATTGGAGAAGCTGTATTGCTGCTAGTGCCGCACTTCTCTCAACATAAAAAGTGCCCGGGGTATCTCCTGGAGGTGGGTGGAAAGTGCTTATCCTGTTTTTAAAACAGAAATCCTTCCCCAGGCTCCAGTGCCCTCCCCCTTCTCCCCACCAGTCTCCAGCCAGGAAACCACATGTTCATTACTTCCAAGAATTTCTCTTTGGAAATGATGTTGTCACATCAGAATAGAGGAGCCTGGAACAAAGGACACGTAGATGATGGTATAGTGAAGCCTTTGGCTGCATCCAACTGGGAAGGCTGAGATTTTGGCCACAGCAGCCCCTGAACAAGCTCCCTTGACCTTACCGAGTCCAGACAGGCCGGTCACCCACAAAGCCCTGTCCCTCAGGAGTGTCAGGAAAGCAGGGGGGTTGGTGGATCAGTTACCAATTTGGGAAGAAGCCCCCAGGGCGCATCTGAGCCCTGCAAAGCCTAATTTATCTTCTGAGAAAGCCAGTGGGAGAGACCAACAATGGATTCTGTCCTGGTTTCCAGAATCTGCTCCTCTGAGCCATCTGGGGTGCAAAATGACTTCTGGGGGCCTGAGGCATTTGGGCCTCCGTGGACCACTTCCTCCATAAAAAAAAATTAACATTTCTATTTTACAGCTGCACTGGTGTAAAAAAAAAAAAGAATATATTCCTATTATATATCAAAACATTTCCTTGACGTAAAACTTTCCTTCTTCTGATTTGAAAGGAAATTAAAACATTTTTGTGGGTATCTAAAGGTCTTGTGGGCCCTGGCACACAGCCCTGTGTCTGCAGGAGACCCCCACTGGCCCACCACAGTCCAACCCGTCCTTCCCTCCCTGGACCCCTGGGCAAGCACCCCATCCCCGCTCTCCAGACCTGCAGCCTGCCCCCCAGCTCTCCTTGCCTGCTGGTTCTTGAGGGCAGATGCATCAGTGATACCCGCCCCCTCACCTAGGAGGACAGTGCCTTTCACATTGCCTCTGGAAGGGCACTCTGCTAAGAATCTCGGGAAATCTATAAACATATAGGCGCAAAAGCACAATTTTCCACCCCATTTCAGGGTTTACAGACCAGTGTGGGACCCAATCAATCTATGGGGCCAATAAGCCCTTTCCATTTCCCCCACAGGGCAGGCAGGAAATCAATTCCAAACTCATCTCGGTGGCCTTGACCTGCCTTGGGGCGCTCTCCAGAGGCGCCTGGTCTCTGTGCCTCACGGGGCCCTCACGGGGCCATTAAGCGCGGGGACAACCTGGAGACGTCACTTGGGAACTCGCTTTACAACCAGTGATGCTACATCAGTGCAAATGAGGACGGCGAGGCCTCCCTCCACTCCCAGGCGTGAGCACCACCCATGTCTCCCGCTGCCCAGACCCCGCACCTGCAGTCAAGACCTGCGGGACAAGACCCCCCCAGCACCCCCCCACTCAGCTCCAGGCACCAGCTTTACCCCACTCCTCGCCCTGAAATGCCTTCCCCAACCCAAGTGACACCACCCACCCTTCAGGGGCCTCCGGAGACCTTGGTGCCTCTCCCCGTCTCGGGCTTTCCCGGTGATGCCGTGTCTTCTGACCTGCGTCACTTTCTTCCTCGTATCCCACCCTTGTGCACTGGCCCGTTTTCTCCCTGGAGGCTCCTCGAGGGTGGGCTTTGTGCCCACCGGCCTGGCATCGGGAGGGGCTGGTGCCATCAAGGGGGGTTTGTTCCTCACCACTGCTACCGACAGCATGGCATCCTGCCTCCTCTGAGGGTTCACAGGTGGGATCCGTTCCCTCCTGGAGCACAAGGACCAAGGGCTTGCCTGTCCTGCTTCCCTAGCGCCTGGCACACAGTAGGTCCTCCAAGGGCTTGCCTGTCCTGCTTCCCTAGCGCCTGGCACACAGTAGGTCCTCCAAGGGCTTGCCTGTCCTGCTTCCCTAGCGCCTGGCACACAGTAGGTCCTCCAAGGGCTTGCCTGTCCTGCTTCCCTAGTGCCTGGCACACAGTAGGTCCTCCCGCTGTGAGTGGCTGCAGGCCAGGGTTGCTGCACCGGAGTCTTGGGCTGTCACGGCAGAAGGGGGCGGGAATGACACTGCCCCTCCCACTGGGACATCTCGGGAGGCTTGGGACTAGACGTGTCCGCTGGTCTGGGACATTTTTTCCAAGAAGGTTTCAATCGTACTCTGAGGAAGAAATGGTGGAGCGGGTGGGGCAGGTGGAGGAGGCTTTCCTTCTGCACCCAGACCCCTCTCGCTCCACAGCCTCCGTCAACAACGCCATGCTTGCGGGGAATCAGCCGGCCCCAGGGAGGAGGAGGATGGCTTTGGGAAAGTGGGCTTTCTGTGGAAAGGGGCCAGGGCGGGGTGGGGGGCAGGAGGGCCCTTTGATGTCGTCTCCTGGGGAAGGTTGTCCCTAATTCGGGGTGGCCTTGAGCACAGCCTGCTCCCCCTGGGGCTCATCTCCCAACTCTGGGCTCCCTGTCTCTCTGGCAACACCTGAGCCCGAACGCTCTCTCGGCTGGGCTGCAGGTCAAGGTGGCCACCCTGCCCCATTCAAACAGGGCCAGGGATCCTTGTCAGCGTCGGGCAGCCGAACGGCTCAAGAAACCCATGTCTGGTCATTCAGGGGCCACCTTCAGCATGTGCACCAGGATCACCTCCCATCAGGAGGGCACCTTATGAAATTTTTTTAAATCAACCCACTGCTTTTACTTAAACGGGAAACTTTCACACCATTTCTATAAATGGAAAAGTGAGCACGTCTGACACGGAAGTCGATGGAAAGTAACCACAAGACAAATACAACTTCAGCTTCTGTAAAACCAGGCTGAAAACAAAAGCCCATCCCCTACAAATGCTATTTCTGTAAATCCAAAAAGCTGTGGGAGCTCGCAGACAAGATCCGTATTCGTGGGCAGAGATTCTCTTCAAATAGAGCCAGGCTTGCATGGCGACTCAGGGTAAGCCCCAAATCCCAGGCTGGTGTTGAGTAGGTCTTTGAGAACGGTCACCCCGGCCTCCATCGGCCCTTATCGGGGCTTTCTTTCTGCCACACAAGCACCATCACCGAGGCGGCCTCTGAAAGACTGTGCCCCTTGGGAGGAGACTCTCCTGGTGACATCCCCAGAAACCGCTTCCCTGGGCAATCTCGGATGCTCACACCTTTTCTGGAAGTGGCTGCTACTGAGAAATCTTCGAGGGCCTGCGACCAGCGATGTCCCACATCTCCTAACTCTGTCCCGTATCTCCTAACCCTGGCTCGGGGCAGGTGCGAAGGCAGAATGTAGCCAGCAGACTGGATGTAGGGAGGACCAGCTACAGGAAGAGGCAAATCATCACAGTCATGCTTTGAACATCTGAGACTAAGTCTTTTAAGAAAAGCGTTTTTAAAATAACATTTGGTCGTTTCTGAAAAGCAAATGTCTACAGCTGTCTTCACCGTGTTTTCTAAGCACACCACAGCCTAAAAGAACGTGGGACGTTCATAGTGGTCTTAGTATAAATCCTCCAAACAAAGCGACATATTTCTACTGAGTCCCTTGCCTCTGCTTAGAAAAAGAGTCCCAGAAAATCTCAGGGTCTACAAGGTTCTGTCCCATTCTAGCTAAGCAGTCTTGGCAAGTTGTCCATCACTCGGAGCCTCGGGCATACCATCTGTAAAATGGGACTCCGATAATATCTGCATGCCTATTGTGAGAAGAATGTTTAGTGAGGAGACTAATACCATGTAAGTCTCACCTGTGGATGGCGAAGCCTCATTCATACACCGTTATAATTGCAGCACCCCAGCCAGCGGCCTTTTAGTTTGCATACCTCATATGATGGGATGCTCCCCACTTCCCAAAGCCCCTCCTCATCTTTAGCTGAACCCGTTTCCCCCAGTTTCTACCCATCAGTCCCAGCTCTGCTTCATGGGACCACACAGGCTGCATCTGCTCCCTGAAGTCACTCTACAGACACCGAACAGCAATCCTGACCGAGGCTCAAGTAGCCCAGCTCCCACTGAACTTGCCACAAACCAATAAACTAGGGAGTAAACCACAGCCCGCATGTGATTTCTAAAAGAGTCCTTATTTTCAAAGCAAGTCCACATGGAGAGGTGGCCCGATCTCCAACCTGCCTCTCTCCAACCTAGGCATCCTCAGCCAACCCTCCCAGGCACAGGGTCTGGGGTAACAGACTTCCATGATAACTGCCCACTTCCGTTTCAAATGTGTGATTGACATACTGATTACACCAGATCAAACAAAGATGGGCTATGTATGATATTGGAAAACTGAGAGGGATCTGACAAAAGGCTCTGTTTTGCTCCCTATCTCAGCCAAAGTCAATTACAAATGCCAATAATTAATCTGAATCCATGCTGGACAATGGGACAAGAAGAGAAATATGACCCTTCTTCTAACTGAGACAGTCACAGAAGGGACGCAAGTTTGGGTGGGATGCCACGGGCAAAGCCCTCCACAACGGGGTTCTCTGAGCAGCGGGGAAGGGAAGGCGTCCCATACAGATGCTTTAAGTTATCTGAATGAACCCCCCGCCCCCCGCAATAATAAACATTAGCCAGGAGAGACGCGATCAAGTAAACTTCAACAGAGATGATGGTTTCATTCAAGGTCACTTTCATCAACCAAATTGGTTTCATTTTCATGGCCAAGAAAAGCCACCATCTTCCCACATTTGTATTTGATATAAATATACCTGTAATAAATAAACATGACCCTGCTTCTCTAAATACTTCAGGTTAGCCTAAGGAATTCTAGCTAAAAGCAGAGGAAAAAAAAATTATATATATATATATATAATTGAAGGATATATATGTATTGATGAAGGATATATATATATATATCCTTCATCGTGAAAACTGGCATATATTGGTAACTTGTTTGAAGAGAAGAAAATGTTGGAAGGGTTGGGTTCCTGAACACAAAAAAGATCTTCATTTTTGAAATCGAATTTACAAGCTCTCCCGAGGGTGAAGTCACTGTATCTTCCTCCAAAGAACGAGGCGGGGAACAATTCTGTTGAGACCCAACATCTGGCTGAAGTGTACCTTATGTACATGAGACAGAATGCTCCCTTCACAGGAGTGACTTGTTATAAAGCAGGCCTGTCAAATCCAGTTCCACATGTAAACTTCCTGAGCTGATTTAGCTAAATCACAAGCTGTGTTGGAAGGCGTTCTGCCATCCTGAGTGAAGGAGCACCCCGCCACCATCACACCAGGGCTAAAAACAGACCCATCTCCATCAGCTTGACAGAGACAAAGAAACGTGAATTAAGAGCCCTGTCTAAAATTAACAGTGATTGAAAGTTAATGATGGGGCAAATTTGGCCAGAATGATTTCAACATGCATCAAGATGTGGTCTTGGCTTTCAGACCGGAAGCTGAAGTGGTAAACGTCGCTGGAGCTCCAGCTGAGACCTCGGCCGTGTGGCTTTGTGAGATCCTTCCTTCCACTAGAATCAGACCCTTGGCGGAAGGTCTGATCTGTCAGCCCATCACCGCCCTCAGCTCTGGCGCTGGGCTAACACATCTGCTTGTCAAACATTCAAAGCTGTGTCTGCGTGTCATCTTGGCACTATTGACTTAGAATAGCAAGCCAGGAGCAGTGTCTATTGGGTGAATAAACTGTAGCATAACCATTTAACTCAATCAGCAAACACAAATCACGGGAACAAAGTCAAACAACGGTCCGAGAAAATACTCATACGCAGTATCACGAGAGTTATTTGAGATTCTATACACAGCAGGTCCTCTCTACACTTTCACAAACACGTTGAAAATCTCTGTGTGTGTGTGTTTCCTCCATGAGACTATAAACGCTTGGAAGGCAACCACCATGACCCACATCCATGTCCCAATCCCAGCCCTGGTGCAGGGCCAGCACCCAGTGGAGGAACCACAAACTCTTGATAAACTAACTGGGAATGTTGCTCCTTGTAACTGTTAAAAACTTCATACACGCACACCTATGTGCAAACCCACAAAGACATGGGCACGTACACACACAGACGCAGAAAACGAGCCAGATGGAAATGTGTCTGAGTGGAAGAATGGGTGTTAGTGAATTGTTTTCTTTTCTCTTTTGCACACTTGCAGGTTTTTCTGTAATAAGCATGCTTTGTATTTACAACCTGGCGGGACATTCTGTGACAGCAGAGGTCGTGCTCGGTACAACTGTGCACACTTACAGAGTTCTGTCCAGATGGGCTTTAAGGTGGCCAGAGGTGCAGACTCAACTAATCCAACTGCGCCCCTATTACGTACCGAGAATCGTCTCCACATCTTCATGCACTGAATTCACCCAGCTCTTGTGATTATATCAAAGGCGCTTATTTAGAACTTTCTAAGCTATAAGCATTCACCCAAACTAATCTTCATAACAACCCTATGATTAGGTACTATTATCCCCATTCACAGCTGATGCTCAGAGAAGTTAAGTAACTTGCACACAGATACCACGCAGCCGATGGTAGAGAAAGGGGCTTGAATGAGAGCGACGGACCGGCCAGGTCTACTGGACGAGAAATCAGACCCATTTGTTCCCACCCCTACCCCCATGCCGTGGACACTCACAGTTCTGGTCGCCCGAGAGCCTCACAGACACCGCTAAGGATTCTTGGGCGGGTGGAGGTTTATTTCATCGCAGCCGAGATATGCAAACGTGCGTGCTGCTTTGTTTGGGTTTTTGTTTGGCTGCTGTTACCATTTCCGCTGGGCCAGCCCAGGCTGGCTCTGGGTGGCCAGGCCTGAACTGAGACGCCCCTCCACGCAAACTGAGGTAGTGGGGTTTGGGGTCCCCTCGTGCTCCCCACCACTGTTCACAAGAACTGGATGAACGAGACAAGGATCCCCACCCGCTGGCCCTGGCAACCCCGCCCCCCTTCAGAAATCCCACAGCAGTGCGCTAACCGCCAGCCCCGCGATGCTGCCAGGCCCGGAAACAGATCTCTTACCCAGCCCAGGAAGTGGAAACGTGGGAGTTTTCATGCCCTGAGACACAGGTCCATGGAGCTGGCCTTGATGCTTCTGGAATTTTTCCATTTATCATCTGAATGAGACACTGATACAGACACCCAGCACCCCTTTTCCATGATTCCCCATCCCCAGCCTTGACTCGGGGGCAGGAAAAGACACAGGCGTCCCATCTGAGGCTGAGTGTCCCCTTGATCAGAGCAGTGAGCTCCTCACCACCAGGGGCGAGCAAGCAGGCACCCAGGCAGGACCTGGACGAGGTGTCCCGGGGGTCCACACAAGCCAGAGCTGGACCAGGCAGCCTCACAGGCCCTCCCGCGTCTCATGAGCCCATCCTGCACATCTCCTTTCCTCATGGCCACACCAGGAGCCCAGTGAGGGATGGACTCGGTCAGACTTTTCCCTTTGAGGCTCCCTCCAATCCCGGTCCAGATTAGCGACCTGTCGATATGTCTGCAACAAAATCCCAACCGAAGCACAAAGGCCCACTGGAAGGCGAGCTGTGGCTGGGATGTCCCAGCTCAAGGCCGTTCCTCCGTGAGCATATTGTCCATCCAGGCACAGATGCGGACAGGGGCACGTGGCCACTGCGTTCCCGTCGGGCAAGGGACGCAGCGCCGCCGGGGCCCCTTCTGGACACTACCTGCAAAGTGTGGTCTGCTCAGCGACTGGAGGCCTCAGGCGTTGATGGCCACCAAGACGCCGGCCTTGGGCCCAGCAGGCACTAGGCCACACAGGGTCAGGGGCGAATTTGGCCAGAAAATATGAATAGAAAGGTAGAAAATGGGCAGGTCAGGACATTTCATCCAAAAAACCAGTGCCCAGGGGTCTGGGGGGTGTCCCATTGCTGTTGCCTACGTGGCAACCAATTTCCACGGGAGAAACTCAGCAGAAACAAGCTACTGAGTGACGAGTGGGGATGGAACCCACGGCGAGCTGACGGGCCCCCCCACCTCTGTGGCTCCTGGGGCCTGCGTGTAGGCAACCCCACGGAAGCTCAGTTCATCTACACGTCATTACAACCTACAGCTCCCGAGCCCGTGCCGCACGCCGGGAATTCCAAACTGCGCACCGGCATCTCATAGTGTCCGGGCTCCTTTTCGAACACAGCGATCCTCGGTCCCCGGGGAGAAGGAAATAACTCCGGCTCTGACTCAATCCGTTTTTTCTACCAGATAATAAGTGAATAGAGTCCTACCAAGACATCGAAACGTGGAGGCTGAAGAAGGAGGAGTGCCAGACCTAAGTATGCAATAATGAAATTATAATCCCTCTCAAGAGCAGTCAGAATGGAACTGACATCGCCATGGAAACCAGGCAAGTGTCATGAGGTTCTCCAGGAGCACAGAGAAGGGCTCTTCAGATGTGCTCCAGGCTGCAAGGGGTGAGTGAGCAGCCCACCGGCCAGGGCCTCGCCGGCCTCAGATTCTGATCGGCACCCACCCGCCAGGGTGCGAATGGGCAGCTTCTCAAACCAGGATCGGTGGGGGGGGCCTTGTGCCCTCAGAATCTGCAGTCGGTACACAGGTGGGCACAGCCCCTTGCAAACCTCCACAGAAATGCAGCAGAAGGGTCCTCGGGACACCGTGGACCTTGGGACAAACAGCCCGGCTCTGTGCATGAGGTGCCGAGAACGATCGGCAAATGCCCGGCTCTACTTGGTGCCGGGGAAGCCCCTCTCTGTCTTCAGGAGCCCGTGGGGCAGGGAGAGAGCCCTGAGTCAGACCGAGGCCCGGCGCAGGTTCCTGGAGCACAGACACCCGGGAGAGGCTTGACCCAGCAGCAGAGCTGCCTGGGGGACGGGGTGGGGCTGCTCGGGGCAGGTGGACTCAGGAAGGAGGAACAAAGCACGTGGCGACGAGCAGAGGAAGTGACAGGCCATGTGCACAAAGGCAGGGACTTAGCTGGGATAAAGCACAGAAGAGAGCATAAACACTCTTAGAGCATAAAAGCAAGCAACTCCAGGCTGCAGCCAAAAGGCAACGGGCAGACGGAATACAGTCGATTTGCCCAGAGAAATACCACCTCGGCTGGGCATGAGGATGGTGACTGGGGCTGCAGAACAGCACGGGGTGGGCGCAGTGAAAGATGCACGGGCAGGAGATGGCCCAGGAGTTCCAACCGCAACCCTGCAAACCGGCTGCGTTTGCACGCAGGCCATTGGAAGAGGAAAATAGTTGCCTGATGGCGATGGGCGACCTTGTTTCCTTTTGGAAAAGCTTTGATAGTGTTGATGTATAATTTTTCAATAAAAATTAGTCAGCCAAACTGCCAAGGACCCTAATTTTAAATAGTTTTCCTCGAGTTGTTAATCCTATTCTCAGCTTCCTTGTAACTAATTATCGAGAACTGTAATGACGAAGCTCCCAGATGGCCCGTCCGTCCTCTGAATACACACTTCTCCCCTCCTCCTCGTCCTTGCCCGGCGCCAACCTGCACACGCAGAGCAGGTAACTGGGGGGCCCAATGCTACCCCTCCCCCTGCCCAGGCCCATACATCAGAATAGAAGAGCAACTCTGCGGCAATCCTAAGTGTTTCTCGGCCCTTTTGGTGCCATGAACACAGCTCTGGCTGGAGGTCATGGACTCCTACCCCCGCTCAGACGTTAGAAGCTGGTGACCTCGAGTGAGGCCTACGCCCTCTCTGGCCAACACAGTCTCCCTCAGGCCCTTCCTGGGCGTTGAAGTGGATGATCTGAAAGGAAACTCCAAGCCTGACCGTCCTGGGCGCCCAGCACAGGCCAGGCACACAGCAGACACTCCACGACACGACTTGCTCATGCTGAATGTGCTGAGGCTTTTGTGCATTATCTCAGCACTTTTGTTTTTATTACTGTCATCATTACTCCAATTTTATAGACGAGAAAACCAGGGCTTAGAGAGGGGGATTCACTTGCACTTGGTCGATTTCATCCTTAAACACCGCTTCGGGGACCAAGAGTCACATCTTTCAAACCATCTGGGGGACATAACTTGGCCTGTCATTAAGGACCAAGGGGTGGTCCTGAGTGGAGGAGACTTTCCAGGGGCTGCACCTGAGGTGGGTCAGGACCGAGCCCTGAAGGTGAGGCTGAAATCTCCCCCAGGAGGCCAGGCCCTGCTGTAGAATAGAGCCCCCTGCTTGCTCTCCCCTCCCCCGACACGTGAAAAGGGGACACGTAATCTGGGGTAGGTGGTGATGTCTGGAAAGCCCTTTGTAAGAAGAGGGATCCCTCAGTAGTTAAGCTGCCCTCCAATCCCCCGTAAATCTTCATGCAGCCTGGAGCAGAGGATTTAGGTCCATAGGAAGCTCAGCCATTCAGAGGCAAAGCTGACACACTGCTCCCGCCCTGGGCGGAGCGGGAAGGCGGGCGGGCCGGGGCGTCTGTCACCAGCTTGAGCTCTAGAGCTGGGATTTGGGGTCAGGTTTTGGGGCCCTGCCAAAGCCTCCATTATGCTTGGAGAATGTTCTTTTTAAATTGTCTCTTTTTGTTTTCCCACTCCCCCAAATTTATTTTAAAATAAACGGCGTGAATTCAATGCACGCTTTCACAGCCCCATAATAAGCAATTTCCTAGTGAGTGTCAGAGCCAACGCCACCTCCTGAGCGCGCACGCACCCGGGCCTGTCAGCGATTTGCAGACCTGAACAACCAACACCCAAGGCCAGAAGGGTGGCAGGGGTCCACTCGGAGGACTCACTTGGCAACCACCGTTTTCTATTGTGTCCTGTCCACTCTTACTGTGCTAGCCACCTCCACAAAGATGCTATTGTTTAATTCTCCAACAACCCCGTAGCATAGATAAGATCATTCCTATTCTACAGATGAGGAACTCGAGGCTCAGAGAGGTTAATGAACTCGCCCAAGGTCACACAGCTAGCAAGTGGCAGAGCAGAAACTCAAGCCCAGGTTGTCCGAGTCCAACGCTCTGTGCCTCACAGCTGTGTATATGAATTTGCTGGTTCCCCATTCTGGCCACTGTGTTCTGGACACCCTGAAGGTTGTCGTCGCCCCTCTTAAAGTGTGACCTCACCTGAACAGTATTCAAGGTGTAGTCAGGTCACTGAAAAGTACAACAGACTATCCCTCCCTTGCCGTAGACCCTATACTTCTGTTAATGCGGCCTGGGGTGGAAGGGTCACATGACTCCCCTTTGGGGAGCTGGTACTCCACGGAGACCACGGGGCTCTTCTAACTTTCTGCTGCAGCTTGGAAAGGATTGCCACCTGCTTCTGGGACAGCTGGATTGGGAACCTGGATGCACAAATTACATCCATCCTCATAAGATTGCTTCTGTGACTTTAAGTCCCTCCAGCCAGGTCAGGCTCTGCCATTAACCTGTGCGTGGACTTGAGGCAGGGCCTCCCCTCACCTCCCAGTGGCCTGGGCCATGGTTTCCTCAACTATTAAAAGGGATCCGAAGGCTCGACAGAGCGGCTGCCCAACCGTGGCCTCTCAGGGGCAGATGCTTAATCAGTGCTTCGGAGAATAAGTGAACAAATGAATGAAGGAATGCTTTCATCCAGTAACTGCATCCCGAGGACCTGCCGTGTGCCCGGCTCTGTCGTGAACCGACCCCGCGGAGCAGGCTGTGTCTCAGGAGAGAGGTAGACGAGCACACAGACTAGCGAGCACACAGCCTGCCGATGGCGACAGAGTCCGTGGAGGTGCCAGGGTGAGGGGCATGGACAGCGTCTCAGGGTAGGGGGAGGGGGGGGAGGGGGTGGGGGAGGGGAGGAAGGAAGAGAAGAAGGCGATCACGGGGAGGGGGGTGCCCCACCTTTCTCTCCTTGTCCACAGAAGGACAGGAGATGCAGGATGTGCCGAGGAGAACGAGGGTGCTGTGCAGGGATGCTCAGGGAGCCCCACCCAGGCCCAACCCTCCGCGTTGGCCTCTGGCACAGGCTTGTGTGTCCACGCTGACGGACGCTGCTGTGACACACAGGACAAGGGACACAGAGCCCACTTCCCGTACCTGTCGGTGGCAGATCGCACACACTGACAGCCCTGGGCTTGTTTGGTCTGGTGGTAGGGGCAGGGCGGCCCTGGCAGGGGCATCAGTGGTCCCTGCCAAGCAAGGCAGACGGGCGGGCCGGGGGGTGGCTGTGAATTTATGTGACACTCTGCAAAGAAGGTGCCCAGTTTTCTCCCCTGGGGAGTCCCAGCGGAACGGTTCACATGTCGCTCATTATCACTAGTGCAGCCCTGGCTGCGGCGAGTGTGGTAATGAACACAGGCACGTGTCGGGTTCCCGGGGCCACAAAGCTGCCCCCGTACACATGGGATCCCCACTGCCGCCCCGGGAGGCCTGGGGCTCCACACGACACCCACGGGCAGGGCCGGCTGGTAGACACAAGGTCTCTGTTTTGCACATCAGGCTCTGTTTGAGATCCTTTTTTAAAAAAAAAAAAAAAAACTTAAAAGAATTTTGTTTATTATTATTTTTTTTTGGCCGTGCAGCGCGGCATGTGGGATCTTAGCTCCCCAGTCAGGGATCAAACCCGCACCCCCTGCACCGGAAGCGCGGAGTCTCAACCACTGGACCGCCAGGGGAGTCCCTGAGATCCTTTTTGAAGAAATGGCTTTGGACCTAAAAAACATTTGAAAGCCGCTGACCACCGGGTCCAAAATGGACCTCCTAACCGCACCAGACGTCCCAAGCCCAGCCCTCGTCCGGGTCCCCATCTCAGGCTGCAGTACCATCCACCCAGGCACCCCCAAACAGAAGCCTGGGGATGCTCTGACACCCCCTCCTCCCCCACCTCTTGCCCAAGTTACCACCAGCCCCCATCCATTCTCATCTCCCCCGCACCCTCCACTTCCCGCCTGCTCTGCTGAGGTCACCCTAGGGGAGCCCCCGCCCTCTCTCTCCTAGACCACTGTAGCTCTCCCGGGTCCTCACAGGGACACCTGGGCCCCCTCTCTTCCCATCTCCCACGCTGCAGCCAGGGCCACGTTTCCAAAAATGTCAGTCTGATCAGGGCCCCCTTCCGTGGCCCCTCACAGCTTTCATCCCAGCTCGTAAAGCTCTGCCCGCCTGGTTCCGCCAACCTCTCTCCCCGCTGCGGTGACAGCTCAAATCACAGCTGACGTTGCTGAGCTACTGAATTACTCGTAAAGCCCGACAGCATCTCTACCAAGCAGGGCGAGCTCCACCCCACTCCACCGATGAGATCTCAGAGGCACAGAAAGATTATGAAGCGTGCAGCTCGGATGTGGCAGAGCGGGGATTTGAACCCAGACCAGCTGGCTCCAGAGCGCACTTCTTCCAGGCTCCTTCTGCCCGGGAACTTCAAAGCAGAGGAGCTAGAAGTGCCATTGGTGTGAACGCTGGTGAACCCATGTTCTGTCACTTATGTACTGCGTGACATCGGGTAAGGTTGTAAGCCCCGTGCCCTAAGGTTTCTCTTCTGTAAACTGGAACTAACAACGCTGGCCTCAGCAGTCACTGCCCGGTCTGAGGAATCAACGTGAATGCCGTCCGCACAACAGGGTCTGGCACATAGCAAGGACTCCAGCCAAGGTTAGTTCACCACATTTCGTTCTGTTTTGTAAAGGGAAGTAAGCAAAAGCCATTCTCAAAGGGAGAGAAAACGTTACTGCCAAGACTTCTTCTCTGCCTGAGCCTTTGCTAAATCCCTGTGTGTCACCCTGAGCGGGAAGATGGCGACAGCCCAGCAAATGGAGCCCCTGTAGGCGGACACCACGAGAGGTCCTCCCCAGGCCCTCAGCAGCGGGCCGCCTGACAGCACACCTTGTGGACAAGTGGTGATCTCCAGGGACTCTGGAGCCAGCCCAGAGAAAAGGTCAGTCACATGGCTTTTATCACATTGAGAGAAACAAGAACAAAATGTCACCATGAAGACAGGTGCCTTTCCCTGTCCAAGGACAACCCAGGATATTCCCACGTGGAAAGAAAGATGCTCACAAATAAACTCAACTGATCTAAGATCAGCCAGGGTGTATGAGGCCCCTACTTGCGAACGAGACCTGTGCCGGACCTGGATCCTAACCCCCAGCCTGTGCATGAGACTTCACAGGTTACGTAGGCGGTGGTGCTGGTGGTGGTGGTAATGTTGATGGTGATGGTGCTGAGGATGGTCATGATGACGACGGTGATGGTGATGGTGGTGGTGGTAATGCTGATGGTGATGGTGCTGAGGATGGTCATGATGACGACGGTGATGGTGATGGTGACGGTGCTGATGTTGATGCCATGATGCTGGTGGTGGTGATTAAGACGATGACGATGGTGACGTTGATGGTGGTGGTGGAGGGGATGGTGGTGGTGATGGTGATGGCGGTGCTGACCACTAACAATTACTGAACTCTCTGCACTGTACAAAGTGCAGTAGATGCTTTGTTCCACTCAACTCTCACAACAACCCTGTGAGGGGGTAGATGCTATTATTATTCCCATTTCACAGATGGACACACGAGCCCCAAAGGACTAGGTGTGTTTCTCAAGGTCACATCCCTATTCACTGGCAGAGCTGACACTTGTCCACAGATCCGTCTGACCCCTGACTACCTGAATGTAACTGCGGGGGGTCTGCCGGTTGAAGAGGCGGGCTGAGGAGCTGCAACAGGATGAGAAGTACATTTACAAGGAGTCACGAAAAGTCCCAATGTGTTAGGAGAGCCTCAGGAAGGTCCCCGAGCTGGGCGTTAGTATGGGGGCTTCTGGGGCAGAAGATGTGGCTAGAGTTGGCCAGGAGAGCCTTGAAGGCCAGGCCAGGGGGCTCAGATATCATGGCTGGGCAGTGGGGTGCCAGCAGAGGAGGCCAGCGGTCAGCACAGCCCACGCCCTGTCATGGCAAGGTCGGCCTCAGTGGTCATCCTTCACCCGGAGCTGCAGCTCTGCAGGGCAGGACCCTCCTCCTTGGCCCCAGGTCTTTGCCCCCAGCAGAGACAAGCTTGCCCCAGAAGCCCAGGAGCTGGTCCAGTGGCTGGATGGGTGATGAGCGCATAGAACCAGCTCAGTGAGTACCTACAAATTAATCCATCATGAAAAGCCAAATAAAGCAAAAAATGACAATGGCAGCTTCTCCAGGGCCCAGGGCCAGGTCTCTGATCTTCAGCTTGGCGGGTAAAATTATCTACCTGGAAGAGGTGTGAGATAGAGGGGGATTCGTTGTGAGGACACCATTTCTTAGCAAGCCTTGAGCTCATTTGTTAAAATGCCAGGACCCCTCACCATTCCTGCCTGAGATGCGCGTTCAGAGGGTACCAATCCACATCAGGCCGGCAGGTTCTGATATTTGGGATACACGGGTTCGTTCACCTCAAGTCGCATCTTGCCCTCCTGTTCTCTCAGAGCCCCCTGCCTTTGCATAGGCTGTTCCCTCTGCCCTTCCACGTTCTGTCTCCCTGGCCCAGGATCACAGAGTCGGTCCTGGGGTGAGGACCCAGATCCAGGCTTCCCGACTCCAAGTCCAGTGCCCTTTTAGTCCCACGCCTCCACCTCTCAGACAGGTGACATGGGGAGCTCGCGTCACAGACCAGGTCAGCACCAAGAGGAGGCGTGCATGCCCCTTCCGGGCAGGGCCAAGCCCCGCTGGCTGTGCTGCGTGCCTGCCCCTCGGGGCTCCTCAGGAGAGCACGGGGCTCCTGGAGGGCCTGGGCGTCTGTGTCAGCCTCAGCATTCAAGCGAGGTTTCCGTCATTAGCATTCAATGTGCTAATGAATGAGCTAAGCGGCTCATCAGTTTCTCTTTCCCTCCTTAGCCATCATGTGAAGGGCAGTTTAACAAAAGCCTTACAGCTGCCAGCAGCAGGACCCCCAGCACCCGGACGCCCCAACACCCCCTCTCTCCACGCGGGGACACATCCTATTGTTTTGGAGTCAGGCAAGCAGGTTCTGTACTTTTTCTTTATAAAATAATGTTATTCATAATCACTGACTCCCTGGGATGGTAATAACAGAAGCAGGGGGCCGGTGCTGCTATAACGTGGTCCAGCCCACATCAGGCAGCCGATCGTGAGACTGCACCAAGGGCCTGGCGGCCAGGCCGTGCTCCCCGTGAGAAGCTGCTAATTTGGGCAACAGCTGTAGGCGTTCACTTCCAAATGAACGCACTAAACCCAAATCAGATCCCGCTACCTTGCCTCTCTGCTTCCTGGCAAGGGGTGACATTAACGGGGGAAGCAGTCACTGGAGACACACGCTCATTTCCAAAATCATCGTGTTGACAATATTTCCACGAGGAAACTCATAAGCGATCATCATTTTTAAAAACTGCTTGGCATCTACGTGCCACAATTAGGCATAATGAAGTTACCTCCAAATTATGTATTTTGTTCACTAAAATAACGATGCTACTGACGGGGAGTATGGGGGGGCAGATGGGGAAGGGGCGGGGCCACCACGAAGAGTCTGATAAAAACATGAAGGAGAATTTGTAAATCCCCGTGTGGCTGCGAGGAAGCCGAAGGAAGGGGGGTGATGGGCATGGAGCCCGGGGCTGGGGCACGGGAAGGGGACAGAGAAACTGAAACCAGGGACCAAGGCCTGTCCTCTCCAAACTAGAGGACACTTATCATCCCCAAGAGCAGAAAGATGCATGAAGAAGGGACCAGGACGGCGTTTGTGGAGCCAAGCCGGCTCCATCAGTCTGGCACCAAGGTCTTCCAGCAGGAAGACAAAGCAGTGACCGTCTAGAACCTTCAGCCTCCAGGGACAGAGACTCGCCCCGATGGGCTGGGATAACGTGGAGGAACCACCACGAACCCACGTCGGGAAGAGGGAGACGGTGGGAGGGAACCAGCGTTTGGGAGCTCTCCGTTCCCCAGACGTTCACCCACATGACTCACTGAACGCTCACCCTCCACCCTCGGAGGTGGGCACTGTCATACCCATTTCACAGATGGGGAAACTGAGCCTCAGGCTCTCGGTCCAAACTCAGACGACTGGCGGCTGATCTGGGACTCCGACAGGATCTGGCTGACTCTCTGGGCCATGTCACCTGCTCCCAGTGAGACTGGGGGGCTGCCAGAGGCCCAGAGAGGGGTAAATGTCCCCATTTCTTTAAAAAAAGAGGAAATATCTGAATCCAGAAATAACGGCCTAGTAAGCTTAGCATCAATCCTAGCACAATAATGGAATCAATGTAAAACAGAGAGCTTTGAGAATTCAAGGAGAGAGACCATCAGGACTCAAAAATATGGACTCACCAAGAACATACAGTGCCCTTGGGAGTCAGTCAGGGGACGCGGGCTGAGTGGTCCATGGACTCAGAGATGCTGTGGGCCCAGAACCATGCCCGCAGGACCTGCATGTGGCCTGAGCTGTGACCATTTAGATCTGTCCTCACGGCTCTTGCATCTCTGTCTATCTCACCTAGCCCTCACGCAACACAAGGGTCCCAGCAAAGTCCCTTAAACTGAGCGCTGCCTTAGAGGGAAGATGCAGAAAGATGCACCTGAAGGTGAACAAGATGGAGCTCAGGGGTCACTGTGGCTTCCCGTCCACGTGGCCCACGGGAACGCCCGTATCCGCCGCTTGACAGTCAGAGGCAGGACCCAAAAGCATATGCAACTCAGCAGGTGGGGACTCTGAAGCTAGACACAGATGAGTTCAAATCCCAGTTTGACAACCTCCTTCACTGGCCCGTTCATCCATTCACCCCTTATTAGCTGGGTGACCTTGAGTAAACCACTTGACTTCTCTGAGCCTCCAATTCCTCATCTTAAAAGGGAGATAAAAACATCACCTAGTACATAGTCAGGTGTGTCGTAAATGCTCAAAGATTTTAAATTTCTTTCCCCTCCTTTTGCTGTTTTTTTTTTTTTTAATTAATTTATTTATTTATTTTTGGCTGTGTTGGGTCTTCGTTTCTGTGCGAGGGCTTTCTCTAGTTGCGGCAAGCGGGGGCCACTCTTCGTCGCGGTGCGCGGGCCTCTCACCATCGCGGCCTCTCTTGTTGCGGAGCACAGGCTCCAGACGCGCAGGCTCAGTAGTTGTGGCTCACGGGCCTAGTTGCTCCGCGGCATGTGGGATCTTCCCAGACCAGGGCTCGAACCCGTGTCCCCTGCATTAGCAGGCAGATTCTCAACCACTGCGCCACCAGGGAAGCCCCCTTTTGCTGTTTTTATAATCCACAAACAACTTGAGAAATGTAGCCTCACGGTAAAATTTCAGAGGGGAGTGTCTGCCCCCGTGCCTGATGCATTTCTGTACGGACCCCGTGGGGCCTGACCGCATCCTTGTGGTACCCAGCCTGCACAGTGCTGGTCTAAAGTCTCGCACGACACATCAGACGTGGGAAGTTTCAGTGTCCTGCGGTCTGACACCTTCCATCCAACTGCCAAGTGAAGGGATTCCCTCCCACCAGGCTGCAGGCCACGCCCAAAGCAAAAGGGCAGCAGCCGTGTGCTTCCCACTCCAGAGCTGGCAGTGGAAGACGCGGGCCCTCCAGGATGCGGGACAGCCCTTCCCTGACACCATGCTGCCCCCACGGGCCACGGCGCCATCTGTCCGGCCTTGGGAGGACACAGAGGGCCCGTGCCCATCCTCTTAGGAGGAGACAGGAGGAAACGTATCCCATACCTTCCCCCCAGGAGCCCCATCCATCCAGGCAGGTTGGAGCTGATCCGTGAGGGTGATGTCAACCAGGTCCCTGTTCCAGCCACAGGCCAGGGTGGGATTGCGCGGCCCTGTTGTGGGTATGAGGATGGGTCGGTCATCAGACAGTCTGATGGGCCACTTCCTGCAGCCTCCAGGAGCAGTGATGCTCACAAAGGCTTGGCGATGCGGGAAGTGGGGAGGGAACGGCTCTGCTCCTCTTGGTCTGGTCGCACCACCTCCGGGGGCCCTTCCGAGCTGGGCTTGCCCTCCGCAGGTGTCCAGGGGAGGACGCCCGGATGGTGAGGGGAAGGATGGAAGGGGCCAGGGAGGGGTGACCACAGTCAGCAGACCTCGATGCTGTCCCGGGGAAAAGGACGTGGATGGCTCTGCAAGACTCCAGGGGGCCCCGGGCGGGAGCTAGAGAGAGAGCCGCCCAGGATGGAATGGGCCTTGCAGGGGATGGGGGGCCACACAGGACCACCCAGCAGAAAGGGCGGGGGATGGGGGGATGACGTCAGACAAGGCTGGACCCTTTCCCTGCCACTGTCCCGCTGTGACGTGTGGGCCATGTCACCTCACCTCTCTGAGCCTCAGCTTCCTTGTCTGTAAAATGGGAATAAAGCAATATGATAATGATATTATGAAGACTGCATAAGCTAATGCAGAAACAACGCCGTGTGTTGTCAGGCAAACAGTAGGCAGATCAATGGCATTTAATACTGACCAATGGCGGGAATATTAAAAAGATAATTATCCACCTCATGGGACATTAGCTAAAATAATAAAATACTGTGAGGATTAATTAAAATAATACCTGTGATCATTTTAATATGCTGGCTGTTACAGGGCACACTCTCAAAGTGATAGCTACTATTACGACCGCTCTGCCTAATTATCATGCTCGCTGGCTCCTACCCCAGTGATGGCCACAACAGCAGGCCTCCTGTGCCCCAGGTTGCCTTCTCGCTGTCCCTCTGTCACCTCCTGCAGAGGGATTCCCTTGGGGACACCATCTTGACCTCAGAAGAGCTGCCTCTCAGGTGAGGCTGGCCCCTTGGTGGCCCATTTGTATTCTTCAGGTTAAAGTGTTATTTATTCTCAATCCTCTTGACCTGGTTTTAATCCCGGGTACATTAATGTCTACAGCCATCGAATGGAATACATTCCGTGGAAAAATAAATCATTCTCACAGAACGACGCTCTAACAGCAGCCGGCAAAGGTCAAAGACAGAATGCATTTTCTACCAGCTGTCAGGATCTCCAGCGTTGATCTTTAGAAACTCGATGGGCCCTTTCGAAGCAGGAGCACAGATGAGGAACTCGGCTGGGGTATTTTTAGATCCTGCCGTGGCCCCTGCTTACACAAAGCCAATTAAACAAACAGCGGCATCCCTGAGCACTTTTCCTGAGTGGTTTTTCCTAAAAATAAATTACCCGGCGTCGCAGAGCCCGGCATCCGCGAGTGCCAGCAATTGTCAGATAAAATATCTTGGTGGAGAAGCTTCAACACGTGCATTTGCAAACGGGGACCCTTCAGAGGGGTGTGCTGAGTCGGAGCTTGACCCCGATTCACCAGCCCCACCGGGAACTGGACATACTATTATCATCAACGATAAAGAAGATGGCCCATCGAGGGGAGACGGTGTGCACAACCCCATGTTCAACTGCATTAGGTCACGTGCTCCCCACCACAACCGCAAGAGTGGAGACCGTGTGAACATGACAGACACAGCAACAAGCCTTCGGAAGGTTCTCTGACTCGCTCGAGGTCACTCAGCTGTGACGTGGGTCAGCTGGGATTTGAATCTAGGTCTGCCGGACCACACAGCCCGTGCCTGCAACCAGTATCCCAAAGGTCACACAGTGATGCGTGGGGGGGGGCAGGAAGACCCCACGGGCGAGGTGGCCAGGGTGCAGGGCCGGTGACAGCTCTGAGACGGTGCCCAATGTGGCTGGACTCTCCAGATTTTCAAGAGAACCTGAACGTCCGGACTCTGAAGCAACAGCTCCCACTTTTTAAAGGTTAGTAACTATTATGAATTGAACTGTGTCTCCCCCAAAAATTCATATCTTGATGCCCTAACCTCCCAGCACCTCAGAATGTGACCTTATTTGGAATAAGACTGTTACAGATGAAATGAGTACGATGAGGTCATGCTGGTGTAGGGTGGCCCTAATCCACTCTGACCAGCGTCCTTAGACAAGAGTACCCGTGTGAAGAGACAGAGGGCAGACGGCGTCTCCAGCCAAGGAGGGAGGCCTGGAACAGACCTCCTCCATAGCCTTGAGGAAACCAGCCCTGCTGACACCTTGGTCTTGGACCTGCAGCCTCCAGAGCTGGGAGAGAATGAGTTTCTGCTGTTTAAGCCACCGGGCTGGGGTTCTTTGTCCTGGCAGCCCTAGCAAACTGATGAAGTTTCTCATTCTCAAATGTTTGAAGTGCTGTGGGCGACAGACAGCAGCACCGTGGCCCACGGCTTTGCAGCCTCTGTCCTGTTCTGACCTGAGTGGAGTCCTGGCATAATGAGTGAAGTCACCTTTACAGGGTGACAAAAGAGACTTTCAGGGCTTCCCTGGTGGCGCAGCAGTTGAGAATCCACCTGCCAATGCAGGGGACACGGAGTCGAGCCCTGGTCCGGGAAGATCCCACATGCCGCAGACCAACTAAGCCCGTGTGCCACAACTACTGAGCCCTCACGCCACAGCTATTGAAGCCCGTGCGCCTAGAGCCCATGCTCCGCAACAAGAGAAACCACCACAATGAGAAGCCCGCGCACTGAAACAAAGAGTAGCCCCCGCTCGCCGCAACTAGAGAAAGCCCGCATGCAGCAACGAAGACCCAACGCAGCCCAAAATAAATAAATAAGTAAATAAATAAGACTTTCAGAGAACAAAGCCAAGCCCCTGGTCGGGGCCTCACCAGCCCCATACCTCAGATGCTTAAACCTGCAAAGTCCTGAGTCAAAGGCCCTCCCGAGTTCCAGGCCTCTCTGACCCTGCCACTCTGGCTCTGGAGCCGGAAAGGCCACTTAACCTCTCTGAGCTCAGACGCATCCTCTCCCTTTATAATGAAGGGCGACACCTACACCCTTGTAGGATCGTGACCACCATCCCAAGACATAGATGCATCTATTTTATTTCATGCACCTGTATGCATTTTCCAGATGTTCTGCAGTGTCTACCACTTCTACATCCAGAAAACAAGTACCAAGCCCAGCGCCTGGCCCATCGTAGGCACTTGGTAAATGCACTGCACGACGCCAACACTGTGATTCACAAGGAAGGTACGACAGTTATGAGTATTTTGTCACCAAGTCACACAGCATCAACATGCACTAAGCAGAAACTACAACAGATGCCAGGAGAAAGAAACGTGAGGAGATCGCGAAATTCGTGTGGGACCTTTTAATTTCCTGCTCTCAGTTCTGGTCAGAGGAGAGAAGAAAAATTAGGGCAGGACCCAAAAGACCTAAAAGATATTATTAAAAACACAGTGTTGGGGGCTTCCCTGGTGGCGCAGTGGTTGAGAATCTGCCTGCCAATGCAGGGGACGCGGGTTCGAGCCCTGGTCTGGGAGGATCCCACATGCCACGGAGCAACTAGGCCCGTGAGCCACAACTACTGAGCCTGAGCGTCTGGAGCCTGTGCTCCACAACAAGAGAGGCCGCGACAGTGAGAGGCCCGCGCACCACGATGAAGAGTGGCCCCTGCTTGCCGCAGCTAGAGGAAGCCCTCGCACAGAAACGAAGACCCAACACAGCCAAAAAAATAAAAATAAATAATAATTAAAGGTGCTGATAAAAAAAAAAAAAAAAAAAAACCCACAGTGTTGGGACTTCCCTGGTGGCGCAGTAGTTAAGAATCCGCCTGCCAATGCAGGAGACGTGGGTTTGATCCCTGGTCCGGGAAGATGCCACATGCCACAGAGCAACTAAGCCCGTGAGCCACAACTACTGAGCCTGTGCTCTAGAGCCCGCGAGCCACAACTACTGAGCCAGTAGGCCACAGCTACTGAAGCCCACATGCCTAGAGCCCGTGCTCCACAACAAGAGAAGCCACCACAATGAGAAGCCCGCGCACCGCAACAAAGAGTAGCCCCCGCTCGCCGCAACTAGAGAAAGCCCACGCGCAGCAATGAAAGCCCCAACGCAGCCAAAAAAACGAAAACAACAACAACAAAAAAGAAAACCATAGTGTTAACTGATAACTTAAAGCAAAAAAACAGCATCTTCTATTGCCCATTGGACAGCCACAAAAATTGACGCAATATGGGCCACGAAGAAAACCTCGATACGTTCCAAAAATTCCTTCCAGAAAAATGAATGTCGCCGTTGTCAAGCTCACCCCTCTACTCATCAAATGGTCAGACTGAAATCTACATCTGTAACTACAGGTGCCTCTTAGAGGGTGTGAATCAATGCACACCGGTGTAAAGGCTTAATATTTAAAAGCCAATAGTTCAAAATTAAATTGAAAGTCAACCTCACAAAGAGGAAAGAACACAGCCTCCGTTTACTACGGGTGGACCCGGAAAATCCATTACTTTCCATGCCTCAGTCTCCTCTCCCATGAAATGGGTATAATTGTAACCTTAATAACAGAAGGGCTAGCAGCCCTCAGGATTGTGACCTCTATGGGTCTCAGCCCCCTCTCCTGTGAAATGAGAATAAAGAGAATATAATCATAATGACAATACCGCCAGCCTCTCCGGATCGTGACCTTGGGAAAGGTAACCTCTCTGAGCCCCCGTGTTGTCATCTGTAAAACGGGGTTACTGGAAATACTAACATCAACCCAGGTGGCTATTGCAGAGATAACGTAAACCAAGTGCCCGGTATGCAGCAGGTGCTCACGGATGTCAACCAGTGACCCCTCTCCTTAATCAGGTCACACCAGCTGGTCTCCCCGCCCACGCTGTCGCCACGCGCTCCCGGCAGATCTGAAGTTGCACCGATGTTAAGAAAACTTGTCTCTCTGGGACCCTTCCGAAGAGAACAGATCCCACATCAGGGACACCTGGTGTAGTATTTCCTTTCTGACCTGCTTCAGGAAACCCGAGCCTGCTCACCCCCTTTCTTGGGAACAGGAGATACGCAAATATTTTCCATTGGCAGCTTGTGTGGAAGCAGAGTCCCAAGGGGCCCACCTGGAAATGGTCCCTCACTGGAAGAACCACATTCCTCCCCGAGTAGCCATCCGAAGCCGACGCTGACAGACAGCACTGTCCACAGACCCCCATGCCCAGCCCCAGAAGGTAGAGCAAGCCAGGGGGTAGGGCCCGGGATCTCCCTCAGCCCCCAGCCCGGCCTGCAGCTGAAGGCCTGGACGGCAGGCGTCACGCCAAAATTAAACCTCTCATTCCAAACCAAGAAAGGATTTGTATTTCTCTATTTTCCCCCAACAGAGCTCACATTGTATTATCTCATGGAATCTTCTCAAAAACCCTCACCTCTAAAAGGTTAAGTCACCTCGAAAGAACAAAATTATCACTCAATTAGCAGTGCTGACGATTAGCGATTATTAACACTTTAAGTGTGCAATTAGCACCTCCTTCAATCCAGTTCCTTAGCTAAGTGTTCCAGCCCCCCGAGTCTGGCAGGAGTCGGGCCACTCAGAAAGCCACCTCAGGGACCGAGTAGCACACGTCACCATCAGCTGACGTTTTAGACAAACTTTCAGAGACAGCAGTCTGTTATCTGCTCTCTCCCTTCATTAAGCAATCCAAATGTTCACATCTGGGATTAGGAACCAATAGTCATGCCAATATGCGAATGTTTTATACTTTTTAATTAGATTTTTCAAATAAAAGAGCTGAGCCCTGAAGGCAGATTTGAGCTGGAACCTTCCCAAGTCCCAGGGGCAGGCGGTCAGAGACAGGGCTGGAGATGTCTAAGTGGAAGGAACAGAAGTACGCGCAAGGTCACGGACAGAGCTGCCAGGGCTCCCGCCAGGCCCAGGGGCCGAGGGAGGGGGCAGGGTTCCAGGGAGCTCCAGCCCTCCCCCAGTTTCCTCACCTCTACAATGGGGCTCAGAACACCAGGACTCACACAAGACCACATTTCAGTCTCCCCTGAAGTTGAGTTGAGCCCTGGGGCAGAAAGAACGGGAAGGTGGTTTCCCCGACGTTCAGCCCGAGGCTCTCTGCGCTGGGAGGGGCCCCCGACAGGTTTCATTCACAGCTGCCTCCGCTGGACCTTCACTCCCTTGCTACGAGGCCCCCCAGCCCTGTGTGACCCCTCCTTCCCACCCACACGGGGGGAATGGAGGACACAGCAGAGACGCAGGGTGAAGGCACCTGGGTCCCCGCGTCACCGCCTGCAGGAGCCCCAGCCCCCCAGGACCACCCCCTTTGGTTGCTGCATGAACAGAAAAGTAAGCACTTCGTGTGTAAAGCTGTTAACTTTGAGGGGGATTTTTGTTACAGCAGCAAGCCTCCGCTGGCTGATAGAGATTGTGTGGCAGAGTTATTTGTCCAAAGGTGTTCTAAGATTGTCCTAAACCAGAGGGATGTGTCCTGAGGCCAGGGGAGGCCCCGGGGAGGCCCGGGGGACACCATCAAGCCAGAGGAGCATGAAGGGGTTACCTGGAAGGTCTGTCTGAGGCGGACAGGGGAGAGGGAAGAGGGGCTTCACATTAGGGCCCAGGGTCCCTCCCGCAACTCAGGAATTATGCAAACCAATAAAACATCATTAGCTGGACAGATAAATGGAACAGACTGAGTACTGTCAGTAAGATGTGGGGTTTCTTTTGTGTGTGTATGTTTGTGTTTTTCTAGCACTTGCTATTGTTTGGAAACAAAAGATGAGATTGGGATAAACAAAATATTAATAAAACCCGCATCATATTTAATACGGAGGTAACAAACATCCCCGACAATAAACCTCCCCATTGTGTAAAAAGAGTCAATCAGTGGTTTGGCTGATTAATGAGGTTGAATCTGGTTTTCACGTACTTTGGAGTTCAGATTTCCCACGTGAGCCCCAGGATCCACGGGCTGTGGGTCCACGGGGTCCTTCACCCCCTCGCTCCTTCCCTCGCTTGCCTTTCAACCCATGTCAGGCATGCTTTCTTATTTAATTGGTGCAGGTTTCCTCCCTGCTCTGGTTTGTAAAATGCCCTCGGAGGCCTCTGCGGAGGTCACACGAATAGAAACCAGGTCTCGCTTTATCGTGGGTGGATGGGTTCAAGGTCTGCCTTCCGATCAAGAGGTGTGCGTGTCCTCCAGCTGCCCCCCTCACCCCAGGCGGCTGGGCTGTCCCCTCGTTGCTGCCCAGGCCTGCAGCAGCTGTAGGGACTCTGGCCCCCGCTCACATGGCACGGAGCTGCCACTACAAGCATGTTGTCACCTGAAGAGCAGAGACGTGGCTGCTCAAAGCTGAAGATTCCAGAAATGGACAGAGAGAGGGCTGGGCTTTGGGTAACGCCTGTGCACCCTTCAAGGGCTGTCTGCACGGAGCTTCCCAGGCACGTCCCACTCCCAGACCCTCCAGATCCCAAGCACAGACATCTACACACCAGAATTTATGGAAAGCTGTGATATGCCAGGTACCTCTGTACTAGGTGCTGGGCATTAGGACATAGAAAAAGACCCAGCCCAAGCTCTGGAAGCATTCAAAGTCTGGCGAGAGAGGCAGAGCTGCACAAAATATTTCACAATTTAAAAGCGATTAGGATTGTGAGACGTGGATACACAGAAGGGTTCAGGGAGCCCAGAAAAGAAAGCCACTAACTCCATCTGCCTTGTCTGTCACTGTGTCCCCAGCATCTGGCACAGAGCAAGCTCAGGAGATGTTGGGTGGACGGGCGGATGTGCGTGGTGGGTGGGAGAGAGGACAGGTGAGAAGGTGGACGGACAGACAGGGGGCCTCCGTGGCGTCTCAGAGGAGCACGAGCTGTCCCCTCCTCTGTGGCCCCAGAGAAGCTCACTCAGAGAGAACTGCTGTCCAGACCCTTTTAACAAGACAGACAGACAGACAGAGATAAGGGTGAAGAGACAGATAAGCCAAAGACAGAAGGAAAGGAGAGAGAGAGATGGAGAAGTAACGAAGGGAAGCAGAGCTGGAGAACACGATGGGAGACAGGACAGAGCTGGAAGGAAAGCAGAGAGAGGGAACGTGCCGGCCGTGTGCAGTGGGCAGTGGGGGAGGTGAAGGCGGCCAGGGTCCACCATCCACATGGTTAACAAGGCGACAACCCAGAACACCGGTGTCACCGATGACCAGGTGACATTCTGAGCAGGCCGCTGTTGTGCTGTTTTATGAAGATCTGTCAGGAAGCAGCAAATGCTCCGTCCCGGGCTTACAGTTACATGGCGTGTGACAGTGACCCGAGCAGCAGAGAGCTGGTGGCTCCCTCCAGCCAATGGGCCAGGGGCTGGGAGGGACTAAGGGTGGTTGGGGGCTGTGTGTGCTAGGCACGAGGACACGGTCACGGCCCCCCACCACCCTTACCGGCCACCTGGTCCGAGAGGGGCAGGCAATATGTAAACATGAGCACAGTGACACTACGGGCACCCGATTTGCAAACTCCAGCCTGGGACACCCCGACAGGACCGCAGGAGGCCCCAGGCTGGCCGAGCACTCCCGCCCCCCTTGCCACCCCTGCCCGGCCCCCGTCAGTGCCCCCGCACCCCCTCCCCCAGACAACACAGCGAGGGAAGATGTGCCCGCGTGGGCCCCCGTGTCCAGAGGAGTGCAAGGAACAGCCACTGTGCCGAGCAAACACAGAAGAAGGAAGCCGGCCCTTGGGGTACCTTCCAAAGTGAGCCCGACTCTAACAGGGAGATGAGTGATTACAGTAGCGATTAAGAGCAGTGCATTTCGGGGCTTCCCCGGTGGCGCAGCGGACAAGAATCCGCCTGCCAATGCAGGGGACACGGGTTCGAGCCCTGGTCCGGGAAGATCCCACATGCCACGCAGCAACGAAGCCTGTGCGCCACAACTACTGAAGCCTGTGTGCTGCAACTACTGAAGCCTGTGCACCTAGAGCCCGTGTTCCGCAACAAGAGAAGCCACCGCAATGAGAAGCCCGCGCACCGCAACGAAGAGTAGCCCCCGCTCGCCGCAACTAGAGAAAGCCCGCGTGCAGCAACGAAGACCCAACGCAGCCAAAAATCAATCAATCAATCAATCAATCAATCAATAAGAGCAGTGAATTTCTCAGAGCCCATTAAAATATATATGGAATCTAAAAAAAAAAAAAATGGTTCTGAAGAACCTAGGGGCAGGACAGTAATAAAGACGCAGATGTAAGAATGGACTTGAGGACACGGGGAGGGGGAAGGGTAAGCTGGGACGAAGTGAGAGAGTGGCATGGACATATATACACTATCAAATGTAAAACAGATAGCTAGTGGGAAGCAGCCGCCCAGCACAGGGAGATCAGCTCCGTGCTTTGTGACCACCTAGAGGGGTGGGATAGGGAGGGTGGGAGGGAGACGCAAGAGGGAGGAGATATGGGATATATGTATATGTATAGCTGATTCACTTTGTTATAAAGCAGAAACTAACACACCATTGCAAAGCAATTATACTCCAATAAAGATGTTACAAAAAAAAGAAAAAAGCAATTGTGGCCAATAGGCTTGCGTGTGGCCTTGGTGAAAATCTCTACCGCCCAGCCCTCCTGGTGGACCTGGCCACGCCAGGCACAGGCTCCCCCCCACCTGCCTCCCCAGGTCTGGCCTTCCGGATCCCCCCGACCATCCCCTGGGTCCACCCCGCAGCCAGCGTGCTCCTTTGAAACACGCCTACCTAACGTCCTGGGCGGCTCCGTCAGCTCTGCCCGCTCTCACGGAGCCCAGTCGCACCCTGGTACTCAGCTGGCCGCCCAGAATCTAGGTCCAGCCACGCCACCCTTCAGCAGCGCACAGCCTGCCGGGGGTGGGGGCCTGCAACCCAACATCGGGGGTCAAAATTCCTAAGCACGGCACCCGACACCCTACTGAACCCGCCCAAGGACGCACCCCGTTATCCATGTATCATAGGCTCTTTTTCCATTGTATGCTCTTCAAAGGATCATTTGAAATTATTTAACACCAATCATCACAAGAAGTCAGCCGATTTACTTAGGGACAGCCCCGCAGTAGGGCATCGTCATTGCCTCCTAATCGTCAATGCCGTAAATAACACTGATGTGCACATCTTCATGTGGAGTGCCTTCCTGATCGTGAATGATCCATTGTCTTCAGAGAAATTCCCAGAGTGGGATTCTCCAGTCACAGGGTGAGTGCGCTTCTTAAAGAGGCTGCGTCAACTTACAGCAGTGCAGAAAAATGCGTGAAAATACCCTTTCCATTGCACTTTTGCTAGCTCTAGGTACTACCTTTGGTTCACGTGCTCCCAGCCCCTTTTTAAAAACTTGCCGTACATTTCTGCCGCCAAGGCATCCAAGAAAATGATAATGTGTTGATTAAATGCATGTGGGGAAGGCGAAGGGATGTGCAGTGGGTTTGCAAAGGGCACCCCCTCAGGGTGTTTAAAATAGAAAGGCTGAGACACCAGCGCAGGTGATCTGCAATTGTCCAGAACAGTCACCGAGGCAGAGCGGCCCTCGGCCCCCCAGGCACAGAGGAAAGGGCAAGAGAGTTGGAGTGAGACGGACGAGGACTTAAATCCCAGCAACTCCGCTCGGCTGTGCCGCCCCTGGGCCTCAGCTTCCCCGCATAAAAACTCCTCTCTCAAAAGCCTGCTGTCAGGATGAAGCATCTCACATATTCGGAGCGCTAGCTTATTAACTGGCACAGGAGGTAGGTGTTCCATGAAATTGAGTTTCTCCTCTGTAGGGTAGGTAAATTACATGTATGGAGAGGTGTGTGATCTCTGCATCCTCTGTCTAGAACCGAGGAGAATGTTAGCATCATATTCCAAATGTGATTCCAGCAACATATTCCAAATGTGATTCCAGCAATGTAAACCCTGTCCTTTAATAATAGCTTGCTTTCTGATAGCAAAAAGGCAGAAAAAGATAACTGTTTAAAAACACAGGATTCAAAACTGATCCCAACCAGCCATGTGACTTGGTCCAGTTACTCTGCATCTGGAAACCTCAGTTTCATCAACTGCAAAGTAGGCGTTGATAAAGGAGCCAGGCTACTGGGGTCGGGGGAGCTGAATACAAGAATGCACCACGAACATCTGATTTCAGTGCCCGACATATTGTCAGAACGCAAGAAATACGAGTTATTTTTATTGTTCCTCAAGTTCACAGAAGAACTTCCTCACACGATTTGCTTTCTTGGAATGAACTTCAATTTCCTAATTCTTGCAAGAGAGCCAGCAGCGTTGGAAGAATGAGCTGCCTGACGGACACTCAGTTAATGGTGAATAATTCCCCCAGGAATTCCAAAAAGGGCAACCCAGGGAGGCAAGCTGATCTCACGTCAGCTGCTTGGTCTTACACGCAGGACTCTCTCAACTAACTCCATCTTTACGGCTAATCTTAGGACATCATTAGACAATTGCAGAAATCATCCTCACTCCAGTTCGTCAAAACTGGTTGCCTGTTCATTTCACGCGATTCACAAAAAGTTGTCCTTTTGAACTAGCATGGTTTCTGGTTGTTAACTGCAAGTCTATTAGCACAGACATGGTAATAATGAATTGAAATTTACATCGTGTGTAATCTCATTAATTGTGCAATCATATCGGGTTTGACAGTTTTAATGCATTACTAAGGGAAAATAGTCTAATACATGACATTAAAGATCTTATCAAAGTTAGTTTGCCTTAAAATGTTGTTACTACATAATTTTTCATCTCCATTTTAGATGCTGTGGTTTAAACACACGGCGCTTTGATCTGGGAGGAAAGTATCCACACACACTCACAGAATCAGAGTGGCATTCCTCACCTCTCAGGGGAGAAGGGAAGACTGGAAATAAGCATGGGATTTGGAACCACTCTGGTAAGTTTTTCAGCTCTGCACTTATGTGCTGTGTGACTTCGGACAAAATGCTGAACCTCCCTGGGACTTGAATTCCTCATCTGCAAAGGGCTGCAGGAATCCCTATTTCACTGTATTGTCATGAGGCTGAAACAGGTACAGAGAAGGCCCAGCAGAATGTCTGGCACATAGTAGGTACTTTTTATTCTTATTCACCATCGCATTGTTGATAGCTGATACAAGGCATGGCACATGGGAAGTCCACTTTAAATGGATCCAGGGTTGCCAAGGAGACCACGTGCAAAGAGACAGATGGACAACATCAACAGACAAGCCAATGACAAATCAAATCCAAAGAGAGAGTGGGGGAGACTGGGGCAGGTGCCCCACCTCAGACAGGTGACGCTGAGTGGTCCCAAACACAGGAGACCTGGAGGAGCTGCCCTGACAGCTTCCCTCGGGACGAAGGCTTTAATCCTAGCTCAATTCTGTTGAACAAGCATTTATGTGGCACCTAGGTAGACTGGGTCATAGCTGTCCTCAAGCACTAATTTTTTTCACATGTTTGTAGGTGAAGACAATGCTGCATGACAGGAACAATAATAAATATTATTATTAATATTAATATTATTAATATTATTATTAATAAATATTAATAAAATATTCCTCATAGACATGATCTTATTCATTTGATCAGCAAATACTCACAGAGCTCCTATGACTATGTACAGGCTCTATGTTAGGTGTTGGGCATGAAGAACTGAATAGGTTTGACATTCTCCCTGGCCCCATGGATCTTTCAAGCAATTATAATACAGCTTGGTGAATGTTATGATGGGGAAAATACAAGAAGTCATAGGAAATCATGGCAGAGGAAACTGGTGCCATCGAGATCTGGGAAGACCTCTCCAGAAAAGGGACATTTAAGTTAGGCTGAAAGGATAAGAAGGGTCAATCCTTTAGGAAGATATAACAAGTACAAATGTATATGCGCCTAAAAACACAGCCCCAATATACATAAAGCAAAACTGTCAGAATTGAAAGGAGAAAAAGTAAATTCAACAATCACAGTTGGAGATTTCAATACTCCATTTTCAGTAACACTTAGAACAACTAGACAGAAGATCAGTACGGATATAGAAGACCTGAACAACACTATCAACCAACTTGACCTAATTGGCACTTATCCAACCCTCTACCCAACAACAGCAGAAAAAAACAGTCTTTTCTAGGGCACAGGGAACATTCTCTCATATGCTAGGCTGTAAAACAAGCTTCAATAAGTATAAAAGGGTTGCAACCATACAAAATATGTTCTCTGACCACAATGGGACTAAATTAGAGATCACAACAGAAAGAAATTTAGGAAACCCTCAAATATTGCAAAGTAAATAACATACTTCTAAACACCAATGGATCAAAGAGGAAATCACAAGGGAAATTAGAAAAGATCTTGAACTGAATGAAAATGAAGCACAACACATCATAATGTATGGGATGCAGCTAAAGCAATGTGAAAAGGAAAATTTTTAGCTTTAACCGCTTATGTTAGAAAGGAAGAAAAATCTAAAATCAACCATCTAAGCTCCACCTCAAGAAGCTAGAAAAAGAAGAGAAAATCAAACCCAAAGTAAGAAGAAGGAAGGAAATAATAAAGATAGGGGCAGAAATAAATGAAATAGATGACAGAAAAGCAATAGAAAGAAATCAATGAAACCAAAAGATGGTTCTTGAAGAAAATAAATAGAAATGATAAACTTTTAGCTAGACTGACCTTGAAGAAAGAGAAGGAACTGGGCAGAGAAAAGATAGCAGGAAGAAGATGAAGAAAGAAGGAGGAAGAAAGTGTTCCAGGCAGAGGAACCAGCTCGAGTAAAAACCCAGAGACGAGAGAGGATGGGGGATGTGGTGACACTCCAGAAACTGAAGCATGGGGTAGGGGAGAAGGCTGAGCCTTGTGGCTTTGTCAATGTGCTTAGGTTCACCTCAAATGCAATAAGCCATCACTTGAAAGTTTTAAGCAGAAAAGAGACACAGTCAGAGGTTTTTATGGTCACTGCATCTCAAAGATGGGAAACTGAGACATGGAGAGGTCTTGGGAAGTGCCTAAGGACACACAGCTGGCCAGTGGCACTGCTGGAGCACACAGCAAATTCCAACAAATCATCCTGGACAGAGTACGGGAGAGGCAGTCGGGATAGCCCCAAGTCGCCGCCCATCACTGGGGAGGACTGTACATTGACGGAGCTACTGGCAAAGCTCCCGCATCTCCTTCCAACAACGTCATGCACGATTCTAAATAAAGAGACAAGTTCTGCTGTCCTGAAATCATATTTAATCTGTTTTGCAGGCTTTATATCAGTCTTATGAGCACAGCACAACTCAACTCTTCCTGTGCCGCACACTATGAAGTTTTAAGATTTCAAAACAGACACCAAGCAGAAATAAATACCACAGTCTCTGCTCTCTGGAACAGGCTTCTGCAGCTCCCAAGTTCTCCTTGGAAAATCAGGCCCCAACACGGTATAAGGGACATTTTTATCACAAGATAAAATCCCCACCCATCCCCATCGAATCCATCCAAATCCCTGGAGAAGAGTCCCAGCCTACTCTCCCAGCCAGGGACACAAAGGAGGGCAGAGGAGGCCCCAGACCTCCCCGGGAGCCAAGAGCAGCTTGGAGGGGCCTCGGGAAGGAGGACCACCATGCCGTCCCCTCCCACAGTGTCGGCGTGATGCGGGCTCTGCGTGGACCTCGGAGCTGGAAGGCAGAGCCTAAAGCTTCCAAAGGCCTCGACCCCCCCAGAATCCTGGGCCTCACCCCGGTTCAGCCGGGCTCCTCACAGAAAATGGTCCTGAACGGCTGTTTGTGCAGATAAACGAAGAGTCAGGATGCGGGGAGCCGGGTGTAAGCGGAAGGGGCTTTTATCAGCTTTGCAGTGTCTGCCTCACTTCCAAACCAGAACCCATTCTCCCAACTTCTCATCCGGCACGGTGCCCCCTCCCTACCTCCTGCCCCCGTCTGAAAAGGGCTGGCTGGGCAAGGGCACATCCCTGCCCCTCACTTCATGCGTCCCCCTCGGCCCGACGGGTGGCAGGGACCACCCAGACTGCTCCGCCCTTTCCCGGTGCAAGGAGAGTTGAGGGGGGATACCTGTCTCAGTCGTCTGCCCCCTCCTTGCTGCCCCCAGCCCTGCGGGAGGGGTGCTGCCACCTGGTGCCTCCACTAGGGCTGTTCTGACCCCCAGCTGACTAGGGCGGCCCCCTGCTATAACAGAACGGTACCCGGACCCTGACCCTGACCCTGACCCTGTCTATAACCTTCTCCTTCCGGCCAGCAGTGGCAGTAAAGGCCTGGGGGTGCTGGGCAAGTCGCCTGGCTTTCCTCCATTTCTACAAGGTTCCATGCGATAAGCCAGGTCCAGCCTCCTGGGGGCCCAGTGTCCCCTGGAGGACACTCAGCCTCTACTCTGAGGGCCCGACGACTGGGGACTCAGCAGAGAGAGCTCACTGAGACCTCAGATCCCACACCACCCCCAGGTTGGGGGTGGGTGGGGGCAATCTCACTGGCCTGATCAAGTCCCAGCGACTGTTCAGGTACAGACTTTACAGATGGCCACTCGGAGGTTGCTGGCAGTGCCACTTCCCAGCGGCAGGCCTCGAACCAGTCACTGAACTTGGAAACCTCACGATCCCCCTGACAAGACCTGTCTGCCCCTCTCGGGGACACAGGCGTGACAAGGCAAGGTGCTTTGTAAGTGGAGAGGAGCTTCCATTTTGAATATTCTGTGTATTGACTCACTGAATCCTCCAAACACGATGGACATAGGTACTCGTATTATTAGCCCCATTTTCCAGATGGGGAAACTGAGGCAGGAAGGTTGGGAAACGTGCCCAGGGCCACCCAGGTAGAAGTGGCCACTCCGGGCTCTACAGGTGGAGCCGGAGGCCTCATTCTCTGTGCTGTACCGCCTGCCACTGATGGAGGTCAAGTCTTTCTGCAGAGGGAGCAAGGAAGAAAGACTCATGGGCACCCTTCGCATGCCAGGCACAGAGCTGCGGTGGGCACGTGCCAGGTTACACCTGCCCCGTCCCAGGTGTTGGGACTGCTATGTCTACCTAACGTATGCCGAGGCTGAGGCTCAGCTGTGTCACCTGCTTCAATCTGTGTCACTCAGCTGAGTGAGTGGACACGCTGGGAGCCAAACCGAGACCCTCTGGTTGCAAAGTCCCAGGTGCAGCGTCACACTGCCCACTGCCACTCAGAACTGCCCAGACCATCTGAGTCCCTTTGAAACCTGCGCTCTCGACCGTGCTCTCCACCGACCCTGCAAACGGCACGGGCAGACCGGGCTCACGCCTGGCGCTATCCTTTTAGCCGGGCGGTCCTGGGCCGGACCCTTGGCTTTCTCAGGTGCAGTGTCACTTTGTCCTAACGGCAGAGTCACGTGACGGGAAGAGCCCTAGCAGAGGATGCACACAGTGGTGGTCAAACGTCCTTCCGTCCCCATCCCCACCTTCGCTTTCCCACACCTGTCCACACCTGTCCGCAGGTGTGGTGTCCACCTCACGCGCCCACGGGCCCCTCCACCGCCAGGCTGGCACCCCAGGCGGCAGGCGTCTCCCCCTTCAAGGTCACTGCGTCTTCTTCCTGCCTTGGCAACTGCAATTTACAACTGAACATGTCACATCGGCTCCGTCTTCCTGCTCACAGCTCCGAGGGTTAGTTAACAAGCGTTATCGTTACTGCCCACATCAGCGGTCCATTACCCAGCTCGGGCCATTCTTTAAGGCAGATTACTTTATATGAAATTTTATAGGGGACACTTCATTACCCAGGCTTTAGAAATCCGGCAGGGAGGGAAGTCTGGAAAAGGGAGGATGAGAAAAGCCTCGCAAGGCCTCCTCCGCGGGCTCCGCTCCGGAATGCCGAGGGGGCTGAGCCAGGGTCCTTGCAGGCACCCCGCACTGCCCTTTCAGACCCACATCTCCAAGGACACGGGGACACAGCGTGGCCTGCCAGACAGCCTCTTCCACGCGTCACCACCGCACGCTGCGCTTGGCTCTTGTTCGCTAAAGGAAGACCAGAGAAGTGAAGGCAGTCACACAGCCCCCCTGGGTCCATCCAGGGCCGGCTGCATAGCTTGTGAGGCCAAATGTAAAATGAAGATGCAGGGCCTCTTGTTAAAAAATGATTAAGAACGTCAAGATGGCAACAGCAGCGTAAACTAAATGCTGGGCCCTCCCACGTGTGGAGCCCAGAGCAGGGGCCTGAGTGCAGGGACGTGCAGGACACCCCAGTCTGCAGGTGGCGCAGCCCTGACAGGGGAACAGAAAGTACCGCCTAGAGTCTGGGGCACCCAGAGCGACAAGCTTTGGGTCACAGCGCTCTGGCCACAGACCACTTTTGAAAGATGACCACTTGGTTCTGCCCATCCCCAGCCCAGAGAAAGCTTTCTGAAAGTCATAGTGCACGATGCTCAGACACAGAACCATCTGCAGAACCAGGAGGGCTTCCTGGAGGAGGGGCCTTGGAGCTGGGCTTTGGACAGGTGGAGGGGGAAGGACACTCCAGAGGGAAGGAACAGCTAGAGGCTGGAAGAATTCACCGGTTTCCCACAAATGCTCTCAGGGGTCAACCCCATGCCACTGACATGCTTCCATTCAGCAGACATTTCCTGTGCATAGATGCTGTGCCAGGCAAGGAGCTAGGGTCTGTGACCCAACAGTCAACAAGACCATCCCTCCCGGGCTGTGCATGACTTTCCTTTCTGAGAGGTGGGACCACTTCCTCCTTGCTCCTCATGCTTCCTTTGCTGCTCAGGGCTGTGGCCTACAGGCTGGGTTTGTTCCAGCTGCTCTGGCCATGCAGGAGAGTTGAGGGCCGCCACTGTCCCGTGACAGGGCTCAGGGGTGAGAGAGGAGCAAGTCCTCTTGGCTACAGACCTAAAGCCGCATCCTCGAAGGCACCCTTGACAATAATAAAGCTGCCATTTGATCTCTGATGTTTGCCGCCTGCGTCTTATTGCTCAACGGGTCCTGAGCTCAGGATGGGAATAGGGGGTGTCACTGAATGTCCGTGGGACCCCACTCTTCCTGTTGAGAGACACATTTGCCTCTTCCTTGCCTGGCCTCTACCTCACTTTTGGCCCCGATGGGCCTGCAGCCAGGCCCCATGGCGTTGACACCCACAGGGCTGGAGGGGAAAGGTGTGCAGGTACCACGGGCCTGAGAGCGAGCCTGCAGAGGGATAATCACATCTGTTTCATCGGGAAGACGTCGCCTTCAGACCCAGCGGGGCGTGAGGAAGGCCGCAGAGACTGAGCAGATTCATGAAACCCAGGCGGGAGGAACCTTTCCAAGGGGGGAACCTGGCATCTTTCAGGTCAGGCGCAGGCTGAGAGCCGGGCCTCTCCCACGAACACGAGGAGATGCAGAAACGCCGCCGCAGCTCAGGCGACGGTCCCTGTCCACCTGGGACCTGAGAACCACGCAGCCCTGGCAACCCGCCCCCACCCAGCCTCCCTGACCACGGCAGCACCGGTGAGCACGTTCACTCTCCGCTGCAGGAGGCGCCGTGTGGGTCTCGGGTTCGAGTCCTGACCCGGCCTCTTACTAATCTAACCGTGGGGCCCCGGGCATTGTCGATCTGCCTCCCAACCCCAGTCTCCACGCCTATCGGATGAAGATAGGGGCACCAATCAATCTTGCAGGCGTTTCTGCGTCAGAGACGCAGCGTGGCAGGGCTGACACGGTTCCTGGCGCCCCGTGGGCCCGTTGTAGGTGGCAGCCTAACGTACAGCCCAACGGGCAACTCTACTCCTAAGGCCCCCCTTGCACCCTGTGCCCTCCGTGACCACCCAGGTCTGTCTCGGTCCTAAGCTGCTCCATGGGTCCTGCCCTGCTCCTCCCTCCTTCAGCCCCTCATGTTACCTACCGGCTGCCCCTCTTGCTCACGTCCAAGTCAGAACCGGGTCAGAATCCGGGCTGTGTCATCTCTGGCCCTGGCCAGGCCCTTCGCCTCACCGAGCCTCAGGCTGCTCATCTGTAGAATGGGGGTAACTGCCCCTGGCAGCTGCTAGCTGCAACTTGGCCTCAGCCCAGGGTGGTTCCTCCCTCCAAATCTCTGCTCTTAGACCCTTGGCCTTTAGGAGACATTCATCCCAAGACTTCCCAACCCCCAAATTTACAAATGTGGAAAAGTCTGAGCTGGTTTTTGGCTTTCTCCTGTTATGGGTTGAAACTCATATTAGAGCCCTAACCCCCGGTTCCACAGAACGTGACCTAATTTGGAGACAGGGTCTTTACCAAGGTGATCAAGTTAAAATAAGGTCATTAGGGTGGGTCCTAATCCAATATGACTGGTGTCCTTATAAAAAGGGGACATTTAGACACAGGCACACAGGGAGAAGGCCACATGAAGATGAAGGCAGAGATCAGGGTGATGCGTGTACAAGCCAAGGAACCCCAAAGTTTGCCAGCAAACCCCCGTCAGCTCGGGGAGAGGCTGGGACAGATTCTTCTAGCCTCCGAAGGAGCCCGCTCAGCCCCGCCACTGATCTCAGACTTCTGCCTCCAGAGCCAGGAGACAGTAAACGTCTGTAGTTTAAACCAGGGGTCCCCAACCCCAGAGCCCCGGACCAATACCGGTCCGCGGCCTGTCGGGAACCAGGCCACACAGCAGGCGGTGAGAAGCAGGTGAGCAAGCGGAGCTTCATCTGCGGCTCCCCATTGCTCCCCATCGCTCCCATTACCACCTGAACCATCGCTCACAACCCGTGGAAAAACTGTCTTCCACGGAACCAGTCCCTGGTGCCAAAAAGGGTGAGGACCGCTGGTTTATACCACCCAGTCTGAGGCACTTTGCTACCCAGCCCTGGCAGATGGATACACGCCCCCGGTCACGCTCGGTTGGGAGTCGTGTTCCTGGGTCATGTGACAGCTGCCTGGTCAACTGCACGGACCTCCTGCCCCGCGGGATGGCTGCTTCTCGAGGACAAAGCTGCTGACCGCGCGAGGAGAGGCTCGGGCAGGCGGCGCTGGCACAGTGGCGGCTGGACTTTCTCCCCAGCAGATGGACACGCCATCGCCCAGCCCCTCTGGGCTGCACCCCAAATCCAGGCTGCAGCAAAACGACAGGTGACCCCCAGGGTCACGCACGAAGCATCCAAGTCGCCAAGTTCAACCTGCTGGGAAGCCCTCAAGTGGACCGAGGGAACCTGGGGAGGCCCCTCTGAGACGGGGTCTTCATGGGGGTGGCCGACGGGCACTGCCGTGTCCCTGCAGACTCTGCCCTGAGGCATCGCGTCTGGTCTTGCTGGGTCTCCGCGCGTCTTCCATGGAGGCAACGGCTGCTGCTGTGGGAAGGGCTTCGGGGCGGCATGGGCCACGTGCTTCCGAAGGAGCTGCAGACACACCTCCAACAGCAGCTCCGAAACAGCCCGTGGGGTCCCAGGAATTGTAACCAATCGCGGCAGCTGTCTGGTGCCCTGCCACTTGGGATTAAATAAATGGCTTCCAACTGTGATTGAGGCAGTGCACGAAATATCTCAAAATTAATTTTTAAAGAATAAGTGAGGGTATTAACATTTTATGTGCGAGCTGAGAGATGGGGACAGCAGCATGGGGGGAGGGGTGGGCAGGACAGTGCTACAGAAACAGCACCGGACCAGGAGTCCCAGAGCCTCCCATCCGGCCCCGCCCCAGCCCTGCGGGTGACTCTGGGCCTCGGTTTCCACACCAGTTCAGAGATGCTTGGACCAGATGCCCTCTTGGTCCATGAGCTCTGTTCAGCAAGCTATTCATTCATTCATTCATTCATTCATTCAACCAGCATGCACGGTGCCCCTCCCAGGTGCCAGGCTCTGTGCTACTGCCAGGAAATTCAGATCCCAACAGGGACCCAACTACAAGGTGGGGTGGGGTATAAAGGCAGCTGCAGAACATCTGCAGGGACCCACACACCCGACCCCACGCAGAGCTCACAGGTCAGGGAAGGGTGTTTCCAGTGGAGGAACAGCATGTGCAAACGCAGACACGCGGAGAGTATGCTTGCTGCGGAAACTCGAAGGAGCCCTCGGTGCCTGGAGGGGGAAGACGGGAGGGAAGGCTGCAGGGCCAGCTCTTGGGCGGCCACAGACCCCCTGCTAAGGATTGCGGACCTCACCGTACTCGCTGGCTGAGGGCGCTCAGATCCCGACCTTCCACCAGGCTTTAGACCCTCGCACCACTCTCCACACTGCAGCTAGGCTGCAGAGCCGGCCCTGTCGCGACACGAGGAGCCCTTCAGGGGCTCCACGCCATCTTCAAAGTCCGAGCCCCTTACTGTGGCTGGAAGGCACACTGCACGGCCTGCCTGCCGCCCCCCTGGCCAGCCACCTGACCTCCTGCCGGTTCCTCCAACAAGCCAGATTTCCCCACCACAGGGCCTTTGCACTTGCAGTCCTGCTGCCTAGAACGCCGCTCTCCGGACTCTGCCTGAACTTCTAGCACCTATCTGTCCACAGGTCACTTCCCCAGGAAAGCCGTCCCTGTCCAGCTCCTGACCCTCCCCCGCATCCTCTCCTTCCTCCGAGCACCAATCACTATGTCCCCAGTCACCTGCACAAGTAAGTATCTGCTTAGGTTCCCTCCGGGCCACCAGACCGCACTTTCCAGACAGGCAGGGACACGCGCCTTCCCATCAGTTCTGTGTGCTGGCCCCTCCCACCAGGCCCTGCACAGAGCAGGTATCTACTAAATCCTTTCGAGTGAATGAACGCATGGACGAAATGAATGGATTAATGGAAACCTCTCTGGTCCCAACATTCTGAGGTTCTGTGACAGGATGTCTGTCGTACAGTAACCCTCAGGTAGATGGGGCTCTGATGTGTAGAACCGGATCTTGTCAAAGTAAGCCTTCCTCCCGCTTCAGCCAGCAGTATTTATTAAACTCCTCGTGTATGCCCAGCCCTTTGACACATCATCTCAATAATCCCCACCACCGCGCCGGCCGTAACAGCCATGATTCCTGCCTCTCGGGTGGAAACAGGGGCTCAGGGCAGCTTCGCGATGGGGCCGGGTGCAGAGCGGTCTACCCCCAGCGCCACGCTCTTTCTGACTCACCCAGCGCGGCCCTGAGCCCGAAGCACAAAGGTCGTCTGAACTCTGGAAGCTGCTTCACATCTCGGGCTTCGGAACAGCACCTGGGGCCCGGCTCACTCGAGCTGCTCTTGGCGGCTCCGCGAGGATCTGGGAGGACAACCTGTGACCCGAGAAACCCCATCCTGGGAGACAAGAGCCCTTCAGCCGCCCGCTCGCCTGGATCCTCCTGGCCCAGGACACAGCCCTGCAAACGCCCCTCCCTCCCCAGCCCCGAGGAGGGATTACAAGAGGTTAGGGTCTCCCCCCACCCCGGGAGCACAGCCGTCACAGGGAGACCACGCTCACCCCTCCTCCCAGGAGCCCCCCACCCGGTCGGAGCCAGTATCACTGAACTATCTGCCAGATACACTGTCACCTCCCTTCCTTCAGCAGAGCAGGGGGTTCACAAAAGGGTGGGTAGGGGCCCGCCTAGCTCATCTAGTTTCTTCCCTGGGGAGGTGGGGCAGTCCATGCCCTCCAGGACAGGAGGGCCTTTAGCTCCCGAGGCCGCTGTCCACGCCCTCGGACGACGGCACAAATCGGGGCACGGAACGAGGCAATTGTCCCCTGTCTGAGACTCCAAGCTAAAAAGTGGACCTGAGCACACAGCCGGGGTGGGGAAGAAGTGGGTTATCAGTTACTGTCCCCCAAATCGCACATGAGGAAGCCAGGCCAACCCCAGCCAGTAGGGGGCAGAGCCGAGACGTGAGTCAGGCAGCCTCTGAACCCAGCAGCTGAGGTCCCCTCCCAGGCCCCAGCCTGTCCTCCGCCCCCTGCACCACCCCAGGCATCCCCACCTGCAGGAAGAGCCGCTCGGCCGCGCCCACCCGGCTGGGAACCTGGATCTTCTGACCTCACCAAGCCTCAACCTGCTTACAGGTGAATGGGCTAACGCAGCCCACAGGGCGGGCGGCTTAGAAAGATGGGAGGGGCTGCCTGCGTTTAAGGATGAGGGTTGCTGAGGAACAGCCCTGGAAATTCCACCTCCCTCCAGCCTCTGGCAAGACACACCTGCCTTCCCGAAACAGCCACCTCCTGTTTGCAGGAAGATGAGAAAGTGGCGAGAGGAGAGGGAAGCCGATGGTAAGGCCCACGAGGGGGAGAGAAGCGTCCCCCGGGAGGCGGTCTCAGCAGGTCTGTGGTCTGATGGGGGAGCCTGGAGGGGGGGCTGCTCCCACGTGTCTGGTTCTCTGCAAAATGTTTGGGTTATCAAAGCACCCTCCCACCCTTTAAAATTCCCTTCACTCCCAGGGGAGCGTGCAGAACAAAAAGCAGGTTTCTTTCTCTTTTCTTCTCCCCCCTTTCCCGGACTAAGTGGAGACCTGTATAAAAACCACTAAAAACAAGACATCTCTTGCCCTGTTGTTGGGATTCAGGGGCTAAAACTCAAAGAGCAAGGAGGTGAGAACTAGAGAGGTGGGGGTGAGGAGTGTCCTGGACAAGAATTTCCAGGAATTTGGGAATTTCAAGCAGGAACTTGGATCTGCCTTTGCACTGTTTACCAGCTCTGGGCTGGGTGAAGGAATGTAGATGCCCTCTGTGTAAAACCCTCCATGGCTCCCCGCTGCCGCCAAAATCTAGTTCAAAGTCCTTAAGCTGGCAGATTGCAGCTCACTTCACCTCCTTAGCTTTATTTCCTCCTAACCTCCAGCCACAGAGCTCTCCTCTCTGTTCGGAAAATGCCTGGTACCCTCACCCACACTGTTCTCTCTGCCAAGAATTCCCACACCCACCAGCTTCACCAGCCAACACCTACTCATCCTACAAAGCCTGCTCAAATGTCACCTCTTCCGTGAAGCCTTCCTCAGCATGTCCTGAAAAATAGGTCCCTCCCTCTCTGTGTCCCAGGGCACTTTATCTACCACCTGATCACAGTGGGCTACCATGATCTTGCCCCGCCCCACCTTCCACAATGGACGGTGAGCTCCAAGAGGGCAGACACTGTGTCCAGCTCTGCTCTGTATCCCCAGGCCTTGGACACATCTCCTCAGCTTCGATCCTCTGTTTGTGGCCCAGGGCCATGTGGCCTCCTACAACAATCAATGAGGTCCAGGTCGCCAACCTGGCTAAGCCCAGGATTCATGTGCATCTGTGAAGGGCTTCAAATTACTCACAAATAAAGCTCAGCCATGAGACTGTCCACTCACTCACCTACCCATCTATCCATCCAGCCAGCCATCCATCCATCCATCCAGCCAGCCAGCCAGCCAGCCAGCCAGCCACCATCCATCCATCTATCCATCCATCAACCCATCCATCCACCCACCTACCTTTCATCCATTCACCCGCCCATCCACCTTCCTTCCATCCATCTGTCCACCCACCCATCCATCCATCCATCTATCCAACACACGTTTCTTGAGCAACTACTATGTGCCAGGCCCTGTGCTAGGCCTGGGGAATAAACACAAGAGGCAAGTCCTGGCCCTCACAGAACTCACAGCCTCAAGGGTCTGACAGACAACAAAGAATCAAAGGGTGCGATGAGCGCCTGACAGGACCACCTGGGGGCTGCGGGTACCTGGTGGGGTCTGGGGAATCAGGAGTAGGAGTCACGACTGGCTAAGGGAAAGGGGAGGAGGGCGTTCCAGGTGAAGGAGCCAGCACAGAAGAAAGCTGGGCAAGAAAGGAACCCCAGGATGGCTGCGCTAGGGAGGGGAGGGTTGGTGAGAAAGAAGCAGGGCCAGGACCAGGGCCAGGACAGCGAGGCAGCAAGGGCGCAGCGTTCTGAGGGGAACCTTGCTCACAGGCTCCATCCCTGAGTGAGGACCTCCTCGCATTCTGTGCACCAGATGCCTCACCCCGGGCAGGCTTTCAGGGGGCAGGGGGGTGTCGATAGGAACAAGATGATGGGGGATTCAGACGTCAGTCCAAAACAGCGGAGAGCCACGTAAGGCTCTGGCACCGGACCGTGTCCGGTCAGCTCTGGTTTTAGGAAGCTCCCCTTGGCTGTGTGGAGGCGGCACTGAAGGAGCAGAGATGGGGGATGTTAGCTCAAAGACCAGCCCTGCAGTTTCCCGCCCCATGAAATGCGAAGCTGGCTTCTCTCTGCCAGTTTCAGGCCCACAGTTTCCCGGGCCCACTTCCCCAGCCCAGCAGTTTCCCGCCCCATGAAATGCGAAGCTGGCTTCTCTCTGCCAGTTTCAGGCCCACAGTTTCCCGGGCCCCCTTCCCCAGCCCAGCTCAGCGAGGAGAAATGTTTTCACAGAAAGAAACGCTGACCACAAGATGATACAACTTCATGTTAAAGGTATTTCATCCATAAGCTGCTTCCTATTACTTTCAGATGGTTTGAAATAACTGTCTTGGAGCCTTCGGTGGGGAAACCTGGGCCGTGGGGCAGGGGGCCAAGAGGCGGAGGCTGGATCCGGGTCTCAGGGAAGCACAGGCACACGGGTCTGGGCCCCGGCTCAGCCCCAAGGGCCAGGGTGACCCTGGGCCTCAGGGTCCCCGTCATGAACGGAGAGGTCTCCAAGATCAGCCCCTACGACGTGCCAGGCCCTACGCAGTCCAGCCAGCGTCTCCCACCCAGACACGCGGGGGTCCCAGCAGCCCCCAACAGAGCAGAGGAGGACTTCCTGTCCCCGGGCTGGAGCACCAGCCGGCTGTTAGAGGGCCTGCAACCAGGGAAGCTGGCATCGTACGGAGGACCTCACCACCTTCTGCAACTGCATCGGTAACGGGCAGGCCCTGCGGGCCAGCCAGCCCGCAGGGCAATTTCCTTTGGTGTGAGATGAAAGAATAAGCAGAGGACAGTGGGGGACCCAGACATTAAATTAACTCCACCCTCCACGGACAGAGGGAGCCAACAGGCCGCCCAGGGGCAGGTGTGGACGCAGGGTCCCGGCCTGGCTACTCCTAGTCCCAAGGCAAGTCGGAAACGGGAGCCCTGGGGGGGAGCCCTGGGCCGGGCGCCGTGGGCCAAGCTGCCCTCCTGCCTGCATGGCCTCGGCCATCTCATTCCCTCTGCCTGTGTCCTGGTGTGATGACCACAGCCAGGACGATGCACCGTGTGAAGGACGACACTTCCCAGCATGACCCTGCGTGGGTCACTCCCGCCCTCGGCGCCACGCTGCCACCAAGCCCGACCTTCTCCTCGTCTTGCTGATACAGAAGCTGAGCCTGGCCCAAGGGCTGAGTCCGGTAAAAGGCAGCGCTGGCACTCGAACCAGGTGCATCAGAACCCAGAGCCCCTCCTTGTTCTGCCTCCCCTTCCCCCAGCTCTCCCCTCCCCCGTGGCCGGGCCCCTGTGCCTGGGGCCACAGGCAACCAGAGAGGTTGAGGGTCTGGCGATTAGGTTGTGCTCATGACGGCATGTTCGGTTAGAAGTTCTAGCCCCACCCATGGCGCACTTTCACCATCTGCCTCTGTCCAGTTGGGCCTGGTGGGTGAAGATTAAGTCCTTCACAGCGGGCCCTCCCCATGTCCTTCCAGACCCTTTGCAGGGCTGAAAGCTGCCCCGGAGGAGGCGCCCAGCCAGGAGAGCCACTGCGACATCACCGAGGTGCGTACTCCAGTCACCCGGCCCCGGGGCCGCGAGCAGGCGGGGAAGGCGATTTCTCCAGGCTCCGTGTGACCCCCTAGCTCTCCCCTTAAGCCCAAGTGGAGGCAAGTTTAGTGTGAGAGCCAGCCGACCCACTCCTCTGAGACACCACCATTTCATCTGGAAAACAGCCACCAGCTGCTGGAGACCATGGGCACCCGGGCGGTACTGATCCTCGGGAAGCAAACAGCCTCAGAGAAGCCGGGAGGCACACGAAGCATCTGACAAAGTCGCCCAGGCTGCTGGCACGTCCAGCAGGTGCTTCTGGCCATCATGGGCCTGGCTGGGAGATGCCCCGTCATCGTGACCTTTCCTGAGCACCTACTGTGTGCTGGACGCTGCAGGACCCAAGAGAAAGCTGCTGTCCCTGTAACAAGGATCAACAAGGTAACACACAAGGGGACTGGCACGTAGTAGGTGCCCATTAAACACGGTTCTCTTCCCACTTCTCCCGAGCCATGGTACGCCTGTGGACGTTGGTTCATTCAAAAGCTATACCCCACAAGCTGTCCCCCGCCACCGTAAGAGCCTTTGCTGGGCTTCCCACCTGCCCCCCTGGACTGACCAGGCTACTTGGGCAGGCACCCTCTCTCAGGATGGCCTGGTGGGGGGTGGACGTTGGAGACGGTCCTGCATTCCAGCCCCCAACCCACCCCTTCCTGTGAGATCTCCAACAACTCACTTTGCCTCTCAGAGCCTCCGTGTCCCCATCCATCATATGGGGCTCCAGAGGTCCACCCAGCAGGGTCTGGAAGGTTTACACCAGATGAAGAAGGACTGAAGCCGCTTGGCCCTCGGCCTCTCACAGAGCCCCACGGAGCAGCCTCACCGGTCACCTGGGAGCTCATCAGAAACAGAATCTGGCCTCACCCGGACCCACTGAGTCAGAACCTGCATGTTAACAAGATCCCAGGGGATGGTGGGCGTATGAAAATCTGAGAAGTGCTGCTAGGAAGACCCAAAAGGGTGGGCCCTTCCCTCTCTCACCACGCTTGGGTTTGAAATCAATCCCTGACTCGCTCCAGCTCCTAAGCCCTTTCCTCCCACCTGTGGCTGGATTCCGCCTCAGCTGTACGAGCACCTCTCAACTCCCCAAGCTCCTCACGTGCGGGTCCCGTCACTCCCAGCTTCGCAGAGACACACACTGCCACCCACTAGGCACCGGCCCCAGCTCCCAGCTGCCTTGACCGAGCTTCACGCCGCCAGCCCTGGGCTCGGAGAGCAAGACCCTGCCCCAGCCCTGCCCAAAGAACCTTCTCAAGCCCGAGGCTGGCGGTGTGAATGGGCTTGAGTCACACGAGTCCCACACTGACCACGCCCCCCCCCCCCCCAGCGGTTTCCAGACCAAGGAGAAAGAAAACCAGACTCCTCCATGTGGACAAAGCCTCCACCGTGTGCCCCGACCTTCCCCCCTCCTCCGCCCTGTCCCCCAGCATCCGGGCTCTGGAACACACCAAGCACAGACTCCCTCGGGCCTCTGATCTGCTGTCCCCTCTGGGTCCCACTTGTGGAATAAACATGGTGGGAGAAACCCAGCCGGCATGGGCTCACCAGGAGGCTCTGAGAACGTTCCTTCTCTCTGAGGCTGTTTCCTCCATATCATGAGCAAAACGAAACTTGCTTCTCAGGGCAGGGGCAGGGGCGGGGGCAGGGGCGGGGGCAGGGGCAGGGCTCCCAGGCTGGCAGGGGTGCGAACTGCACCGCAGGGACCAGAGGCCTGTCCACGGCGGCACTGATCTTCTAAATTCTTATTTTGCTTCTAAATTCTTCTATTTTGCTTCTAAATTTGCTTCTAAATTCTGGGGGCACTATACAAAGTAGAAGGAGCCAGGAGACCCGAATCCGAGGCCTGGCTGGGACACTGCATGCTGTTTCCCCGTCGGGGAGACGGTGCTCGACTGGGTGTGTCCAACACGGATGCCCCACAGGCCAGGGGTACGAGTGGTGGTGGAATCAGAGTCCCACCCTCCAGGGGGAAACGCAGACACTTTTGGCACAGCTGCCCTGACCTGGAGCTGGCCAAGAGGCTCTTTGCGGCCAGCTAATGGCCCCCAGAGATGTCCACGTCCTAATCCCCTAAACCTTGAATATGTCACCTCACACGGCAAAAGGGATTTTGCAGATGAGGTTAAGGATCTTGAGATGGGGAATTATCCTGGATGATCCAGGTTGGCCCCAAACGCAGTCACAGTGTCCTTCTAAGAGTGAGGCTGAGGGAGATTTGACCACCAAGGAGAAAACCGGACATGTGACAATGGAGTTCGGGATGGAAGCAGTGTAAGGAAGGGGCCAAGGAATGCAGGCGTCGCCAGAGGCTGGACAAGGCAAGGCTCTGCCCTGGAGCCTCCAGAAGAAGCGGGCCCTGCACCACCTACATTTAGCTCCTTAAGACTCAATGCAGACTCCTGGCCTCCAGAACCGCAGGAGAAGAGATCTGTGTTGTTTTCAGTCATTGAATTTGGGGTCACTTATTACAGCAGCCACAGGAAACTCATACACTCTTCTTCACGCTTCCCTCCTGAACGGACTTTGGCACAAGATTTTGTGCTGAAGGTTTTCACTAAAGAAAACTGGCTGGGGATTGACACAGACACACTACCATATAGAAAATCGATAATTACTGAGAACCTACTGTGTAGCACAGGGAACTCTACTCAGTACTCTGTAATGGCCTATATGGGAGAAGAATCTAAACCAAGAGCGGACATGTGTATGTGTATAACTGATTCACTTTGCTGTACACCTGAAAGTAACACAACATTGTATTATAAATCAACTATACCCCAATAAAAATTTTTTTTAATTAAAAAAAAAAAAGAAAACTGGATGTGAACCGGGCTCTCCCACAGGCTAAACTCCCGTGTTCGCAGTTGGGGGGGGGTGCCCATGACCGGTGGTTCAGATGACCCCTCAGCTGCATGCATGACCAACAACGCAGACTCTAACCGTTCTTCACGCGGCTCCGTGTGGCTGGCGGAAGCTGTCCTCGGTGGGCGGCGGACTTTCCTTTTGACATTTGGCTCTGCCCCAAGCTCGTCCCACTCCCTCAATTCCTGGACCCCCTATGGGTCTTCCCAGGTAAGCCAAGCGTTAACTCTGCTTTCCCTGTGTGGGCCGCGGACAGATTGCCCCCCCTCCCAGCAGCCGGGTCCCAGCGCAGGCGAGTTCTCAAAGCCCCTATTGAGTGCTGGAGCTTGACCCAGTGGCCTTGCTGGGGAACTCTGAGTCACAGGACTTGGAAAGAGCCTACGGATTCTTTCCCAGAGCCAGGACACAGGCCCGGAGGGATTCAAAAGCCACTTTTGCTCCAACTTGGCCTTTGTGCATGAGGCTTCCGAGTCTGCCCGGGACTCGGGGAGAATGCACCCCACCTGACCACTGTTGTCGGCCAGCATCAGTCTGTCTGGGGCCTCTCAGGATGCAGGACTTCGGTCCTGCCTGAGCTAAAGGACAGGGTGAATGCAGCGAGCAGGGCTGCTGGACGCAGAAGGCTCGTTCTCAGGCCGAAAGGGCCCAGGGATCAGCTGGCTACATGTGGGGAAACCGAGGTCCCCAGAGGGGCTGCCCTTGGCCAAGGTCACAGACGGGGTCAGTGGCAAAACCGGTGCCCTTCACAGTGTGGTTAATGTTAAGGCATTTGTCTTTCCATCCTCACAGACCGTAAGTCCATGAGGGCAGGATAGGGGCTGCCAGCTGCCCGCTAGGTCCCTAATGCAGAGCACGTGGAAGGCGCTCAAAAAACAATTTTTGAATAAATGAACCAATTCCAGACTCTCTGCCTGGGGCTAGTCCTAGGACAGCCCGCGAAGGTCACTCACGGATGGACCTGAACAGACCTGAGTGTCAAACCAGCTAGCCTCAACCCCACTGGGCAAGTGATAACCTCTCAGAGCCTCAGTTTCTTCATCTGTAAAATGGGAAGGACAATAGCTCTGCCTCCTGGGGTGCCCATGAGGATTCAACAGTGAACATACGTCAAAAGCCTGGTACCATGATGCCCGGCTCAGAGCAGGTGCTGGACCTGTGCGGATGGGGAGAAGAAGGAAGTTACTGAGAATGTCAGGGTGCATCCCCAGCCTCAGGAGCCCGTGGTCCAGAGGGAGACAATAGAAACCTTTGCATGCCTTCGACAGGGCACAGTGTGGGCGGCGGCCCCATAGACGCCAGAGTGAGATCCGGGGGCATTCACACATGGAAGGGTCCGCCCTCACGTGCCTGGGAAAGAAAAGAGGCTTCACGGAGGCGGCCACGTGAAGACTGAGCCTTGAAGGACAGGAAAGCTTCCGACGGGCCACCCGAGGGAGAACGCGAGAGCCCACGGGTGGTTCCAGAGCAGAAAGCGGTCTGGGGCGGGAGGAGCAGCGACGCCGCTGGGGCGGGAGGAGCAGCGACGCCGCTGGGCCTGGGTCTGGATGCTGAGTGTCTACCGGGACCTCAGAACAGGAGCTTTTTCAGAAATGGGGTCTTTGCAGATGTGACGACGTTAGGATGGGTCCGTGCTAGATTAGGGTGGGCCCTGAATCCAATGACTGGAGTCTCATAGGAGCAAGGACGGTGGCGGGGTGGGGGTCCCGAACACAGGCCCTGGGGGAGGAAGGCCATGACGCAGCTGCAGGACAAGGAAGCCCAGGACGGCCGGAAGCCACGGAAGCCGGACGAGGCACGGAGGGATGCTTCCCAGAGCCTCCGAGGGAGCGCGGTTCGGGCACCGCGTCTCACACGTCTGCCCCGGACTGTGCAGAACGAATTCTGCCGTCTTGAGCCCCCAGCTGTGGGGTTGTTCATGCAGCCCTAGGAAACTGGTGCAGCGCCCAGCCCACGGGCCGCCGGCTCTCACGTGAACCAGGTCGGAGCAGGAACGGGATGGTTGGGTCCGCGGCGAGGGAACGCAGCCCTGGGAGCCCTGGCCAAGCAGCTGTGAGCAGGGCGGAGGCCCGGAGACCCCTGAACTGCGGGGGATGGAGGACAGCAGGAAGGCCGCCGTGTCCCCACTCCCACCGCCCACCCATCAATGGGGCCCTTCACGAGCGGCCCGCTGGCCCCGCTCCAGCACCCTGCCCTTCCACCTCCGCAGCCCGTGCTTCCTGCCCGACGCTGCCTGGGGAAGCAAGGCTGGCCTCCGGCCAGACCCAGTGGGACCACACTTCAGCATCCCTCCTGTCCCAGGCCAGGAGGGTGACAAGGACATCAGCCTGTCATCACTGTCGTCACCAGCCTGCCTGGGTGCCTTGAGGGTCTAGAGGGACCTGGTGGGGAAAAGTGAATGAGGCTGGGGTCAGGCCCCGGGCAGGCAGTGTAGTGGGCCCCAGGCCTCAGTTTCCTCCCCTGTGGAATGAGGAGAATTCCTCTGTCCGGGGTTTGCCGGGATCAGAAAAGGCAGCACAGACTTAGGGCCTCCCGAGCCCCACACGCGGGATGTCTCGTTCTTTTGCCACCATGTGCCTCGGTTTCTTTATTTGTAAAACCCAAGTGGAGGGGTCTGGATGATGGCTCCACGGTTCCCGAGGACACAAGCTCATGGCTCCAGAGGACACAAGCTCACACGCTACGGAGCCGACCTTCGCTGTCCAGAAAGCGGATGCCGGATGCTGAGAACCATGACGTCTCTGTTTGGGAAGAAACCTCCACCGTGAGATCCCCCATCCTGGCCACTCAGAGCACGTGGATCCTACTTGGGGCCTGGCCTCGCGTCCAGCAAAGGACACAAAAGTCCCTGTGTCTCACGCCCCGGGGAGAAGGCACAGGGGCAACCGTGGGCACCCAGCTCTGTGGCCTCGGATGCCGAGCCGAGCCGAGCCGAGCCGAGCCGAGCCGAGCCTTTCCGGGAGCCCCACGGCCCAGCGAGGAGTCGGCACCCCAATACTCAGCCCCCCAGGAGAGGCAGAGTGAACGCACCTTTCAAGCTCACACGTCGCATCTCGGAGCTGGGGGCCCTGGGGCTGGGCTGGGAGGTCCATGCCGGCACCCTCTGAGCCCCAGTGCCCCTCAAGTGACTGACAGCAGCTCCACTTTGACCGAGACAAGAGATTCAGCTCAAGTGACCAGGTTGCCCAAGAAAAAGACCTGCGCAAAGGCCAGTGTACGCGTCGGTTTCAGCAGCAGTGCTGTCACAAGCTCAGGCAGAGGAAGGGAGAAAAGTCAACGGCCGTCGGCTCGGGGCCATGCGCCCTGGGCTCCACTGGTGCCTCACGACACTGGGGGCCCTGCTGTCCCCAGCTGGCGGGAGAGGAAACTAAAATAAATCCCAGGGTCTGCTCAGGAGTCACTCGGTGAAACAGATCCTGACACCCCTCTGCTCAAGGCCCCCTGATGGACACTCCTGCCTGCAGGACAAGGTCCCTTTGTTTTAGGCCCCCAGTGACCTGACCCTAACCGGCCTGAAGCCTCCTGGCTCCCACTGCTCGGCTTGTGATTCGGTCAAACACTGCTCCAGGAACTGCAGGACACAGACTCTCACCACCTGCCCGTGAGCCTCTGCAAACGCCAGTCCTTCTAGCCAGAACGCCTTCCCTTGCTTCGACATCCCATGAAGTCCGACTGGCTCCCAAACAATGCTTCCTCTGAGAAGCGCTCCCTGCTCACTCCCATGCCTCTCCTTGGGGGTGTCGGGGCTCCCACCCTCACCTGCCACCCCCAGGGGTGGACCCCCGAGGGCAGCACCTGGCACACAGTAGGTGCTCAGCACATGCTTGCTGAATGGTGATGGGTGTCACTGCAGGACAATCCACATCTGTGTGCCTGACGAGCAGGAAAACACAGGGGAAAAGCCCGAGAGCTCAGGCTGGGCGGAAACCGGTGGTCACTCAGTCCCCCGATCTGAGAAGGAGTGTGCCTGAGAAGCCTTGCCAAGGGCACTTCCAGAGCTGTTTGCATAATCCCAGGGATGGTGAGTTCACTCCCTCTCCAGGAAAGCTTAGTCCATAGCCATAGAGTTAAAATTGCAAAATCACTGTTCAATGGAGCGGCCCCTCTCAGCCCCACCCTGGCTCTCAGGGCACCCAGCAGAGACCCCTGTGTAGATCTGTGAGGCCAACAAGATTCCCTAAACTTCTCCCTTCCGAGATACAGAGAACCAGTTACTTTCTTTGGCTGTTCCTTCCTGCCCACTTTCATTCATTCATTCATTCATTCCCTGGGGGCTAGGGACCACAAGAGGTGTCTTCGCCCACATCATCTAATTTAAACCTTATAATGGTGACAAGCCCCATTTTACAGATGGACACACTGAGGCTTGTGGGGGTAGGTAGGTGTTGGAGCCACACCTGCCTCACCTGCTACTCCCATCTCACCTCCGCGCTCCACCCCATCCTCCCAGCATCTGCTGGCCTTTGTCCCGGTGGAAAAGCCCCCCTACCAGGCCCCTGGCCCCCTGTGCCTCCTCGTCTATAAGTGGAGCTCACACCCATCCCACCCAAGAGCTGAGAGGGTCCAGGAGATGGTGCCAGCAAGCCCAGTCCCACCTCCAGTGGCCACACCTGCGAGCGGGCCAGTCCTGGCTTCACTTACACCAACCCTCTTCCTCTGATGGGGTAGGAACCCACCCCATCCTCTGTGCTACCTTCAGAGAGATTAACCCACTCCTCCCTGGACAGGCAGCTCAGCAGAACCGGATTGAAACCCAGGCGCAGGACACCAGCACCCAGAGCTCAGCCACTGCACCGCGCTGCCACCAAACGGGGACAGAGGCCTAGGCCCAGGGAAGGGCAAACCCCCATCCCATCTGTTTCGGAGGAAGACAACAGCTCTTGCACCTGTCACTCACACGTGGCAAGTCTGTGACTTTCTAAACCCTGGTTCCCACCCCCGTACCCTCACTCTGAGGCTGCCTTCAAAAGCAAATGGAACTCAGGATGGGTTTGTTTAGGGAGGGGAAGGAGAGGAGCTCCTGGCAACCAGCCAGTCGCCCCCCTGGTGCCAGGGCACCCAGGCTGGAGTGGCCCAGAGGGCAGGGGAGCACTCCTGTCCTGCCCTGTCCTACTTCACTGCTGCTATGCTTTGCTGAGAGAACGAGGCGGCTGGGAGGAGGTGGGAAGGGGGAGAGACAGAAGGGGAAAGAGAAGAGAAGGAGGGAAAGAAGGGAGACCCCACTTCAAGGGCTCAGCTGCAGCTCCGAGCTGATACCCTCTCTGACGGCTGGGTGGTGGTGGGGTGACGCTGGGAGAGCATTTAGGAGTCCTGCTCGTTGGCCCCATGAGGCCCCGGCACCTCTGAATCCCTCCCCGCTCTGCAGCCCTGCCTCACCCCTGCCATATGACAGGCCATCAGTGCAGTGACACCCCCGGGTGGGCGGGGGACGGGAGACGGACCAGAGCAAAACCCAAAGCTGTCTCGCCGAGGGCTCTGCCGAGGCAGCCTGGCTTAGTGGAAAGGGAGAGAGCTTTAGAGCCAGACTGCCTGGGTTTGAATCCCAGCCCTGCCACCTGCTGGCTGTGGGGTCTGGGCTCCCACCTCTCTGAGTCTGGAGCACTCTGTCCATCCGACAGGAGATCCCCGAGGGAGGCACCCCACCCAAGGTCGGTGTGAGCCTCTGACAACAAGTGGCACACAGTGGGCCCCTGGCAAAAGTCAGTCCTGTCCCCTCCCACAGGATGTGTGGTGCACACCTATATCAAGAGCACAGTCCATCAAACAACAAGCACTTAAGCCGAATGATGCTTTCAGTCTCCTTGACCTTTGAAGACAATTGTCCCATCCTGGGAGGAGAAGGGGGTTCTGCTCCCACTTCTCAGATAGGGAGGCTCTGGGGGGGGGGATTCACCTGCAAGTAGCAGACCAGGACCGGGCACCTGTGGGGAGAGGGCTGACTCCCCTGGCCCCTGGCAGTGGGCTCCCTTGTGACTGTTGGGATTCCTAGGCAGGAATCCAGGAATCAACCTGAGACTGAGTTATTAACGACCCTGTCCCTCCTTCGTGGGCTGGGGCACACTGCCTCCTCAAAGGTGCCTCCCCAGCTCCTCCCAGCCACCCTGATATTCTGCCCTCCTCACCTGCCTTCAGTTCCAGAGCCATGCGTGTGGGAGTCTGAACCTGCCTCCTCAAAGTCAAGAGCTACCTCTTACTTAATCCCTTGGGCTAACGGTGCATCACTGAGCAATTTCACACTGCGCCCCATCAGGAGGCCCACAGGCTACATTTCACTCAAGCCCAGGGTCCAAAAAAGCTATGATTCTCCTGGACAGTCAGCTTGCTTTATCTATGGGCCCCAGGATGTTGTAACCAATCCTGTTACCCTTTTTGCTTTGGTTGCTAGGATGCTCATCTTACATTTGGTTTTTGTTCTTTTCCTACCATTACGTGCCCTTCGTACTAATTCCCTCAACTATTTGCTATTTTCAAGTATAAATGCATATTTTAAGTAAGCCCCCTAAAGCCATTTGTGGAACTAGGCAGTTATGAATACGTAAATAATATTCAATATCATTGCAAACTGTGTAATGATGCAAAATTTACAAAGACTTTTCCTACGTGTTACAACATCCAGCAAATGCACAGTTATAGGAACCAGAACTATCAGACCATCGTGGAAGAAAAAGGTTGAGGGGGTCTCAAGAACGTGGCAGATTTCAAGGGCAACAGAGCCCTTGGCCGCAGGGTGGAGTGGGGGTAGCAGGCAAGCTCAAGGCGGGCAGGGGCTGCTCGGTGCCCCACAAGCCTTGGTGCTCTGTGGAGGGCACTGGAGTTCCAGACTTCCTTTCAGCACCTCATTTGAAAGTCAAAACAGGTCCTCCTCTATCTGAATCCAAAGCACAAGTTCTCCAAGAAAAAATTCTCTTTGCAAAGCTGAACAGAGTACATGCAGACTGGGGAGGGCCCAGGGGCTGCGACTTTTGAGGGGCTGGACAAGCGGGAGTGGGGGTGTCACAGCCTCTCCCAGGACATCCCTGCCCCCTCCCTGCATTTCCAACTTCCTTTCCCTGTTAGTCATTTGATGACCTCCATCCAGCGGTCCTTGAGGGCACAACTCCCAAGACCCTGGCAAAGCCGAGATGATCCAGACACGGGCTACCCTGGAGGAAGCCACCACGCAGCGGGGAGCTGGGCACATCACAGACACCGAGGCCGTGAGGCTGAGGAGGCAGGGGCAGGGCCGGCAGGAGATAGGAGTCAGGAACACACCGAGCCAGGTGCAGCCAGGCGGAGAGAGGGAGGGAGGGAGCACGTTCTGTCCAGAGGAAGAGCCTGTGCTAGGGCCCAGGACAGAGGAGGGTGTGATGGGGCACCGAACAGGGCAGCGGGGAGGCGGGCCGCTCCCTGGAACCGCAGCTTCATTCTGCAAGCGGCAGAGAGCCACACTTCAAGCAAATAAAGGACGCGGTCTGAATTACTCCCAGTCGTGTCCAGTTACGGAAAGGCCTGGCCTCGAGGGCTCGCCTCCCAGGGCCCCCTCGCCTCACTCCCCAGAGTCTCTCTGCATTGCCCACTGCCCTCTCGGCTCCACACGCCTTCCCTGCTGCCCGTTCGGACACCGCCCTCTGGCCACCCGCTCAGTGCCCATCACACCCGCTTCCTCGTCCCCATCGTCCTCTCTGCTCCTGAGGACAAGTGTCGGGTCACTTGTCTGGCCATCAAATCTCATCCCCTCCGGTCAAGCAGCCTCTGGTCTGACCAGCCCACCGCTGGCCCAGCCCGTCTGATGGCAGGGGCGTGCTATGCGGCTCACAGCTCAGGGGACAATGGCCTGTTTCTTGGTGAAATCTCACCGGGAATGAGCCAAGTGGCCCCGACTGCTTTGTCATTTTCACCCAAGAGCAAAGGTCAACAGAGTCGCTCAAGTGAAAAGCACATAAGTCATGCTACTGCCCCACTGCCTCCTCTTGCACTTGGAATAAAATCGAGCACCTTCCACATGATGGAAACCCCCCTCACACCCTGGCTCACCCCGGACACTCACCCTGGCACTGCACCTACACAGCACGCTCCTGCCACAGGGCCTTTGCCCCGGCAGTGCCCCCGCCTGGACAGTCTTGCCCCACGTCCCCAGTGCTGGCTGCGCTTCATCTGGGTCTGACAGAATGGTCCAGAATCACACACCCCCTCCTTACCCCGCCCTGCTGGTCACCCGTCAGCTCCCTGACCTGCTCCTCAGTTTCTACGGCACTTATGTCCACGTGAAATTACCCGTTCACTGACTTGTCTGCCTCCTTGTTTTGCTTCCCCTGTTAGAACACGAGCTCCGTGAGAGCAGGGACTTTGTTCTGTTCACCATTATGTAAGAACAGTAAGGACGGGGCGCTTCCTTTAAGTGAATGCGCGAACGGAGTGCACGGGGGCGACCGGACGGCACAAGCAGAGTGGTGCCCGCATCACTCCACCCAATCCACCCCTGACCCTTTCCAACCTTCCATGCGCAAGTGACAGTGACACGGGGGCCCCACCTCCATGGTGTTCAGTGTAACTCTGGCCAACATCATCAAAGAGTCACACGCTCTGCCTTTCCTTCCAGAAACAGCGGCTCATCCAAACACGTGGATGTGTTTGCGTTTCTAAATCCCCCACGAGCAGCCAGTCTGGCATACGTCAGCTGTCTCTCCAGCCATCTGGCAGCAGACTCAGAAAGCTGCATCCTCTAAATAAACTGTCAAATGTGAGTCTTCCCAGCAGGTAATACCACACACCTCAGGTGGAGGTGGAAAGCCTGGGCTTTTCCGTGTTCATTGTTTCCAGACATCAGTAAAAAGCCTTCTCTTCTGTGGGGATCAGTGTCCATCCCTAAACCCTCAGCTCAGATGGCAGAGGGTGTGCGATCACCTGTGCTCTGCACCGAGCTGACCCAGAGGGAATCAAGAAAGTGAGGCTTCCCTTGAGCCTCCACTATATGGAAAGAAGGGATCGCTGAAGTTGAGTTTTCTAAAACCTCCAGCATAAACCTCTCTAATTATTGCTTTAATTCTATCCAATGTGGTGGAAATCTATTTTTAAGTGATGCATATATTTCCCTTTCTTTTTTAGAAGAGTACACTGAGTATCATTCAGTATCTGACACCACAAACCCAACCATCTGTGAGAACCAGGGAGACAGTATAAAGAAGAAGCAGGGTGGGAGTGCACATTAGGGAGGAGGGGGGGCCTGCAGCAAAGCAGAGAACACAGGCCCTGCCCAACGTCAGCTGCACAAGCTGACATGCGGTAATGAAGGACCAGTGCTACCAAACACTTGACTTACCAGTCTCCTGATTTCTCAAGAGAAGCCAGAATTCCAAATTTTTATGTTAAAGTTCATGCTTTTTAAAAGCTGGAAAATGCCGCACTAGCTGGATAGGACAAGTCAGAGGGTCCAGTTTGGTCCTTAAGCAACAAAACTCAAACCCAGCTCAATTCCTAACTAGAAGGACTGAACCCTCCACACTAGCAGCCTGATAAAGGAGGAGGCAGGCCCATTTCCAGGCATGATACTATTTACCTCCAGTCTACAAACAATGACTAGCACTCAATCAAAAGTTACAAGACACGTTTTTCTTTTTTTTTTTTAAATAGAAAGAATTCAAATGGTGAATGGAAAAGCACAAACTGTGGTCTCTCAGTACAATGGAACATTGTTCAGAAATGAAAAGGAAAAAACAACAGATACATACTACAGCACGGATGCATCTCAAATGCGCTGTATTAAGTGAGAGAAGCCAGACAGACTCAAAGGCTACATGGCATAGATTCCACTTACACGACATCTGGAAAAGGCAAAACTACAGACAAAAACCAAGTCAGTAGTTGCGTGCCTGGTTGTGTCTGGCACACAGTAGGTGCTCCATACCTACTTGCTGAAGACGTGGCTGGTCTCCCAGCTTCTGTATTTGGAGTCATTGGATGTTTATGCCAACCTAGCCTCCTGAACTTTGTACAGACAGAAAATTCCAAGTAACTGAAGCCCAAGGCCCTACAACGTCAAAGACTTGGGCAGGGACAGAAGGGTTAACTCCCCGTAAGGGCTGAAGCAGGAGAGAATCCACAGGGCAGTCAACAGGGTCATGCTGGATGGCCATGACCTTTCATCCTGCACAACACCACCACCTGCATCAATTACCCCAGACGGGCAAGCCGCGTGCAGCCGTGCGTGTTGGTGAACTTAGAAATAATGACCTGTGCCCCCCCTCCCCTCCCCAAGTCCAGAGGGCTGAGGCTCCCGCAAGACCGCTCGTGCCGGGCTGGTGGGTGGATGCGAGACACACACCAGGTGTGCCGGAGAACCCCTCCTCCTCCACCTGGGCCTCCCCCCGCCCCCGGAGCTTGTCTGAACCGCCGTGTGAATCCCACCTGTGTCATTTACAGACTCCGGAAGCCCCGTCCTGAAGGTGAAAGGGCTCTCGTGCACCCATGGGAGCAGCTCCGTGGAGCGCCCACCTGAGGCACCCGAGCCTGGAACAAAGTGTTGGGGGCTTTCTGCTCACCCACATTCCTGTCACAGTGTACAAGAAGTGGGGAGGCCCCGGGCTCTCAAAGGAGGGTCCTGTCCACCCAGTGGTATGGGGGTGTCACATCACGCCCGCCCTGAGGGCCAGGCCGTCTTGGACTCAGGAGTGTGGACTAGGTAGCAGACTCCAATCCTGCCTCCCCTGCCCACCGGCTAGGTAGCCTGGGGCAAGTGGCTCAGCATCTCTGTGCCTCAGTTTCTCCAGCAGAAGATGGAGAGAATCCTGGCGAAGGTCTTAGGAGAGAGGGGAGCACAGTGAGGGAGCATTAACCGTCAGCGGCTACCAGCAGGTGCATTTCAGGCCCAGGTAAACTGTGCTCCGGCCCAATTGTCATCGGAGAACATGGCTTGGGGCCCGGGGGGTATCAGTTTGCCGGAGCTGCCGTAACAAAGTACCACAGACCAGGTGGCTCCCACAACAGGAATTGATTCTCTCGATTCTGGAGTCTGAAAGCCCAAGGTCAAGGTGTGGGTAGGAACGATTCCCTCGGGCCTCTCGCCCTGGCCTGGAGATGACCACCCTCCCCCCAGGTCCTCACATGGAATTCCCTCTGTGTGTGTCTGTGTCCTGATCTCCTCGACCAGTCATACTGGATCGGGGCCCACCCTAGTGACAAATTTTACCTCAATCGCCCCGTAAAGGCCCTCACTTCAAATAAAGTCACATTCTGAGGTGCCAGGGGTTAGGGCTTCAGCATGGATTTGGGGGGAAGCACTTCAGCCCATACACCCGGGCACTTGCTCAGCGTTTAATCGGCTGTTCCTGGGGCCCCCACCGGGTTCTCGAGCTTCTGCATGTTTGTTTAATCCACTGAGCCCTGGGACGTGGGCAGGGGGACGGTCCCATGACTGGGAGCCCCTTCTCGCCTTCAGAACATGCACCCGGGGACCTGGAAGGGACACGGGCGAAACCCACATTTCACTGCCTCCCAGCCGGTTTAAGACAAGGGGGAGACTTAGGTCCCCGAAGTCCTAACCTTCAGCCCTGGAAAAACAGGACGGAAGAAGCCATGATCCCTACAGCATGTCGGGGAGACAGACAGACCCCAGGAGGCACCCCCTGCTTACGCAGAAGAGGAAGGGCTGGTGCAGAGGGCGCTGGAGGCCAGGGCCGCACTCAGGCTGGGGGCGAAAGTGCTGGGTGATTCCAGGCCTCGTGGACACACAGACACCATGCTGCGTGCAGCTGCGCCCACCCCAATAGCGGTCGCCACCCAGGCCTGGAGGAGACATGCCACACGTGAGCACGCCCAGCCTCCGTGCACGCTGGTCCCCCAGCACCCGCAGGGGCCGCCTCCTGCCCCAGCCCGCTCCCCGCCAGTGCCTTATCCATCCATCTAGTCTCAGCTCAGAGGCCCCCAGGCCGGGTCCCTCCTCCGGGCTCCCCCATCCCACATGCATCCGTCACTCCTGGTGTTACTACTGCCACAGGCAGGTCTGACACTGCTGAGCCCGCGGCCCACAGCACGGCACCAGGCACATCGCAGGTGTGCTAATATTTATTGAACGAGCAAGCTGTTGATCTGTAAACACTGTTTTCTCAGGGCACCGGAGACCCCTGAAGCTTTGCTCTGGTGCCCTTAAGGGTCTCTGATGCCGTGGTTGCTCTGGGAGAGTGACAAGGACTCTCTGTGAAGCCCCCTGAGCCGGGGGTCCCCGTGAAGGGCTGGTGGAAGTCTGTCTGCTTCGGAAGGAGCCAGTGCCAGTGATGGAAATGGACGCCTGAAGAGACCCCAGTTCCCTCATTCAAAAGCTCCAGAGCCTGAGGGGTCGCCCGCCTCTGGGGTCTCACCTCCCTTTCACACGAGGCGGACGCCCCTCGTACCCAGCTGTGTGTCCTGCACAGGGGACTGGGGCTGGGACTTCCCGTACCACGTCCAGAACGGCCGGGAACTATTCAGGACACTGCTCAGAAGCCACAGATGGGACCCACGGCAGTAGAGGGCAGAAGAAGCTGAGGGACGTACGGGAGATGAGGAGCCAAGGGCCTCCAGAGGTGAGAGAGAGTCCTCATCGCTAGGAGAAAGAAAGGCTTCCTGGAAGAGGTGGCATTTGGGCTGCACCTATACAAGTTACCGTGAGGGCTTCCCTGGTGGCACAGTGGTTGAGAGTCTGCCTGCCAATGCAGGGGACACGGGTTCGAGCCCTGGTCTGGGAAGATCCCACATGCCGCAGAGCAACTGGGCCCGTGAGCCACAATTACTGAGCCTGCGCGTCTGGAGCCTGTGCTCCGCAACAAGAGAGGCCGCGATAGTGAGAGGCCCGCACACCGTGATGAAGAGTGGCCCCCGCTCGCCGCAACTAGAGAAAGCCCTCGCACAGAAATGAAGACCCAACACAGCCATAAATAAATAAATAAATAATTCCCATTTTAAAACCACAATGAGACACCACAACATACCTAGAATGACTAAAAATTAAAAAAAAAAAAAAAGTTACCGTGAGAGATGTAGGGCAAGGATCCTCCTGGAAGGGAGGAGGACGTGAGCAAGGTGACAGGGTAGCAGAGAGGTGACATGCACCTCGGGGTCACCAGCCTCCTCACCTGGCTCCCTCCCGCGGCCCTGAGCCCTGTAGCTCGAGGTCCAGCCACGTCCCTCTCCTCCAGCAGCACCAGTGCCGGCCCGACCCAGGGAGTGCGCTGACCGGTGGTGAGGACTTACTGCTCCGACGGGTTCAGCTCATGCTGCGTGTCCGTGTGGCCAGACCCCAGGATGTGATCACGTGAATGAACACAGCAACGACCTGGGCATGCTTACAAATGGGAGACCGGCCTGCCCTGGGTCACACAGCCAGGGGCTGGCAGAGGCTGGCTTTGAGCCCGGGGTAGCTGGCTGGAAGCCCCCGACCATCTACAATGGGGGCAGGAGAGGAACAGGGTGAGCGGTGAGGCCCGAGCACAGCTACACACTGGCCTTCACGCCCATCCCTGTGCGGCACGGCAACGTCAATGTACAAGACCTCCGGGGCCCTGCGCCCTCTCCACTTAACATTTCCTAACGATTCGTCAGGACGCGTTAAGAAAATCCATAATTTTCTTAGGAAGGCTGGAGGAAGGAGTGTGTGAATACCGAGCCATGCCTCCCATTCTGCTGCCCCATCCTGCATCAGTGCAGAGCCGTGGACGAGGCCAGCCTGCCTGGCCTCGCCGCTCACCGGGCGGGCTGGCTCGGCCACTGTCACCCCTGTCACTGCCCTGTGGCCACGTGAAGGAGTGAGACTCCAGGTGAAAAAGAGAAGGTGGCTGTGCACTGAAAGGACCACTCCTATGGGGAGAAGAGGGGCTCTGAGGGCTCCAGCCCCCACATGAGTTTCTGGCATCTTCCTGGACAGAATCCCAGCTGCTACCCAGGTGTGTCCCCTGCATGTCACTCCTGCATTCCCTGAGCGCCCGCTGGGGTGGACTCTGGGGTCTGGAGGAGGTGAACATGCTGCCATTCCTGCTTTCAAGAAGACGTCTTAGTCTGTTTGAGCTGCTACAACAAAAATTCCATCACTGTGTGGCTTAAACAACAATCATTTATTTCTCGCAGCTCCAGAGGCTGGAAGTCCACGATCAGGGTACCTGCACACCCAGCCTCTGTTGAGGACCTGCTTCCTTCTCACTGTGTCCTCACATGGTGGAAGGTGCAAGCAAGCTCTCTGGGGTCTCTTTTGTAAGGGCACGAATCCCATTCACGAGGGCTCCATCCTCATGACCTAACCACCTCCCAAAGGCTCCACCTCCCAGCATCATCACACTGGGGGTTGGGATTTCAACACACGAACTGGGAGGACACAAATGTTGGGTCTGTGGAAGAGGTCCAGGTCTCTGAGGAGTCAGAGACCTTTGGCTGGCCCAGGTGACGGGTGTGTGGACAGGTGTGTGGACTCATCACTGTGGACCAGGGAGAGGACCCAGCTTTGCGGGAGGGCCCGGGATGCCCCACAGAGGAGGCGATGCTGGAGTTTGCTGAACTGAGGAGGAAAAGCAGGGCCTTCCAGGCTAAGGGGACAGTGCGTCAAAGGCAGGCTTGTGGGGAACGACCAGGGGAACTTGGTGCCTAGGAGGGACTGAGCGGGGAGATGTCCTGAAAGCAGGGCAGGGCCCAGACTGGATCCCATAAGCACTGGGGAGCCACTGAAGGCCTTGGAGCAAAGGAGTGACACCGTCAGAGCCATCTTTGGCAACATCACCCGGGACAGTGTGAATGTTGGGGAGGCTGGAGAAGCAAAGCCAGTGGTGATGAGGCAGGAGATAGATGGGTCTCAGGCTGAGCAGCTGCCACTGGTCTCCTGCTGAATAAGGTACCAGCAGGAGCATTGGGCCCTGATTAGGTGAAAGACAAAGCCACCACAACTTCCCCATTCTTGTGGTCAAGGGGATTTCCCCGCCCCATGCATATGCAGAAGAGGTCCTCAGTCTAGGGGAAGGACCAAAGGAGGGAGGAGATGCCAGCCCATAATACGTCCTGCCAACCTCCCAGACTCATTCACGCTGGAATCCATCTTGGCTGAGATACGTGCGTGCACCCACCAGGAAGGACCCTGAGTCAGACCAAACGTGGGCATAAGCGAGATGACTGGCCAGAGACAACCCAGAAAACTGCCTCCATGTGAGCAACCTAAGCCGCCCCTATTGCACACAGCTCACTCCGAGTTTGCCCCTGTGCTTTCCCACACAGGCTTTGCTTCTAATAAACTCTGTCTCTATTTCACAATCGTGGTTTCTTTGCTGAATTCCTTCTTCAAAGAAGACAAGGACCGAGGTCAGGGAATCCCTGGTCGGGAAACTAAGATTCCGCAAGCCGTGCAGTACAGCCAAAAAAAAAAAAAAAAAAAAAAACCACACACAAGGACAAATACCGAGGTCCTTCTTCCAGCCATTCCATTGTAGAATCAGTGAGGCTACTGCAAACAGACAAAGCCATGCATGTGTCCAGAAAAGAGCTCTCTGGGGTCTCTTTGGTAAGGATACTAATCCCATTCATGAGGGCTCCATCCTCGTGACCTAATCACCTCTCAGAGACTGCCCTTAGTGACCTCCAGCTTGGGCCAAAGGGGTCTTTCTGTCCCCAAGGCTCCCCTGCTCCTTCCTCTCCGTCTTACCCCAGCCATCCCCCTGCCAGGCACCCTCTCCCAACCTCCACTCCCCGCCCGCCCCAGGGTCAGCTCCTCTGCCCTTCATCCTCAAGTACTCCTCTCTCCTGTGCTGTTCTCCTCCCTGAAAAAGGAGGGCTGTGTCCTCCTTTGCTGCCTTTGTATTCCCAGGGCCCAGCACACAGTAGGTGCTCCGCGATTTCCGAATGACTGAATGGGTGATATACGAGCATTCCACCCAGTTGGTGCCACGTGGTGTATTGATCTGAACCAACTGTGTTTACACCACTGCTCTCCCACATACTGGAGTTCAATCAGTGTGTCGGACATGGAATCCATCATCCGGGCACCTCATCTGCTTGAGAGAAATTAACCATCCCATCCTCCCCCAGTCTGGGTGCTGCACACAGTAGGGATCCACAATTACAGGGTGGCCTGGCGGCCGCAGCACCCTAAAAAACCACACTGAGGCCCCTCAGGCCCCAGCAGGCCTCCCCCTGGCTGCACAAGCCATTCACGAGGCTTGGGGAGGTCGGCCGCCCCGGAGCCCAGCTGTGCCCAGACACTTACTACTCAGCAGGCTCCGGCTCAGCCCAGAGGCCTGGAGATCCACGGGGACACCTGGCGCCGATGCTGGAGCCTCGTGATGTCCAATTACGCAGAACCCGCGTCATGATGCAGAGAAGGGCCCCTGATCGGCAGAGTGGCCAGCTAGAGGTCTGGGGCTTCGGCCAGGACCATGCGAGAGCTGAGCAGGGTCATGACTTTGCCCCATCGGGCCCCCAGGTGGGCAGCAGAGTGCCTGGTGCACAGTAGGACAGCTGGTTCATCCCCTACCAACTCAGAAAAGTCCAAGGGCAGGACACCAGCGTGGGCTGAGCACCAACCATCTCCTCTGTCTGTGTAGCTCGTTTGATCCTTAAAACGTCTGCATGGGGGTGGTATCGTGATCCCAACTTCAGGAAACTGAGGCTCAGAACCTGGAAGCCACCTGGCCAGGGACACGCAGACAAGAAGTGGCTGCTGCACGTGTGGCTTTAGGCACCGTCTTAGCTTCCTGAGGCTCTTGCACCAAAACACCACAAACTAGGGGCTTAAAACAACCGAATGTGTTCTCGCACAGTCTGGAGGCCAGAAGTCCCAAATCAAGGTGCTGGCAGGGCCAGGCTGCCAGTGCAGGCTCTCGGGGAGGATCTTTCCTGCCTCTTCCGGTTTCTGGGGGCTCCAGGCGTCCCTGGGCTTGCGGCCGCGTCACCCCAACCTCTGCCCCCATCTTCACACAGCTTCCCCTCTGCGTCTACGTCCAAATCTCCCTCTTCTTATAAAGTCATCGGATTAGGGCTCCCCCTGCTCCAGCATGCCCCGCTCTTAACTAGATCACATCTGCAAAGGCCCTATTGCTAAATAAGGTCACATTCACAGGTTCCGGGTGGACATGAACTTGGGGGGAACACTGTTCGCTACTGTGAGCAAACACTGTCGCCCGCCCTGGTCCCTGCTGGACCGTTCACGTGGAAGACAGGGGCTTCTCCACAGCTGGGGAGCTCATTTCGGTCACGCCCGCCAGCCTCCCCACAGAGATCTTCCGTCTGTCTCCTCCCAGAGCTCAGAGCTCCAAGGCCTCCTTTCCAGAGTTCAGGTGGGCTCACGTGGGGAGCTGGTGACTCTCCAGCTCCACTGGGGTCCCCACGAATCTGGAACTTTCCGGGACATCTGGCGGGGAGGCTCCTGGCCGAGGAGGAAGCTGTTCACATCCATCACTGTCCTCGGGGAGCTGCACCTCGCGGCCGTGGCCAGGCCCGCTCTGTGAGGCCACGTGGGATCCCAGCTGTGGCCTCTGGCTGACCTTTCCGTGGCCCCTGTAGACGTGAAGGTTTCGGTGTCCCCAGGCGGGCCCAGGGCTTTTGGGGGTAATTCGGCAGCACCTCCACACAGGCAGGGCCCATAAGCTCAGTTCCAGCAAGTTCTTCCTGTGAAGGATTGACAGGTGCTGTGTGGAAATGGGAAGACCCCCCCCACCGCCAGGCCACGGGCTACAACAAGGGGCACAGAGAGGCTCCCCGAGATAAAGGGTGGGCACCCCCTCTGCATAACCTGGCTCCACAGACACCCCGCCCAGAACCGCAGCAGCAGGTGGCAGCACAAGCTCCAGGGATGGCGGTCCAGGCTGGGCACTGTGAGACGCAGGAAAGATGGCCTGGGTCTTGCTAACACCTGAGGCAGGTACAGACAGGAGGAGGAGGAGGCGGGATAGGAAAGAGGACAGAGGGCCCAAGGCAGAGAGGGGCAGAGGGCTAATCCTCCCCATCCCGGGGAGAAGCCACGTGGGTCCCCCAGCTCTGGCGGGGCATGGGGACAAGATCTCTTAGTTACTCCACCAAAAGCATGATGCCGAAAAGAGCAACAAAAATACAACACATAAAATTGATGGATTGCACTTCATCAAAATTGAATGCTTCCATCTTTCAAAAGACACTGTTCTCTTCAAAAGAAGAGAAGGAAAAAGACAAGCCACAGACTGGGTGAAAATATTTGCAAATCACACATATGATAAAGGACTCGTATCCTGCATGTATAGAGAACTCTCAAAACACAGCAACAACGACGAAGGCAACAACTTCAAAGATGGACAAAGGATTCTAGCAGACACTTCACCAAAGAAGACAGAAAGACAGATGGCAAATAAGCACAAAAAGGGATGCAGACATCATCGGTCATCAGGGAAATGCAAATCTAAACCATAGTGATCCCGCCACACACCTACTAGAATGGCTGAAATGAAAAAGACAGAGCGTACCAAGTGCAGACGAGGCTGGGGAGGAACTGGGATCTCATTCACTTTCATCGCTGGTGGGAATGTAAAATGGTACAGTTGGCAGCTTTCTCAGAAGCTCAACCTGCTTCAGCCGTCCCATCCAAGCCTAGATATTTACCCAAGAGAAAGGATGGCATGGGTCCCCCCACCAACTTGTACAGGAATGCTCGTGGCGGCTGTATTTGTAACAGCAAAAAACTAGAAACAAACCAAATGTCCATCAACAGGCTAGTGGATCAACAAATAGTGGGATGAAAGGAACAAACCATCGAGGGATGGACATGGCCACATGGATGCATCTCAAAACAACTACGGGGAGTAAGAGGGGACAAACAAGACGTTGACACTGTATGATTCCACTCACGGAACAGTCGAGAAAGGCAAACGGATTGACAGTGATGGAGCAGTGGTTATCTGGGGAGCAGGTGGGGGGATGGTGAGAGGACACAAGGAAACCTTGGGGGTGACGGTTACCTTCCCTGATGTGACGGTGGCTTCACAGGTGTATCCGTGTGTCCAAACTTAGCAAATTGTACATTTTAAATACGCACCATTAATTGCATATCAATTAAACCTCAATAAAACTTTTTTTTAAAACCCTGCTGAAGGCTGGCCGGTCCCTCTAGCTCGTGCTGAGCATTTCACTCTGGGCCACGTTGAGCAGCATCACAGATGCACAGAGCGGGGGTTCATTCACAGCTTTCTCTTTGTAGACTCGCCAAGGTTTCCTGTTAAAATCCATCTTTGCAGCCTAAGATCTTCACAGACCAGGGCAGGACAAACTCACATAGAAGGTGGAGGCCATGGAGGGAAGACCCCTCCTCTCCTGACCCGGCTTCTGTCTGCCTTTTGCCCCCGACCTAGGGTGAGCCTATAGGAGGCCCAGGGCGTCCCAGGCGCCACGTCCTTGCATATTTGGAATTGGGGCCTGCTCAAGTCTCCTACAGGTTTCTAGCTCAAGTGGTTCACAAACCATTGTCAGAATGAAATCTATTTGCAAAAGCCCACTTATAAAGTGGACAGAAGTACTTTATCAATATGCGAGTTTAATAAATTCAGCTTTTAAAGCCAATCCACGTGGATAGGGAGGCTGTCCCCAAGAACACGCGTCCCCTGGGACCGCCCCGTCCCTGCCCGTGTCCCCACTGCATCCCGAGCCGCCTCTGTTTTGTGGGAACCCTGATCCAGACAGAAAAGGTGCATCACTTATGGAATCCTCCCCAAGAGACACACTCAGGCCTGAAAGCTATCATCTATTCGCGGGGGCTCAGACACACGCACACTGACGGCCGGCGGAGCTTTCTTGCATGGTCCCTACAAACACAAGGTGTCCGGGCCCAGTGGTCAGGGTATGCACATGTCTTCATTAGTGTTTAAATAGTCAAATGCCTATAAACTGACATCTGAATCAAATGTTTGTGGCACCCTGAAGTCTGCCCCAAGGAACCCCAAGCTTCAGAATCCACGTTTCACGTACACATCCCATTTCGTCGATGGGCAGCTAGGGCCTGGAGGGTGCCTTCCCCAGAGACCTACCCGACGTCTTGGACGCAGGAAAGGAACCTGGCCCTGGAACGATGCCTCGGGCCCTTCCTTCTTCTCCCAACTTAGCACCTCTTGTAAATGAATCAAGAGGCCAGGGTTCAAATCTCAGTCTACCACTTAGTAGCTGTGTGACCTCGGACAACTGACTTAACCTCTCTGTGACTCAGTTTCCATGAGCTGTTGAGGAGATTAAATGTGATGCTGCAGGTGCAGGGCTTGGCAGAGACCAGGCCAGGGGTGGGGCCGGATAACCATTAGTTCTGCACGCCAACATCCCTCTGGCCCTCCCACGTCCTGCTGTCGTCCACGCTGCTCCCTGCTCCGCCAGTGCCTCTCTCCCTGCTCCAAGTTCCCCAAATCCACCCATCCTTAAGCCTTCTCTAGGAAGCCTTCCCCACGCCATAGAGTGGAAAATCCACATGTAAGAATTCCCACCATTTCACAATGCTGTGATCTTGGTCAATTCAGCCGCCTCCCTGAAACCCCGTTCCCTCCTCTGCCCCTTGGGGTGACACCCCAGGCTTGCAGAGCTGCTGCAGAGAGGGAATAAGCAGACACACGGAACCGCCTGCCGGGTGCCCACCAAGCATATATGCCGGCGGTGCTCCCTGGGTGATCTGATCTTGGCCGCGTTACACAGCTCCGTCCCTCTGCCCGCGACGGAGCTACACAAGGTGGGGCTGAGTCCCTGCCTCCCCCTGGAACCCAGCCCAGAGCCGAGAGGAGAGAAGATGCATTCGTAACCACTGATTGAACAGAATTCAATTCCCACAGCTTTGCAGCTCCACTTCAGAAGAATTCAAATAAAGGAAAATATCTCAAAAACGTTTAGCAGCAAGCAGAAGCAACGTGCCTGTGTGGAAGGTTCAGTTCATGCTCCCCTTTCAAATGCTTCAGAAAAAGAGCCCCACCATCTCTGCTCTCCTGGTGTCAATGAGAAGTTCAAGCTGGCCCTGACTGGGGCATCGTACAAGGAAGAGGTCTGACCTTTGGCTGTCAGGAGGGTCGAAGCCCTTGTGTGGTTTTCAGGTGCATAAAAAGCGCTCTGAATCCCTGAGTCCCCTGTTGCTAGGAAACAGACCCAGAAGTCAGAACCCTAAACTCCATCACCCACGTGTCTCCAATTTGCTGGGCCACCTAAGCGAGTCACTTGACCTCTCTGGGCTGCTTGCACATTTGTACACAGGAGATAAAGCACCCACAGTTCAAGGGAGTTCAGGGCCATGCACCAGAGTGTACACGGTGCCTTAGACCCTACCAGGTGCTAGTGACCACACCATCAAGGGCCTCCAGGCTAGTAGGATGGTAGACCTGGAAGCCCACCACCCAACGTGCAGGGCCGGGATGGGTGGAAGGTGGCAGAGGGAGGGGTGATTCGCCGGGGGCTCCAGGAGTGCTCCCTAACAGAGGAGGCCACCAGGTGAGCCTTGCGAAGGAGGAGAAAACACGGTCCTGTGAACAGTGGGCGCCGGGATTCAGGAGGAGCCTTGGGGGCAGGAGGCCTTGGCGTAGAAGGTGAAAGGTCATGGGCGTGTGGACAGAGCCGCTCGCACGGACCAGGCCAGGGTCTGCGGGTTTATCCTGGAGAGACAGGAGGAAGGGCAGAGAGAGGAGGGAGGAGCTGGGGGAGGGGGAGGGGTGGTGCATGAGGACCAGAGGTGCTGGGGGGGCCGGCAGGGAGCTGGGGGCAGGCGGGACAGCCAACTGACTCCTCTAGGGACAGAGACGCATCCAGCCCTGAGGTTGCTGGTGTGTCTGCAGCGTAAATCCCACTCCATCACCCTCCGCAGAAAGTCCCCAACTCTCCGGTGCTCCGGGTACCAAGCCAGTCCGATGCTGTTCTAGAGACGAGCAGGTGCTCGCCCCAAATGCAGAACCCAGCGCCCCCCTTTGGCCTCCATGGCGGGGTGAGGTGGGAGGGGCTCAACCCCATTAACCCCAAGTATGCGGGTCGTTCGGAAGAACACCCAGCTGCCCCCTGGGGCCCACAAAGGTCACCAGTGACCAGGAGGCGGCTGACCAGCAGGGGAGGCTGCTCAGGCAGAGCCCAGGGTCACCAGGTGAGGCCGGCACAGAGCAAGGGAGAGGGGAAGTGGGGGGCAGGTTCCCACCGTGAGGCCAGCCAAGCATCCACCATCCTGGTGCAGGAGAGCCGGCTGGGCAGAGATGAGGAAGCGCCCCTGAATGGGGGTGGGTGAGGGGTCCAGAGGGGCGGTTCCCCTGACACCCCGCCTTGGAGCAGGGTCCACACGTCCTACCTGCACCAGAGGCATGAACAGAGGGACTAGAGGGGAGCCACAGACAGCTGGTGAACAAGCAAAACGGCAGGAGCCCACACCCTCACAGTACGCTAGCCCGCACATGCACACACACGCGCGCGCACACACACACATGCACACGCGCGCGCGCACACGCGCACACACACACGCACACGCGCACACACGCACACGCACTGGTCTCAGCTCCGTGCCTGCCCGTCCAGCCGGCTGAAGCTCTGCTCTCCTCCCCGTGTTTACGCAGCAGCTGTCAGCACCCACCCGCAGACATTCCCTCCCTGCGAGGACAATGCGGACACAGCGGACAGCTCGGCACAGAGGGAAGGAGTCGGGCAAAGCCCGGAGGGAGCAGTGGCCGAGGCGCAGTCCCGCGTTCCGGGGGGGCCGGCGTGGTCTGGCAGGCACCTGGCCCCCGAGCCTCCACTTCCTCGTTGACAACGTGCGGGAACGCTCCCCGACGGGAGTGGCCCGAGGGCACGCACAGGAAGCTGTGCACGTCCAAGGGGCTGCTTTTCTTCTTTTCTGGATGGATGGGTTATGGAAGGAACTGCCAGGCTGCTCGGAAGTGAAGGAGAGGTGAGTCGTGCGTGGAATCTTCCGGAATCCCCTCCCGGGGCCTGTGCGCGTCCTTCCAGCACAGCGTGGTCTCTGCCTGGCTCTGAGAGCAGTCGGGGGCCGGGAAAGAAGGGGGCTGCACACCAACAGGTCCTCGGACCTGGTCAGGCAGCTGCTCTGCCCCTTCCTGGGAACCTTTGGTCAGACCCTGCGCCCCACCGCAGCCTCAGCCTCCCCAAAACACAGCAGACCCTCGAGAACTGGATTGTCTCAGGAAACCCAGGAGACGCACAGCATGACCGCCAGGCACCAAAATAGCTCTGACCCCCCAGGGGGTGAGGGTCAGACAGACCCCTCCATTGTCAAAGAACTAACTCTAGGCGCTGGGCATTGGAAAGGACCCCCCCTGCATCTTAGGGGTCCCCTACAAGTTCTCCCGCCCACCGTCCCACTGACCTGACATCAGACCTGGTTGTCTGCACTGTGCCTGCACCCTCCAGGGACCAGGCCACCCCTGGCCTCCGAGCAGCTCTGCACATCACCCTGAGCAGAGATCTTGTCTGCAGGAATGACGCCCAGACCAGCACAGAGCACGTCTGACCTCCCCCTTCTCCTGGAACGGACAGTGACCCCCATGCATACCCCCAGCCCGGGAGCCCTCCCTCCTGTGGGCCCACCGGGAATCCCGGCCCTGCTCTGCTCCAGCCTCTCTGCTCTCTACCCAGCCCAGGTCCAGCTCTTTGGAAAAGAAACCTGAGAGGGGGCCAGCCTCCACTGAATACTCACGGTGCGTCACAGACAACACCACAGCGCTCGCACAATCCTGAGGACAGGAACAGGGCCCGTGGACAACGCAGCCCCAAGAACCATCCGTTCAATGAGCACCCTGTACGGATGGGAGGAAGGCAGGCCGCCCGTCCACCCAGATCCCACCTCTTCCCCATCAATCCTCCCACCGGCAGAGCCTGGAAGAGATGCTAAACAGGTGTGTGTGTGAATCAATGAACGAAGGAAGGAAGGAAGGGAGAGGAGACAGAGGGACGGAGGAAGGACGTCTTCTCTCCCCAGAGCATCGACCATAAACCGTCCCTATTCCTAACAAGGAGGAGGGTTTTGAGTCCGACAGGTCCACCTGTCTAGCTGTTGATTGTTTCTTTATTGCCTTTGGTCTTGTATCTGTGTCCTCCATCCCCAGATGAGAATATAAGGCCAAAGAAAAAAGAGAAAGGTTTGGTCTTTTGCCCTTCGCTGCATCTCCAGCACTGAGACCATACCTGGCATACAGCAGGTGCTCGATAAGTATGTCGTGAATGAATGAATGAACGATATGGAGTCTTAGTAAACAAACTGTGCATCGGTTTCCAGCTATAAATCGAGACTGACAATTGCATTTCCTCCCTAGAGCTCTTAGGAGAAGCCCCCGAAATCACTGTGCACAGGGCCTGGCTAAGCGGGAGTACCCAGCCACGGTGACCCCTTCACCCTCCTGCCTCTGGCCCCCTTCCCCCAGGGTGCTCTCACAGCGGGTCCCACAGTGAATGTCACCGTCACCTGCCAGGGTGGTAAGCTCTGCTGAGTTCTGTGCCCAGGGCTCGGCTGGTTTTAGATGGTGTTTTTCTTCATCCGTGATTCAGCAAATGATGGTTAAGCACCTACTGTGTGCTGGCCCCATTCAAGGCCCAGAAATGAGGAGCAGGCAGTGGATGATGAAAAGATACTCAGAATTCAGTACCACAAACCCTCAGCTCCCCAAAGAGTCTGTGGGGTACGGAGGCCACCCCAAATGCCAAAATGAACTCTTCTTCAACAAGTCTCGTTAAACTTGGCAGTGGCACTAGGTCACCGCAGCCTAGATTAAAAAAACAAATGCAAAGAAGAACAAGAAGGGACCAAGAGGATTTGATGGCATCCTGGGATGGCGCAAATTCACACCTAATGCATTTCAAGGACCAGCAAGAGGCGTGGAGGAATCTTAAAGCAACAGAAAGCGATGAGATGGCTTTCTTTTTAGAAGAGGAAGAACCGGAGAAACGAAAAGAGAAAAAGCATGAAAGATATCATCGTCACCAAAGATAAGATCCATTAACAACTCCTTAAAATCGAGTTCCCAACACAACTTAAAAGTTGCCGTCTTTACTTAATGAAGGTGGGGAAGTCCCATTGGTTTGGATATTGTGTGTCCCTGGGGAGGCGCCTCCCCTGCTCTGGCCGTCTTCTCTGACCCACCACACCAGCTCCTTCTTGAAAAGGTCCTCCAGAGCACTAATTTTGGAAAACTGAATTACATTTGCTTTCCATTACTCTGTCTGAGCTCTGTTCTGCACACAAGAAGGAGCGCCACAAGTGCCTGCTGCGTTAATATTTCATCATGAACACGGCACCCAGGGCCCACGGACACCCTCGGCCACAGAGATTTGCTGGTGAAATCACTGCCTGGCTGAGACGCTCACACAGCCAGGGACACAAACCTAAGCTATTAGTGCATGATTAGGGAAGCTCTGAAGTGCTAATCAGATGATAGTCATATTTATTGACACCATAAAATGCTATTTGATATCCTTATTATAGCATATAAAAAGAGACACACATATATACACACACCACACACACGGATTGATTGCCCACTGTGTGCTAGACATCATTCTAGAAGCTGTGGGTACAACAGTAGACAAAATGGACAAATGAGTTTTCGTCCACTGGGGGAGACAGACGGTAAACAAATCAATAGGCCATGGTTATGTGTAACTGGCAAATGCATGGAGAAAAACCGAACGGAGGAGGGGCCCAGAGCAGGTGGGGTGGGCCCTAGGTTGTGATTCTAAATAAGGACATAGGGAGGCCTCACTGAGGAGTGACGCCTGTACAGCGCCTGAAGGAGAAGACAGAGCCGGGCAGACATTTGGCTGCAGGAAGGGCATTTGGGTGGAGGAAATGGCAAGTGCAAAGGCCCTGAGGCAGGTGTGTGCTCAGCAGGGGGCCTGTGTGCTGGAGCAGGTTGTAACCGGAGATGAGGCAGAGGAGGGGGCGGTGTGGATCTCAGAGGCCCGGTAATGAGCTTGGCTTTCTGAGATGGGAGCATCTGCACAGAGATTAGTCATTTATGCATCTTTTCTCCAGCCACATGCAAGCTCTTTGAGGGAAGGGACCACGACTGACTCCACCTGCAACCAGCATCCTTGCAAATGCCTGCCCCATACATCCAGGGACAGGAAATAGCGAACAAAATGCCACGTAATTGAGTTCTGAGCCAGGAAAGATGTTCTGCAGGTGTAGACAGTGCAGTGTAGACGGCTGGCCCACCCACCCAATTTCTGTGCTGCCTGTGGTTCCCAGGTGGGCCACAGAGGCCCCCGCAGGGGCGACGGGAGACGCTGGCGAGGGAAGGTGAGGACGGGGACCACGGCACGTACGTGGTGCTGTGTCCGTCGGGTTTGCCCAAGAAGGAAGCGAATGAAGCAGGAAGAAGGATCCTAGGTGTTAACCACATCCTTCCAGATCAACGACAGCGCAATCCAGAAACATGTGCCGAGTGACAAACCATTTGGGAGGTCAGCTCAGCTAATGGAAAAAGAGCGGAAACTGCCCATTGTCACCTCGTTTTGATTATTTCAGGAAACACTCTGCCCTGCGACCCGCCCCCCTTGCCCCCCCACCCCACCACCGAGGATTCACAGCACGCAGAGAAGGCAGAGGAGGCAGCTGGGTGGATTTCGACCAGCCCCTGGGCTCAGGCGGCAGCGAGGGCAGCCTAGGCCTTTGCCCTGTCGGGTGGAGGGGTCGGCGAGCTCTGTCCACAGTGCTCCCCAGGCCAGGCCAGTGTGCATCTCTGCCACGGCTGGGACCACAAGCCGGGTGTCAGCCTGGCCCCCCGAGCCCCAGACTCAGCCCTCTGGGACGTAGAGACCAGCCTCTGAGAACCCTGTGTGACGCTGATCCGAGGCCCATTCACTCGTTCGTTTGTTCATTCTCGGGGGTGTGTGATCACCCCATTTCCATACCCCTGGTCACCCCGAGTGTGTGTAGAGGATGAAGCATTCAGCACCGGCTCCCTGACTCCCCCATCACAAGGTAGGCGCCGTGAGAGTGGGGGGTTCTCTGTTTTGATCGCTGCTGTGTCTTTGATGCCTGGCACATAGTAGGTGCTAAACAAATATTCATGGAATGAACGAATGAGATAGGTGAAAGGACACTGAAGGCCGAGCTCTGGGCTGTGTCGTAGGACCCAGAGGTGAGCCAGGCAGTGCCCCACCCTGCCCCCAGGAAAGGGGCCTCCACTCCCACCCAGAGTGCCTCCTGCTCCATCCCTTGGAGAGGACCCTCTCCTCCCTCAGGCCCTCCCACTCCTGGGCCCCCTCCTCCAGGAAGCTCTCCAGGCTCCCACACCACAAGAATCCAGCTCAGCTCCTGATCAACCCACTAGTCAGTGGCTCTGAAGGAAGGGACAATGCCTTTCCCATCTCCAAGTCGACGGGGACCAGCAGAGGGCAGGTCGTTCTCGCCTGACCCAAATCTGCCAGCCTTTAGTTGTCTTATCAGCTTCCAACGAGAAAAGCCAGTTCCATCTGACCCTCCCTCCTGCCCTTCTAGCTCAGAGGGGTCTCTGGAATCTGCCTTGCCGCCCCTGCCCTATACTCTTGCCTCAGCTCGGAGGGCAGCCAGAGTCAGGGCAGGGTGGGTGTCTGGCGTCTCTGGGGGAAGGATGAGTCAAGGTCAAGGCCAGCTCTCTGGCTCACGTGCCTGGCTGGGTGGTGAGATGGGATCACGGAGGGCTCAGAGGTGGGTGTGCCGAGCTGGAGCCCAGGCAGCAGAAACGGACCGCAGGCAGCCGGACCGGCCCATCGGGCCCCAGGGGATCAGGTGAAGTGCTCGAATCAGGGATGCCCACGAGCAGAAGCCCTGGGCCACGGGGTTCCCGATTCCACGTTTTCAGACACCTGGACAACCAGGCCTGTCTAAAGGCCCTCGGCGCCTTTCCCGTATACCTTTAAGAAAGAACAACAAAAATCAACCGGGTAGAAAATTCTCCGGGCTCTAACACACTCTCACTTCACAGAAGTGTGGGTGCTTTCGCCTTGTTTTAAAAGCAGGGGAATAACATTATCTCCAGCTGTTCTTTGATGTTCCAGGCCAGATGGTCTCGGAGAGATTTACCCGGGGGGCCGCGCAATCCACACCAGAAGGAACTTAGCCTTGCTCAGAGGGAGAGCCAGCTGAGGCGAACCTCTCTAAGGGGAAGACGGTGAGTTGACTGGGGCGCGGGGCTCATCACCAACTGCTCGTCACGGCCCAGCCCCCCAGCCACTCAGACGCACCCGGCGCCCACCTCCCGGGGGCTCCCAGCTGCCAGGGCAGCCCCTGCCCCCGCCAGGCCACCCACTTTGTCTGCAAAGTCCCTATTCATCCCTGCAAACCAAACCACAGTGAACCCCACCACCGCAGGGCTCACTCCTCCTGCCCTCTTTTCTGCTCACCTCCCCACCGGCTCACCACCGTTCGGCTTTATGCGCTGAGCTGGGGTTTGGGGGCCGGGAGGGGTGGCAGGGCCAGGGTGGCCCTTTTGTGAGGCTTCCCGCTAATGCCCCGCTAATCCCGCAATTTTCACAACTCTGCAGTGCTGGGTCACTTTTAATTATCTTCCCACCAGGCCCCGTCCGGGAGGAGGACAAATGCTTGTGGGAAGGGAGGCCGTTGGCTCTGAGAAACACACTGCCCACAGAAGCCCAGCTCCAACACATGGGGCTTCCAGGCCACTGGTACTGACGCTGGCCGGGGCCGCCGATCCCTCCGGGAGCCGGAGAAGGCTCCGGCCACCCTCCCCAGAAAAGCGTGCACTGTTGCCCGCGATTCGCAGGTATCCTGGCCTCAACGCTCATCCCAGAAGCCAGATGCGACCCCAGGAGAGACCCAGCCTGACCTCCGGCCTGCCATGAGTCCCTTTCCAGCATCCCAGCCGTTCCTCGTTCACCCCTGCGGGGGCTCCTCTGTGCCCGGAACTCACCCCTGCCTCCCCCGAACACGGGTAGAGCCCAGGACTCGAGGCCAAGTGGATGCCCCCAAACCCCCGCTCTCCCTTCCCTCCACAGCCCCGTCCTGGACCCCGAGCGGGCCTGCACACACGCGCGTGGACGCCGGCACGGACCCCAGCTCCATTCCCCTGTGCGCCCACCTGTAGCCTCCCTCGGCCAGACCCCGGGCTGCAGGGGCACTGGCTGCACAGCCCACTCTGGGAGGACAGACCCAGAGAACAGGTTTCTCAGGCCCTGGACGCTAGCTCGGGCCATCTGGGCACAGAATCACAGGGTCCCAGGTACCCCGGCTGTGGCCTGGAAGAGGGACCATCTCCAGGAGGCCCATTCTCCCGGCTCCCACCGACTCTTTGGCCCTCGGAGAGGTCACGACTCGAGGAAAGGCAGAGCTGGGGCCCCCAAGTGGCATTATGGGTCCCCAGCAACTCCTTAGACAGGGCCTAAGTCTGGGGCTGGCCTGGCCCTTGGATTCACAGAAAATATGTCTCACACTCCCTCCTCGGCAGGTCTTCTGTCGCTGGGTTGGAAACACAGATTCTAAGCCTCCAGAAGCTCAGACGGGGACCTGGGAAAATGGGCCCCGTGAACACCAGACCCGGAAGGGAACTTAAAGTCACTCAGCACAACCCCTGCCTGCGACTCAGCCGGTGGCAGCAGCTGACCCAGGGCCCCAGAGCCTTAGGGGGCAGCAGGACCAGAGTTGGGATCCCCCTCCCAAGCCAGCACACCCCACCCAGCAACATTCCCGGGGAGAACAAATACAAAAGCAGCCTTCATGCAGGGACGGGGCTGCAGCCCGATGACGAGAGAGGCGGGCGGACGGCCCGCTTCTCCCCCCAGCCCGACTCGCTGGTTCCTCCCGCAGCTATTGAGCACCACATGGGACCCCGAGACGGGCAGCGGGAGTGCGGGGGCGACTCAGCCGGGGTGTCCGCCCTCCAGGAAGTAGGGAGCGTGCATGAGGAATCCCTGCCCCCCCCCCCACCAGGCACAGAGCGGAGGCCCGGAGAGCGCGCCCACAGGCGTCCGCGGAGGTGGGGAGGACACCCCCAGAGAAGGAGAGAGGTCAGCTGAGTCTTGAAGGCAGAAGACAGTGGAGCAGGGCCGCGCCAGATGGGCACCTGCACGTGTGAATCCAGGGCCTCGAAGACACTGATGTCTGGGGAGCCGGCGGCCACGAAGCTGGTTCTGGGCATCTCAGACGCGGCCAGGCGCGTGGACTTTACCCAGCGGTGGCCGAGAAGTAGAGGTACCCATGCCCCTCCTGTCCCCAACAGACAGGGGCTGCCGAGTGGTAAGAAGGCCGCTGCGGGCTCTGCCTTCTAGACAGAGTTTGCTGTTTTCGGCTGCTGACCTGCAGGAGGGAGCTTGGCCTTGTCTACTGTTTGCAAGGATTAACACATTCACCGCCTCCCCACAGCCCTGAGTGGCTGGGATACTGACTCCCATTTGACAGGTGGGGACACTGAGGCTCAGAGAGATGCAATCACCTGCCCAAGGTCCACACTCCACCAGGGCAGAGTGTCCTCAGGGGCAAAGGAGAGGGGGCCGCTCGGGGGCCCAGGGGGGCCTTTGGAAAAGAGGCCGCACACAAGGCTCACCACTGTCACCACTGGAGAGGAAACAGTGTCCGCCAGAGAGGAAGAGACTTCCGGCTCCTAGTGGCCATGAGAGGGCAGGGGTTCAGCGGGGGTTTCCTGGGTGGCCGGCGAGACAGGGGGCACCAGATGGAGGAGCCCCGGCGACGGGGTCAGCCCGGGGCCGGCCAGCAGGTGGCACTGCAGCCACAGCGCTGGGCGCTGGGTTCCAATCCCCCGTGGATGCCCCGTCCATCCCCATGGGGATCAGACCCGTGCAGACCTCAGGGGAGGCTGCGAGCTGCTTCCCGTCTGCGAGACAGAACTACCCCGGCCATGGGAGGGTTGTCAGCCTTGCGTTCAAGTGTAACGGAGCACCTGCCATGTGCTCGGCCCCTTGCGTCCACCATCCGGGCGGGCGTACCTCAGCCCAGCTGGGGAGGTGTTAGGAGGCCCGTCTGGCAGGTGAGGAAACTGAGGCTCGGGCCAAGGAAGTGTTCGCTTGCACAGCGGGGGCACCACACCCACGCTGGGCACGTCCTACCACCTCCCCCCCCCCGCCACCATGACAAATCAGGGTGATGGAATGGTCCTGTCCACACGCGTGTACCGGGGCCGCTCCCCCCCCCCCGCCACCATGACAAATCAGGGTGATGGAATGGTCCTGTCCACACGCGTGTACCGGGGCCGCTCCCCCCCCCCGCCACCATGACACATCAGGGTGATGGAATGGTCCTGTCCACACGCGTGTACCGGGGCCACTCCCCCCCCCGCCACCATGACAAATCAGGGTGATGGAATGGTCCTGTCCACACGCGTGTACCGGGGCCGCTCCCCCCCCCGCCACCATGACAAATCAGGGTGATGGAATGGTCCTGTCCACACGCGTGTACCGGGGCCGCTCCCCCCCCCCGCCACCATGACAAATCAGGGTGATGGAATGGTCCTGTCCACACGCGTGTACCGGGGCCGCCCCCCCCCCGCCACCATGACAAATCAGGGTGATGGAATGGTCCTGTCCACACGCGTGTACCGGGGCCGCCCCCCCCCGCCACCATGACAAATCAGGGTGATGGAATGGTCCTGTCCACACGCGTGTACCGGGGCCACTCCCCCCCCCCCGCCACCATGACAAATCAGGGTGATGGAATGGTCCTGTCCACACGCGTGTACCGGGGCCGCCCCCCCCCCCGCCACCATGACAAATCAGGGTGATGGAATGGTCCTGTCCACACGCGTGTACCGGGGCCGCCCCCCCCCCCGCCACCATGACACATCAGGGTGATGGAACGGTCCTGTCCACACGCGTGTACCGGGGCCGCCCCCCCCCGCCACCATGACACATCAGGGTGATGGAACGGTCCTGTCCACACGCGTGTACCAGGGCCGCTCCCCCCCCCCCGCCACCATGACAAATCACGGTGATGGAATGGTCCTGTCCACACGCGTGTACCGGGGCCGCTCCCCCCCCCCCGCCACCATGACAAATCAGGGTGATGGAATGGTCCTGTCCACACGCGTGTACCGGGGCCGCCCCCCCCCCCGCCACCATGACAAATCAGGGTGATGGAATGGTCCTGTCCACACGCGTGTACCGGGGCCGCCCCCCCCCCCGCCACCATGACACATCAGGGTGATGGAACGGTCCTGTCCACACGCGTGTACCGGGGCCGCCCCCCCCCCCGCCACCATGACAAATCACGGTGATGGAACGGTCCTGTCCACACGCGTGTACCGGGGCCGCTCCCCCCCCCCGCCACCATGACAAATCAGGGTGATGGAATGGTCCTGTCCACACGCGTGTACCGGGGCCGCCCCCCCCCCGCCACCATGACACATCAGGGTGATGGAACGGTCCTGTCCACACGCGTGTACCGGGGCCGCCCCCCCCCCCGCCACCATGACACATCAGGGTGATGGAACGGTCCTGTCCACACGCGTGTACCGGGGCCGCCCTGCAGGTGCCCCCGCGCACGGGACCAGAGCAGGCGGAGTCTCAAACCAGAGCGTGCAGTGCTTCGCCAACACCTCCCACCCGCAGACCCCTGCCCCCGGCTCGGGCCCCTGCGGACCACTCCCACGGCCGGGCGGCTCAGCCCCCACTGGGCATGCAGCCCCCACTGCCAAGGCAACGTGGCACCCGGCCAGGGCTCTTCATCCGCAGACAAAGCCCCAGAGCAAACCACCCGGCTGGCCGCCCCAGCTCAGGTTGCCGCCCGCAATGGCCCTGGCCGGGACTCCGCTTGTTCATGGAAATCAGGCCTCCACCATGTCCCTGGGGTTTCTGTGGGGCTGGATTCACAATCGCCTCTTTGTGTGGGTGGCCATAATGGTGTCTCTGGAGGGGAAGAAGGAGGGAAGGAGAGGAGGGGGAGGGAGGGGAGATGGGGGAGAGGGGGGAGGAAAGGAGGGGGACAGAGGGGGGATGGAGAGGAGGGAGGGGGAGGAGGAGGGGAGGGGGAGGAGAGGGGATGGAGGAGGGGGAGGAGGAGGGGAGGGGGAGGGAGGGGGAGGGAAGGGGAGGAAGGGAAGGGAGGAGGGAGGGGGAGGAGGAGAAGGGAGGGGGGACAGGAGGAAGAGAAGGAAGATGGAGGAGGTGGGGGAGAGCCAGCAGCCGGGTGAGGGCGTTCCCCTTTCCCATGGCATTTAGATACTGGCTGGGCCCAGAGGGCAGAGCAGACTCTCCCCTCCACAGTTCCAGAGCCCTGCACCCACACCACCACCAAGGCTGGGGTGACAGTGCTCCCTGACAAAGGCGCTCCCTGGACGCTGTCAGAAGCCACGCTGGTGATCTGAAGGTCTCCGTGCCCCCTCCCAGAAGGCCTCAAATGTACCTCCCAGGGTCTCCATTCTGGGGGGCCGACGGCGGTGGGAGACCTGGTTCTGGCCCTTGCGGGCTTTATGTGCAAGCAACGTGGTCCAGGACAGCTCGATGGTTAAAGACCAGAACAACTCCCATTCATCCAGAATCCGGATGGCCAGGAAGCCCAAAGAACCAGAGTGGTTTTAGAGGATAAATAACAAAGAAACGGGGTAGGGGTTTATTTTGTTTTCTAATGAACTTCTGGGAAATGAAGTCAACAGGCCAGAGAGCACACTGATAGCGTGTTTGACATCTGCAGTCGAATTCAGAGACATCTCTATCCAGAAACCGCCAACAGCTCTGCATTACCTACAGGATAAAATCCAGACCCTCACCTTAGGTGTTCAACACCTGCGAGGCTCTTCAAGTCTGGTTCTGACCCACCTCCCGCCTCACCTTCCCTCCCTCCTTCCCTTCACCTCCCAGCCCGGTCCCGGCTACTCCAGAGAACGCACTGTTCTCCAGTTTCTCACCCCTCACATCCCGTCACAGACCTTTGCTTCGGATTTTCTCTCTATAAGAAACCCACCCCATATCTGCCCATCCACACCACTTCCAAGAAGCCCCCCCAGATCACCCCTTCTCCACTTCCCCAGCACCACCTCCTGGATCTCTCTTAGTTGCCACAGATGAGTGAGCTGTGTGTGTGCATGTATGTGACGCTCAGAACCTCTCAGTTAATGAGGATGCAAATGAACCACAGCCAGCCTTCCTCAACGGCTGCATGGATTTGAAGGCGATAGCCGGGCCTGGCGGGAAGGCAGCACTGCGGCCTCAGAGCATGTGAAACCATGAACAAAAACAAAGTGGACGATCAGCAGCAATGATGAGGATATGCTGACTGCCTTTGGAAGGAAGGAAAGATCCCAGCAGGCCAGGCCGCACAACGCGACCTGCAGAAGGAGGCCTCGGCATGGTTAAGACCGAAGAAGTTTACAGCAGCAGTGCTAAGGAGAGCCGCTCGGGGGAAATGAGCCCTGTTGTCCTTCTCGGCCAGGGAAAGTATCGCATCTCGACCTCAGTGGCCGTCCAGGGAGCAGCTCCTGGAAGGAGGGTGCCTGCACCAGCATCAGAAACATCGGCCCATGTCCGGCAGCCCGGGTGAGACAGAGCCCTCCAGGGAGTGAGAGGTGGGCTTTACACACATCCCCCAGATGGTCACACCTGTGACGGGCGGTTCCACTTCTAGGAATCTCGCCTAAGGAAAGAGTCTTAAACTCCAAAAGTGGTATATCCATACTTGTGGAGAACTAAAAAGAACCAAGAGCGAAGGAACAGTGGAAAAAATTTGGGAATATCCACTCGATGGACATTTAGGCCGCTGTCATAAACAGTATCTGCAAGGACTGTGGAGGGACGTGGGGAATGTATATGATACAAAGCGCGGTGAAAAATAAGTCAGGACACAAATGCCTGCGGTCAGGAAAGTCTCAACACCCAGACTCCCGAAAGGAAGAAAGACTGGAAGGAAATTTACCAAAGATAACCGGCCAGGGGCTGTGTGCATGCGGTTGCCACGGCCACCCTCCTTCCTGCTTTTCTGTATTTCCTAATGAGCACACACTAGTTTTCTTTTTAATTACTAAGTGTCTTCTGGACAAACACATTCAGCACGCTGCCAAGTTTCACGGCAACTTCATCTTCATTTCCGGCACCAGGACAACTTTTCCAGGAAGCACTGGAGATTGCCGGCCCACCAGGACCACCACGCAGCCCCCTCCCAGCTCTGGCCAGCCCAGCAGGATGCAACTGGGTGGCAGACGGATGTCACGGAAGTCCGCAAACCCCTCCTTTCGTTAGCTCATTTCCTCGGTGGCCCACCTCCTCTCCCTTCACGAGCTACACGGGATGATAACAGAGAAAATAAACAAGGACAGCCTCAGGCACATACAGCCTTTTTCTCCTGCGCATCCTGAAGACACAGTGATCGCCCCTCCCAGGTGCAGCCAGGTCCCCGTGAGTCTGTCTGTAATCGTGGCCTCCACAGTGGCCCACCTGGGAAACGCAGGAGAGGGTGGTCTCGGTACATCTACCGCGAGGGGAGGAGGGACTCAGCTCGCCTGTCTCTACGAGAGATGGGGGCACCCAGAGCACACTGGGTGTGCGAAAGCCGAGTCCTGGCATCCCTCAGCCTGCAAGGTTGGTCCGGTTCTCCGTGCAAGTCCCGGCCCGGAGGGACGTCCTCCCCAGACCACACGCCACCTCCCCACACACTGTCTCCTGCCCCTTTCCTCGGCCCTGTGGGACCAGCGTGGACGCGTCCCCAACCCGGCTGTGGAGGCATTTAGGTGAACCTGGACAAGCCGAGCGGCCTTCCTCTCTGGGCATCAGCTTCCTCATCCGTAAAGACAGAATTTATGCTGCATTCTCTGGGCCCTGGTGAGAATCACACGCAAAGGCCTGACCGTGATGGGGACACAGCAACTGCAGCATCTCAGTGACCTTCCTCCACTTCTCCATCCTCGGAGATTCTGATACATCAGCTCTTAGACCTCCCCAGACTCAGTTCACTGACCGTTTCCACCCACGCTGAGGAATTTCCGCTGCTGTAGGAGAAATGCTGGCCTGGATCCCCCGGGGCCCGGTCCTCAATCTCCACGCGACTATTCTCTCCCAGCAAGGGCACCACTGTGCAGCCGGGGTCCAGCCAGAAACCCGAGAGCCGTCCTGGAAGCCTCCTCCTTCAGGGGGCCCTCCGCCCATCGCCAGTCCCGTGGATTCTCTACCCCGTCCTCCTCTCCCCACACCCCCAGCCTCCAGGCTGGCCCAAGCCCCAGGCCTGGCTGGACAGCAGTGGTTGCCTCACGCCCAGGGCTCCGGCCTCCTCCCGAGGCCTCACTTCACCCGTCGTGCACCTGCAGCCAGAGGGATCGTACGGAAAGCAAGCCTGATCGTATGTCCGTCCAGCTGTTCAACCCTCTCCCTACTTTCTACTGCTTTTGCTTAAAACTCCTCTCACTGGCTACGTGACCCTCGTGCTCTGCGCCCCTTCTCCCGCCCCATCTGCTTCTATTCTATTCCAGCCACCTCTGCCTTGAACAGCATGGTCGTTCCCACCTCAGGACCTTTGCACATGTCACGCCCTCTGCCTGGAACACTCCTCCATGTGCCGCTTCACTCAGCCATCCCTCATCCGTCCTTGGGGAGTCTCTGCTAACACGGCCCCTCCGCAGAGAGGGCTCCTGACCCCCAGGTGAACCGCTCTCCCAGCACCGTGCTCCTTTGCAGCAGTGCTCAAGGCTGGCGTAATTAAATCACTAACCGTGAAATTAGTTCGTTAATGTCAGCCTCCCCTGCCAAGCGGGCCTGGCCGGGACCACGTCTGCCTTGCTCCTCATCATCTCCTCAGCAGTGCCAGGCTCAGGGCAGGCCCTCAACCTTCACTCACTGAACAAATGAATGGAGAATAAATGCTGGCTTGTACAGTCACTTCAGTCAACAAATCAACTCAGAGACCAGCACCTGCCCCCACTCCCCCGCACGCGCACACGCACACACACGCGCTCACACATGACGGCACGGGAGGGACACCGGCTGGGAATCCATAGACCTGGATGCCAGGCTCCATCCTCTCACTGAGTCACTGTGGTTCGCGGCAAGCCCTTGGCCTTTCCAGGCCTCAGTTTCCCCATCTGGCCAATGGGTTTGTGGGACCTGGGGACCCCTAAGGGCCTCTAAGCACTAAGCTTCCATCGACGATGCTACAACCCCTGTGGAAGGCACAGGGGGCCCAGCGGTGTGGAAGACGCGCCCTGCCCTCGGGAGCTCAGAGCCCAGCAGTCCGCGCGGGAGGCAGGCACAGGCGGGGACGGCCCAGAGGGGCAGCCGTGGAGAAGCCTTAGTGAGGAGAGCCCGCTGGCTGCGAGGTGAGCACGGAGAGGTGAGCATTTCACAGGTGAGGAAATTGAGGTCTGAGCCCAGGCGGCAGCCACGTCTCCCCTCTCCAGGCCCCTCTGCTCACGGAGCCCAGGGACAGAAGAGCAGGGAGGGTGGGACCAGAGGAAACGAAGGGAGGACCTGCCCACGGAGTGGAGAAGGGGAAAAAAAGATCTCCCAGAAGTGAGAAATGAACCCAGGAGCAGGGCTTTGTCCGCAGGTGAAGGGAGGTGTGTAAGCCCCGGTAGGTCCCCCTCACAGCCCTGGGATCACGTGTCAGTCAACACTCTGCACAACCAGGTGATGGTCTGTCCTCCTTCCCTCCTGTCTAAAGGGCTGAAGTCAAGGCCACGAGGTTCTGGAGCCACACGATGGAGGGGCCCAGGTCACCGGTCACTCCCCACCTGCACGAGAGCAAAGTCAACAGTCACCGTGTCAGCACACGGAGATGCTTGTTACAGCAGCCAGCACTGGTTGTCCTGACTAGTACGCAACAGACGGCAGTAATCCTAACCCCCGAGGGCCCTTCCTGTGGGCCTGCCATGCACCGTGGCCTGTGTTTTACAGCCGCTGCTGTACTTAACCCTCACAACCGCACTAGACAGTAGGGGCTATTGTCTCCATCCTACAAATGGAGAAGCTGAGGCCTGGAGAGGTTCAGTGGCTCGGCCAAGGCCACGTGGTAAGCGTGGACGTTCTCCTCTGTTGTCCCTTTGACTCTGCCATCCGCGGGGAGAGGGATGAAGGACCATATTCAGCGTATGAAACAAGCACAGAGAAAAAGTCCAGGTTCACAAGGATGAAAGGTTCAAAGAAAGTTGGAAATGGCAGTGGCTGTCACACCCGCCCCACGCCAATGCCCCACTCTAACCCGACCACAGCCGGCAAGGGAGGGGCAGGCCGCAGCCCCTCCCCATCACCCCAATATCAAAAGTCCTGTGACAGACACAGAGAAGGACTGGTGGTTGCCAAGGAGGAGGGGGGTTGGGGAGGGATGGGGTGGGAGGCTGCGGTTAGCAGATGTAAGCTTTCACATAGAGAATGGATAGACAACAAGGTCCTACTGTACAGCACAGGGAACTACATCCAATATCCTGTGACAAACCATAATGGAAAAGAATATATTTTTTAAAAAAGGAATATATATATATATATATATATATATATATGTATAATTGAATCACTTTGCTGTACAGCAGTAATTAACACAGCATTGTAAACAATGATATTTCAATAAAATAAAAAAAGGAAATTAACGCAAAAATACACAAAAAGTGTGTCATTAACGAGTGATGCATAAGTGATGCATACCCCGTAAATGTAAGATTACTTTAATGTTTGAAAAACAAACTTAGGTAATTCACACACAGACAGAACAAAGGATTATAAATAAATAAAATTTTCTCAATAGAGGCAGAAAAAAAGAGTCCTGTGACAACCTAAAAGTCTGGCCCAAGTTTGGAGCAGCAAAGTCTGACACACACCCTCCCACCCCCCAAAATAGGAAAGGGCTGGGAGAAAGGGGGGAAACGCCAAGATGGGACCCGGGGTTGCCTCAGCCTTAAAGGGACCGCTGCTCTGTGAGCTGCACTGCGCTGTTCTTCTACAGCGAGCGTATACAATTATTCTAAGGACAGCAGGAAATTAGACAAAGGGAACGCCACTCGGTGGGGCCTGGGGACAGGGCTAAGTCTTCCAGCTCGTTCCCCGGAGCTGCGGTTCTGCGGGCCGGCTGGTCTTGCGCCCAGTGACAGTGGGGATGAAAGCCTTGTGGGACTCCCCAGTAATTCCCACCAAATCCCAGACATCCTGGGGCTCACAAAGCCGGGCCATAATGGAGTTGACCGGCCTCCCCTGGGGCCAGCTGTCAGGATCCTGCAGCGCGGGGTCACGCAGCTGCCTACAGCCCACCCCCGTGCAGTGCCCTCCCCCAGATCCCCAGGAGGGTCAGGAGACGACTCTGGGGGCTGCTTTTCTGGCAGTAGGAAGGGGACTCTTGTCCTTCTCCTCCGGTAGCAATCAGGTGGCTCCACGTCACGGTGGCGGCGAGGAGGTTATGTGTTAAGGGTCCTTTACGGGCCGAGCACGGGCGGGGCCTCACCGCATCTCCGGAGGGCCGGCCGTGCTGACTTCCATCTCTATGTGGGATGTGCAAATAGCCCGTGTTTGTTCTCTGACACCCGCCTTCTGCAGCTCACAGCTTTCATCCTTGAAGAGCTGCTGATAAGAGAGTCTGAAAAATGCTAATACCAGAGGAAACTCCCTGCAGAGTTATAATGAAAAGCTTTACATAAATTGTGATATTTTACTAATGTCCCAGGTCTGGGAGGGCTTTATTAACTGCAGCTCGATCTTTCTGGCGGTTGCCACTGATCCACGTTGCCGACTTCAATGAATCCAATTCATCAAACACGTACTGAGTGCCCACTAGGTGTCAGGCACAGTTCCAGGCGTGAGGGGAGGCTTCCCTCCATCAACAAATATTTACCCAGCACCCACTCGGTGGTAGACACTGAACAACAACGGGAAGGAGAGACAGACCTTGTCTGCAAGGCACTGAAGACAGATAAGTGACTGCTCAAAGGCAGCATGGTGGGCTCTGAGCCGTGCGCTCCGGAAGACTTCCTGGAGGAAGAAACATGAGGCTGAGTCCCAAGGAGAAGTGGGCCAAAGGGAGGGGAAAGAGGGCATTCCAGGCAGACAGACAAAGGCCCAGAGGCATGAAGCCTCACAGTATGTCCAGAGAGTCACAGAACCAGATTAGCTCAATCACTAATCCTGAAAGCACCCAAATCTCCAGGAATACTCCCCAAACTGCATCTGGGTTCTCTGGATGGGAGATACTGGTGTACCATCCACCCTAGATGGATGGTGATTTCCAACTGTTAGTCCCTCGAGGTCTAACATTAGTGCCAAGCCCAGAGGGTGAAGGACTAATTGACCAATAAAGTCAACACAGAAGGCCACAACCCAGGACAGCACAGGGCACCCCGGAAACCTAGAGGAGAGAAGGGAAGGCTTCCTGGAGGTGGTGGTGCCTGGGCTGTAGAGCAGCCACCTCAAGCAAGGAGGGCCTCATACCCACAACTCTGCTATGGACTGAACCGTGTCCCCCCCCAGATTCATGTGCTGAAGACCTAACCCCCAACGTGATTGAGCTAATTAAGGTTAAATGAGGTCACTCGGGTGGGACCCTAAACCAATAGGACTGTGTCCTTACAAGAGAAAGAGAGAGATCTCTCTCCACCATGTGAGCACACAGTGAGAAGGCAGCGTCCGCAAATCAGGGCGCAGACTCTCACCAGCTACAGAATCGGCCGGCATCTTGATCTTGGACGTCCAGGCCCCAGAACCGTGAGAAATAACTGTCTGTGGTTGAACCCCAGTTATGGTCACGGCAGTCCGAGCAGACTGAGGCCGACCCCCTCAGCCCCCTCTCTGCCTCCAGGGGCCTCCAACACAAAAGCAGTCTAGAAAACGAGGGGGACCATGAGGCCAGCGTCCCCGGCAGGGCACCTGCTTGCGGTGGAAGAGGCGCCTCCGGGGCCGGGTGGAAGGTTCAGGTTCTCACGGTCCAGTCAGCCTTTTCCTTCAGGTGCTGGTCTGAGAACACGGGTGACGATTCTGGCCCATGCATCGAGCTTTTCCGCGGATTAACTCGTTAATTAATATACTGCACTTTTGAATTTTTAAGCGGCGCATCAGAGCCCCAGGGACGGCTGTCTGAAACCATCGGATGCAGCCGAATGGCATGAATTGGTTTTCATAAAGGCCCCCTGCCTCCCTGAGCTGGATTAGTGGGCCAACAACCCGGGATCCTCCTCCCACACGCCCAGAGCAGCCACAACAAAGCCATCAGGAAAGGCTCCGGAGGGCGATCTGATGGGGCTTTCAACGGACAGTTTAATGCTTTCCTCCAAACAAGGCACCACTTTTAAAAGAGCAGAGGAAGCGGCCTTACCTTCAAAGCGAAAACCACCTTAAATAAACCTACTGTGTCCTTCGCTCTTTTATCCCCTAAGACGGGAAACCCACCTCCGCCTGCAACACGGATCAATACTCTGAATTCCTAAGATAGTATTTTTTTCTCTCAGTCAAGTGTCAAATTAAAGACAGTCAATACTAGTATTGTAGTGTCTTTCTTTAAAAAAGAAAGAAAGAAAGAGAAGACAAATAATCTTATTGGATGAACTCTAAACCTGTAAAATTAGACCTTTTCCCCAGAGGCTGGCGGGAAGCAGCTGGTGTCCGGGCCCGTGCGCTCCCGCCGTGGACGTGGTGGACGTGCAGCGGGGCTCCGGCACTGGCCTTCCCGCGGCATCAGAGAAACCTGGGGACCCCCACAGACACCCCCATTCCTGCCCTCACGAGTGTGCAGATCAGGTCAACACAGAGGGCTTGGACCCAGGGCAGCACAGGCAGTTCACCACGCAGAGGGAGAAGGGAAGCCTTCAAGGAGGAGGAGGCCCCCAGGCTGGGCCGCAGCCACTGCCCGCAAGAAGGGCCCATGCCGACGCCCCCGGACTCCCGTCTCTGCCCACAACGACCAGTCCCTCCTCAATCAGACCCACGTGAGGCGCCAAGTTGACCTTCCCGAAGCTTCCTCACAACGTTCTCCTCTCACAGCCTGTGTGCATCCCGATGCCTGAGATGCCCCGTCCCTGCAGCCCGGGACCCAAGGCCCCGCCCCATCTGCCTCAGTTAGCACCCGCTCTGCCCGGGCCTGCTCTGCTCTGGTCAGCCGAGGCCCATGAACACTCAGAGACCCGAGTTCCAGTCTCGACTCTGTCCGGACCTTTGTGCCCATGAGCAAGGCTCTCTCCGGGCCTGCGTTCTCCACCTCTGCAACCGGGGGCTGGCCTGGGACCAGTGGCGGCCACGCCCCCTTCTGGCCCTGGAACCAGCCCAGCTCCAGGCCAGACCAGCCTGCCACCCTTTGTCCTGCCTGGCCCCCTCGGACCTGCAAGAGGAGAAAGGAAACCGGCCTGGGCAGACGGCGCAGCTCAAACTTCAGGCCTCTCCAGGACCCCTCCTTTCTCACACACCCCCTTCCTCTCTGTTTCCCACAGTGCCCGCCCGCCTTCCTGGCCAAGCCCAAGCGGGCGGCTGCCTCGGCTGCCCCCCGGGCACAGGCTGCTTCCACGGCTGCCCCCCGGGCACAGGCGGCTGCCTCGGCTGCCCCCCGGGCACAGGCTGCTTCCACGGCTGCCCCCCGGGCACAGGCTGCTGCCTCGGCTGCCCCCCGGGCACAGGCTGCTTCCACGGCTGTCCCGGCCTGTTCTCTCTTGCAGCATCTGCTCTCCCGGTGCCTCCCAGGAGGCAGGGCGATGTTGCGCCCGTCACACAGGAGAAAACTGAGGGCCCGAGCGGCACAGCGAGAACAAGCACAGGCCTGGGGACCCGCTGGTGACTCTAGGAAACTGTTTACAAGCTCACGGGCTAGGGGAGGGGTGGACAGTAACACCCACCCAGGAGGGGACCCAGGAGGATGCATGCGGGACAGTAGGAGGGCAGCTGGCCCTCAGCAGGGCACGGGAAGGGCACCTGCTCACGGTGACAGTTAATGGCGGGCCAGTCCCAGCACCAGGACCCCCAGGTCTGGATCCCGGGAGCCTCGCCCGAGCCACCCAGGCTCATCAGGGCCACACTACACATCTGAGAAACTCACCACCTCAGCAGGAGAATCTTTCATTTGCTTTCAGTTTTGCTTTAATAGCCAGTGACCCATGTGCTCCCGGCCCCCTTGGGACTCCGGAGCCTGAGCCAGACCAAAAGAAAAAGGGGTTTGACTCGGGTTGGGACTGCTCTAGAAGGCTCTGCTGGCGGTCTTGTCTCCCTGAGAGGAAGGAAGGGCTGAGCCCCCAGGCAAACGGCCCCCACCCACCCCTCCTGGGCCTCCCCGCCCCCGCTTGGCCAGCTGTCAGGACCTGGAGGGCTGGCGGCAAAGCACAGGGAAAGCCTGGGAAGGAAGGGCTCCAAGCCGTGGCTCCCGGCAGCCGTGCCTCTGGGGAGGGAAGCTGCAGAAAATTCAAATCGACCCCCCACCACGGCCAGGCTCTTCCAGCGTGGAGCTCCTGCAGGGTGTGTGAGACGGCAGGCAGGTGTGGTGGGCCGAACGGTGTCCCCTCAAAGATACGTCCACGTCCCAAGACCCAGACCCTGTGATGTGACCCGATGTGGACAAAGGGTCTTTGCAGATGTTAAGATGTTAGTAGAAAACCAATATCGTATAGTAACTCATATATGTGGAATCTAGAAAAATGGTACAGACGATCTTAGTTGCAAAGCAGAAATAGAGACAGAGACACAGAGAACAAACGTATGGATACCAAGGGGGAAGTGCGGGGAGTGGGATGAATTGAGAGATTGGGATTGACATATATAAACTACCGATACTCTGTATAAAATAGATAATCAATGAGAACCTACTGTACAGCACAGGGAACTCTACTCAGTGCTCTCCAGTGAGCTAAATGGGAAGGAAATCCAAAAAAGAGGGGATATATGTATACGTATAACTGATTCACTTTGCTGTACAGTAGAAACTTAACACAACATTGTAAAGCAACTATAGAACAATAAAAAAATTTTTTTAATAAATAAAAAGATGTTAGTGAAGGATCTCGAGGTGCGAACATCCTGGCTTAGCAGGTGGGCCCTAAATCCAGTGACAAGTGTCATTAGGAGGGCACTGTCCTGCCCCCTTCCTGTAGCTGTTCACAGGCCACCCAGGAAGAACTGTACAAGGCAACCGTTTCACTTTGAGATGGCTCACCAGCACCTCGGATCTCCCCGGCTTACAGCAAACAAGCCGCGCTCTACTGGCCCCCATCAGGGCGGCCAGTGAAGGAACCTACAAACAGAGCCCTGGAGGCCAAAGGATGAGGCCCACAGCGCAAAGGATCCCCTCACTTCCATGGCCCAAGTCCTTCCACAGCTCCCCAGCCCCATCAGGAGGAGCCAAAACTGGCCTCCAAGGCTCCCCACATTCCTGCCCCGCCCGCTTCTCCCACCTCCCTCTCCCCCGACTCCTCACCCTGGGTGCTCCAGCCAGACTGAGCTCCTCCCAGCTCCCGAGAGTGCCTGCCCTGCATTTGGTGGCAATCGCAGGAGAGAAAGATGGGCATAAATCACCCGCCTGAGCCCCTGTGCTTCAAAACCTGCCTTTGACTTATCGTCAGCCCACAGGGGTGGGCACGGCCGAAAGGGAAGGAGGCCACTCTGCAAACCTCCAGGCAATGGCCCAAACGAAATGACCCTAGAGTAGGGAGGCCTTCCCTAGGCGGCTGCCCCAGAGACAACCCATCTGGGAGTTGGGAAACTTGGATCATCATTCCAGCCCCTCCACTGCCACCCCGAGCCTGGGTGGCTTGACTTCAAAGTGCCCTCCACTCATTCATCCATTCACCGTGCCCTTCACTCACACATTCATTCATTCACCCATTCATTCCTCACGGCCTCCGTTCCTTCATTCACCGTGCCCTTCATTCGTTCATTCATTCGTTCACCCGTTCATTCCTCATGCCCTCAGTTCATCCATTCATCACACCCTTCATTCGTTCATTCATTCATTCACCCATTCATTCCTCACGCCCTCCGTTCATCCATTCACCGTGCCTACTGTGGTCTGAATGTTTGTGCCTCCCCCAACGCAAATTCAGGTGTTAAGATCTAATCCCCAATGTGACGGTGTTAAGAGGTGGGACCTGGGGAGGGGGTCGTAGTTAGTGAGGTCATGAGGATGGAGCCCTCACGAATGGGATTAATGCCCTTGTAAGAGGAGGCCAGACTGCTAGCTCGGCCCTTTTCCGCCACGTGAGGATACAAGGAGAAGGCAGCTGTCTGCAACCCGGAAGAGGGTTCTCACCAGAACCGGGCCATGCTGGCACCACGCTGTGGGACTCGCAGCCTCCGTGACTGGGAACAAGTACGTTTCTGTTGTTGATAAGCCACCACGCCTGTCGTATTTCGTTACGCGGCACAAACAGATGAACACAGTGCCTCCCCTTCACTCACTCAGCACAGATGCCACTCAGTCAACACAAACACATGCGCTAAGTGCCAGACGTTCGTCCCACCTGCCCTCCCAGCCAACGGCCACTCCAGATGAGAACTCCACTGCCGGCTCCACCTCCTCACTCCACTTTCTCCCCCACCCTCTCCCGCTGGGCGTTTGTACTCACGCTCCCTACCGCCCACAGCTGCCCTACGCCATCTCCCCCGTGTTCCTGTCCGTTACCCGTCCTCCCCACTAGGACACAGAGCCCAAAGAAGCAGGGACCTGGTCTGGTTCATCACGGTGTCCTAGAACAGTGCCTGGTACACAGCGGATACTCCGCTTACTGAGGCAGTGAGTGAATGAGTGAGTGAAGGAATCCACGCGTCAATGAATGAATCCTCACCTTGACTTTCCACCGCAGACGTTCACACCCTCCCTCCCCGGGGCCGGCGGGGACAGGCGAGCTTAGTGAGCGGTGTTTGCTGACGGAGGCCCTGCCTGCCGTGTAGCCTGGGGCTGGGCACAGAGGCCTCAGGACAGACACACCTGGTTTTGATGCCAACTCCACCACCTGCTGCTGGGCGAGCCTGGCAGTGAGATCATTTCACCTCTCTCAGCCTCAGTGTCCTCATCTGTATACTGGGGACATCCAATCTGGGGGCCTAAGGCCCTGACGTGACTGTCACCGCACACAGACAAGCACGGCTGCCCTTAACCTCCAGCTCTTGCCAGCCTTGCCACACAAGTAGTGGAAGAGCTGAGAATAGACTCTGTGACCCAGGCTGCTTTGGTGGCCCCTATAACATACAGCTACATCCTCATTAAGTCAAGATAGTATATGGCACCAAAGAGTCCAGTAATACAAACTGAGTTAATTTATACCTCGTAATCCCAAGTCCTTTGCATTCAGAATTAACAACATATATGGGCTTATGCATTCAAACCTTGATATTTTTCCCCAAATGTCATTGCATGATCTACTTTGTAAGGGGTGGAGGGGGGACATTGTTTCATAAACATGTCCATAGCTCTGACAAAGCTCTAAGCCCTCCAGAAAGTGCTTGAATAATTGTATGTTGATATTTAAACATGCATTGGGAGGCAAAGGCCCCCCTGGCCAGACACAGATGTGGCAGCAACCTGCGGTGATAACATCACCCTGTCAGAAACATCAACCTTCATCTCTGGGCCATTGGCCAGGCCTGGGCATGGGGCCAGGAGGGTGGCCCAGGGCTGAGTAACATGGGAAGAACCATGAGTCTAGTGAAACCAGCCTCTGTGGTGAGAGGGCGTGCAGAGCGAAAGGGGAGCCCGATCAGGTTCCCTTCCTGACGGAGCCCCTGGGCAGAGCAGCTGCCCCAGTTCTGAGCAAAGGAGGCACTGTCAGAGCTGGAATGTGTTTGTGAGGCCTGGAGCGAACGCAGCCACTGAGGCACAATGAGTACTTGAAGATGAGGATCCTCTGCATTGATTTCTGGCCCGAAAAGGAGTAAGAAGGAACCAGATGCCCCAGCCCCCACCAGCGGACAGCACTGAACCTCAGAGGCCACTGCCATTATAGCACATGAGGACTCACGCCACAAGGGAGGGGACAAGAGGTGAGAGGAGGGAGGAACCGACACAATTATTCCCAACAGAATAGCCCACCAGGCTGCATCACCACGGTCTGGACACACTGCCCACCCAAATGGCTCAATGGAGGCTTAAAAGTTCTCCAGGTTTGCAAGAACCGGTTGGCATGAAATGAGCGTTCACGACACGGGTCTGTGAGGAAGGGAGGATGGAAAGTTCTAGAATAAGAGCAAGATGACCAGATCCACGAACAGCCCAGAGCTGGAGAGTCCAGAGAAAGCCCTTGTGCTCGGAGGCTGAGGGGAAGGGGGGCAAGGGCAGGAGAGGGGGACACGGGTTTCCAGCAGGCAGCCGCTGAATTCAGACCTTCAGGAGTCAAATGACACCCCAAATCCAAACGAGGGGGCTACACAGGAATTAGGTTTGCAAACATGTCAGGCAGCACTCGGCTGACAAGCAGAGACAGGCGAACCGGTCCACTCGAAAGATAATGATTTCTCGCCAAAACAGCATTCCCATCTCAAGAGCAGGGCGGCAGCTGTCACAAGAGTGACCCTCACACGCCGATTCCATCAGCAAGACTGACAAGTAAAAACAGTTCTGTGCAGCATGTAGAAGGCAGAAGGCCTCTGATTGTCCTCTGCTGGGTTTTACCACGTGCCTGCTTTCCCCAGGGCTGTGTTTCCACAATTCGGGGACATTCTGGATGGGGGCACAGTTCTAAGAGTGACTTGATTTGTGGTGTGGCAGGGCCATCATGTTTTCACGGAACTAATTAAGCTCTCACACCAGGCTCTGCAGGAGATGGGACGAACGGCCTCGATTATTCCGTCGCAGGTTAACTCATTTATGTAGCTCTCTTCGGATGCCTGCTGCACGCCTGCTAGTGACACTTCCTGGGTACCAGGCGCTGGGCGAGCGCTGTACTCGGGTTAAATCCCTCCTTCCTCACTACAACGGGACAGGGTCAGTACCGGTCACCTCTGCATTTTACAAAGGGGAGGCTGAGGCACCAAGAGCTTAAGTGACTTAGTCAAGTTAACTGAATCCCAGCACCTGCCCTCCTAACACACCCCAATCCACCTCCACCCACATCGCCACGCTGAATCAGACCCAAATATCCCACTAAACACTGGCCCGCCCAGAATCAGAAGCAAGGTTCCCTCCCATTTAGGACACAAGAGATACAATGAGTGAAAGATGGTGTTATCCTGCTTTAAGAAGGAAAAGAGAGGGGGTCCCCAAATACCCATTCTGCCACAGTTTAAGAATAAAGAGACTCTTTCATATAAATTCTGGAAATGCCAACCACGGTTCCAAAACCCAGGGATTTTTCAAAGGTTGACTTTGGTCCAATCCGTCCATCTTCACCTCTTGAGAATGCAATTGTTTTTAAAGATGTGCCAGCACCATCATCCCTCTTCCTAAAGGGGCACAGAAATAAGACGGTGACCTTGTGCACGTGGAGCCCCCCTTTTGTTCTGTGGGTGCCTGATATGAAACTGCGGTGGGGGGCGGGGGGGGTGTGTAGCCAGGCGGGCTGGCTGCTCTCCGCCCGAGTTCTGACTTCTTAGTCCTTAGGGAATATGAGTGACACCACCCAAAGAGGAGGCAAGAGGCCTGAATTCCAGGCAACTTCCTAGTACCCTAAATGTCCCAAAGGTGTCAGAAGCTGCAGCAGACGGCCATTTGATCTGCGTGCAGCCAGTTTTCAGAAAGAAAGGTTTGAGGTTCGAAGGTTAAGGGCAGCTTGTAGTGTGGGTGTAAAGACAATGTCTCCTGGGCAGTGATCACACGTTAGAGCTGAAAGTTGCAGAAATGCAACATGGAGGACTAATCGGGCAGGAGGCAAGTGGGAGGGGAGGGGGCAATCCAGAAATAAACACTTTTAAACCAAATTTTATTTTGAGTTCGTCCTACTAGCTATAAATACAAACGTAACCCACGACAGGTTGATGAGCATATAGAATGCTCTCTTCATGCGTGTCTCCAAATGCAGCAGATCCGTATCCCTGGATACGGGCTCCCGCAGCACCTATCCCCTGCTGCTTCCGGTGTGTCTCCCTGTGGTGCAAGGCTGGACAGCTACCACCTACGTTTCCTATACCACATGGAGTGGAATGCCTTCACCGTCCCTTGACAACGCAGAGACTGCTGCCTTTCAACTTGTTGTCCTGGTTTCTGGCAGAGCCACCCTGGTAAACTGGGGTTGGGGATTAAGCCACCAAACTGCATTTTGAGCCTTTATAGGTAATAGCTGAATAAAACTGACCATTGCATTTTCTGCAAGGATATGGGATCACCCCAACAGCCACTGGTATCACCATTCAGTTCAGAAAAGCTCTCCTGAGCAACGGGTTTACGTGCATCTGTTCTACTTTCCCTCTTTACTCTCACTGCTAGGAAGCTCAGAGCCAAATCCTTGGCCCCCCTTTAGCAACATGGCAAGTATTTTATGCGCTGAGCCTGTCCCTAGCTCCATCTATTTTTCTCGTTTTTTTCCTTGTTTAGTTTAATTTTATGTTGCTTTTACATTATTGTAAGCTACCTCAATTCCTCTTTTCGAAAAACAACCAGAAAAAGAGAAGGTACATTAGTAAACAGAAACATTTAAAATACATTTCTAGGACCCCCCCTTACAGCTAGGGTCACAGCTGGGATGTCAGTTCTCAGAAGCACTTCAGCAAAACCTAAATTAGTGGCTCAGTTGGGTGCGGGGAAAGGTGGTGTGTGGAGGCAGCTGCTTTGCAGGGGTGGATGGTGACCCGCGAGGGTGGCTCCACAGATGGGCTTACTGACCACTGGCTTCCTGACCACGGGCCAGGCGGGGGGTTTTCTAGAAGCTTCATCTTGGAGATGCAAGCTTGGCTTGCTCTTCAAGCCTTTCCACGGATTTTGAGAGCAGGTAACCCCTGCGTTAGATATCATTTCAGGAAGTCAGATAGAAGGGTCTCCTTTCTCTGCAGCTGCATCCCGACTGATCCATTTGGTGTGAAAAGAGGGAACCTTTGGTAGCAGCAAAGGCAAAACATAATGCCAGGCTGCTCTCTGTGCTCTAACGCCCCATCCCTGGTGGGCAGAGCTGCCCCAGGGATGTGAACACGGGTCCGCACGTTTTGCTCACAGTACATGTTCAGTCCAGCCTCCAGATCAGAGAGCAATCTTCTACAACAAAGAAAATCCCAGAGCAAACGCTACTCCAGGAGAGGATTTATTCATGGTGCCAGGAAGGCTGTGAGGATCTTGGGTTAGAGAAGCGGGGCTGGAGGGTCCAACAGGCTGGGACCTGACTCTGGGCACTGCCCAGCCCGGCCCCTTGGCGTGGCACCATGGGCTTCCGCTCCAGTTTACGCGGTGGGCCGTGTGGTCTCCCTGGTGGGTGGGGTAGGGGGCATGGGTGGATAGGGACTTTTTTGCTTCCAGAAGTTCAGCTGAGAGTTGGGGAGAGCGGAGTCCAGAGCCCAGGCGGCGACTCATGTCTCTAATTTAATCTAATGATCTTTCCTTCTGCCCTTCAAGCAAATCAGCAGTTTCGTGGGCAGATAATGAGGCCTTGGTTTGCCCCAGGAATTCCGAAACACAAAGGGCATGTCAGATCCTCAAAGCTCTACGTTCTCCCTGGGACTCCTGGTTACCTTTTCAGGGCTGTTTTTCTTGTCTTCCTCATGTCAAACCTGTCTGCATTCGGCGGGCGGGGCTGCACCCACGTATGAATCTGCTGCCATTTGGGGGCAACGCAGCTGGTGATGGAACGCCTGCAGCCCAGGTCACAGAAACCTTCGGCTTTAAAGCCTCCTCTCCTCGATGGAACATTTGTATGTCAGAAAATCTACCCCCGCCCTGGCCCCTCTTCACCTCTGCCTCCCTCCTCAATCCCCTGCCCCTGCAGTCAAGTTTAAGCTGGGCTTGTTTTCTTTTTTTTCTTTTTAACATCTTTATTGGAGTATAATTGCTTTACAGTGGTGTGTTAGTTTGTGCTGTATAACAAAGTGACTCAGCTATATGTATACATATATCCTCATATCTCCTCCCTCTTGCATCTCCCTCCTACCCTCCCTATCCCACCCCTCTAGGTGGTCACAAAGCACCGAGCTGATCTCCTTGTGCTATGCGGCTGCTTCCCACTATAAGCTGAGCTTTTGGAAGCCAAAAGAGGCCTCCACCCACCCATGCACTAACCACTCACCCACTATCCACCCTCCACTCAGCTGAGGGAGGCTGGGGAGGCCCTCGCCATGCCTGGGGGGCAGAGAAAGATTCCTGAGGGAGATGCCGCTGAGCTGGGTCTGGAGGGGAGCTATTAACGGAGCCCAGATGTTTAAAGGCCCAAAGCAGGTACCAGGCACTTGGTCATTCCAGTGTGGACAGTACACCCAGCGGTCATGGGATGCGGGGCTGGAAGGTCCCGAGCAGGGAAGTGGTTTTTAGAAGCTCCCTGGGTGCAGGGTAAGTTCTGTGGGCGAGAACCAGGCCTGCCTGAGCCCCCCAGGTTCCTGGAGGGAGGGGAGGCCAGGAACCAGTGGGGGGCCTGGGGCAGAAGCCCTTCACCAGATGCCGGGCCAAGGGGCTGGCAGGGAGGAGACGGCTTTGATAGACAGGAGGGAATCAGAAGTGACTGGTCTGGGGAATGAGCCGGGACCAGCAGACATAAAGTCCCTTCGGGTGGGTGCGGGGACTCCTGCTCTGAGCTGGAGCTGGGAGCTCAGCCCCGCCCGTGTCTGCCGGCTGGGGCGGCACCAGATGTGGGCCCCGGGGCCCCTTGCACCCCAGCATCTCCTGCACGCGGTGTAGGGGGGGCTGCCTTTCGAACCAGGGGGTAACAGCAGTCTTTCCAATGTCCTAGGACATCTGAGCAGCATTCTGGACGATTCTCCGCACCGCCCAGCAAAGCGGGGCTTGCCTCTGGGAGTAACAGAGGCCACGGGTGTCCAGCGGCTGGAAGGCAACCTGGACAGTCAGTGCTCAGCTCACACGGGGCAGGGTGGGGGGGTGTTAACTTCCAGTAATTGACAAAAATCCCCTGGTTATGCGGTTGGAGCAGCGGTACCCCTCCCTCACCGCGGGTTTTCCACCTGGCACGTCGCACTCTCCAAGCCGAGGGTGTGGGCACTTGTGTGGACGCACGTGGCCTTGCATTCTTGCATGGGGGTGCCCAGTGCAAGTAGGAGGAATAGAGAATGAGGAAATAAGAAAGACAGGACACAGCAGCCAGACCCTGGAGGGAAGCCCGATGCGTGTCACAGTAAACGTCACATCACTCCACCCGAAGCTCACGCACCTCCATCACGGGAGAACTACCTCAAGCCCTCCCTCAGAGCTTATGTGCTCTTAGTTTGCTCACAAAGCTAGTAAATTTAGCAGCGCAGCTTTCCAGACCACAGGAGACCAGAAGCACAAAATGGCAAGGGGAAGGAATTCCAGAGGCCACAGGAAGTGAGCGCAGAAAGCCTGGCCACTTCATTCTAAAGGAAAGGCGACCTGTGAACTTGATCCACAGAGAAACACAAGACTCCAACCTGCTGAGATTTGCTTCCCAGGTACCTGCTGGGTCCCAGGCTACGTGGCCCACCTAACGCTCACAACAGCCGAGAGATGCTCACCCCCGCTTTACAGATGAGGAAACTGTGACTCGCATGAGAGAATAGCCAGGACGCACTTGGCAGGCGACAGAGCTGCCCCGTGACTCCTAGAAAAGCACATGAGGCCTACTGAAAATACTGTCATCAAAGGTCATTACAAGAAAAGAAGCGCTGGCACTGAAAGTTCGCACTTAGAGAGCTGGGGTTCACAGGCACGCCCCGCTCACCTCAAGGCCCCAGGCACCCTGAGAAATGCACGCCAGCACACCCGTTCTAGGGAAGAAGAAGCCGCGCTCGGTGAGGGGCGAACGCGGTGCGGCCAGGACACGGACCCAAGGCTCTGAGCCCAGTGCAAGCATCTCGGTCGGGCCAGCCCGCACCTCACACTCCGAAGAACACTGACTCGTGCCGCGTGGAGCAGACTCTGTACACAAAATTTTAGGATGAACGAATGAATGAACAAACAAGCCCTCCCTCCCCGTGACAGAGAAGTGAAGTGGAACCATATTCAATTCAAAACGCCTCCGACCTTCAATACTTCACAGCCACTGGCCACGGGGAAAGGACACCGAGTAACGAAGCTGTTTTCAGGCCGACTGGGCAGTGAGCAGACGCCAGGAAGACAGCAGAGAGGGGGTGAAAGGTCACAGGAGGGAAGACTGCAGTTCATAAAGCCCAGGCCGCAGGGCGGCCAGGGAAGATCCAATTCCGTTCGGAAACTTGGAGCGCTGGATATTGATAAAACACGGTGTCTGAGGCATGGTGGCTGGGCATCTGTTCTTCCCGGAGGGGTCTGTTGGAGGCCAGGCCCGCGAGCAGTGGAGACCAGGGTGCTCCCACTGGTCCCTTGGGATCCCCCCCCCCACCAGGCACCCAGCTTTCTTATGACCAAGCACCCAATCTTCCCAAACAGCCTGGGAAGGAGGCACTGTGCCAGAACTCTGTTCACACACGGGACACTGAGGTCCGGTTCAGAGAGGCTGGGACGGTGCCCAGAGTCACACAGCTTTCAAATGATGGAGCCAAATTTTACCCCCCAGCTGTCCTGCTCCAAAGCCGCGCCCTTAACCCTTTGATAAAGGGCCCCCTGCTCCTCGCCTGGCACACGCAGTAAACCCTGGAGATCCAGGGGCTGCCTGACTTTCAGTCAGATGCCAGAGGGAACAGTTCAGCGGGGCAACTTGGCCATCCTACCCCCCAGGTCCCGTCTGGTGGCTTCTGAGGTTCTAAGAGCTTTGCCCCCAAAATGTGCACACACCCCTGGGTCCTCCCCGCAGCACCCTGCAGCCCGGCACACATCGGGAGGTGAGCGAGGCATCCTCTGGGGCTAACACTCCCCTCTTCCGGGTGCTGCCCCCCACCATTCCCACAAAGCCCTCTCACCTCACGGTCACGGTCAGCGCTGAACTGAATCTCCCCATTTCGCAGATGCGGAAGAGGGGTGCGCAGGAGGCCAGGCGGGGACCCGACTGCTCCAGTCATAGTTACAACAGTATCAGCAAATGTGATACTCACAAGCGACGTCTTTTTTTTTAAAACCTTTTACTTTATATTGGAGTATAGCCGATTAACAATGTTGTGATAGTTTCAGGTGCACAGCAAAGGGACTGAGCCACACATATACACGTATCCATTCTCCCCCAGACTCCCCTCCCATCCAGGCTGCCACATGACATTGAGCCGAGTTCCCTGTGCTGTACAGTAGGTCCTTGCTGGTTATCCATTTTAAATACAGCAGCGCGTACATCTTAATCCCAAGCTCCCTGACTATCCCTTCCCCCCATCCTTCCCACCCTGGTAACCAGAAGTTCGTTCTCTAAGTCTGTGAGTCTGTTTCTGTTTTGTAAATAGGTTCATTTGTATCATCTCTTTTTAGATTCCGCATATAAGCGATATCATACGCTATTTGTCTTCCTCTGATTTACTTCACTCAGAATGACCATCTCTAGGTCCATCCATGTTGCCTCAAACGGCATTATTTCAACGTCTTACACTTTCAAAGTTTGTGCACCTACACGCCTCAGAGGGGAGATGCCGAGACTCAGGACCGAGCCCTCGGCACCCCCCTCACGTCCCCCTCGGCCTCACCTCACACACTGAGGCTGCCGACCAGACACACCTGAGACCCCCGATGCGTGCTCCGCCCCGTCTCCCCAAGTCCCCGAAGGGACGGAGCCCCAGTGCCCGCAGCGGAGGCCGTGTGATCGTGTGTGCTGCTCACTCCCCGCCCCCCTAAATTCCGGGGGAAGTGAACCACAATGGGGGAAGAGACAGGACCGGCAGGCCGTTGTCAGCCAAGTCTCCATGTGGGTCCCTGGGGCAGGGGAGGACGGGGTGGAGGACAGGACGTGCTTCCACAGTCCCAGCAGGCACAGAGCACCCGTCTTCCTTCTCTCCACCCACCTCCCCAGCCTTTCCCAGACAGGTCACATCCCCTGATCCTGGAGATACTGTTGGTCTTTGTTTTCATTGTTGTGCCTTCGCATCTGCCTTGTGTCCTCCTCACTACTCCTAAGGGTACTGGGAGATTACAGCGCAAGCTGCTGGCCAGATGCCCTTTTGCACAAGTCCCGTCCCCACCTCTGGAAGCGCAGGTTCTAACGGCCGCTCAAGACAACAGCAAGCACACAGCTCGTCCCGTATCCCTGGATGGAAGCCCGGCACCGCCCACACCACGCGGCTCCCCTCACCCCGCACCTGGCCATGTCGGTCCAGGGCTCGCTGGGTGGGAAACACCAGCCCCCAGGGGGATGAGTAGAAATGATGACAGAGCAAAGGGGGGGGGGGGGCGTCTCGCAGAGCCCGGGCCAGTGGGGAAAGTCGGAGTGGAAATGCTCTGGAAAGTTTTGCTTCTCTGAACAACCTTCCGGCCTCCTTGGGAGTTCAGCTTACGCCCCGGAGCACAGGATCTGACAGCGATTATCGCAGGCCCGCTGCTGCAGATAGGATTACTCCATCTCAAGTGGCCCAACCCTGGGAAATCCCAAGCCCACTTCATACGGGAGGAGTGCCCCACTCCTCCCCACCAGGGTTCACCCTGAGGAAGCCTGCACACATGTACCCAGTGTTTTAGGGCTCATGCTAGCTTGTCTGGTCTGGTTCACCAGAACATCAGTTTGACTGGATGCACTTACAAAAAGAAACTGGTGCGCTACCCCGCATATCCGTACATTCCATTACTACCGTATCTCATAGATTCTAAGACCTGTGGGCTTCTTTTTTTTTTTCTCACATTTTAACTTCTTTGAAATTGGAATGTGGCTTATAATCAATGCCATTCCTTAGTGGTGAATAAAATAATGATGCAATTTAGAGAGCATCTAAGAGAGTTTTTAAATTGCGTGAAACACAGCAGCTGAAATGTTTAAATACAGCAAGGCTAAGATTGCACCTCTTTTTCTGGCTGACACCTTACCCTGCCGTATCCAGATCAACTCACGGCAGGCCTTTCATACCATCCGTGGTCACAAGAATGGAGTCCTTTAAAATGGACTTGCACTGGAGGTAGAAATGGTTCATGAAAGTGGCGAAGGTGACCCTAGCAAATCATAGAGAGACCCCCCCAACCCCATCCACATGACCTCAGCACATGTTCACACACTTCCCCATGCCAATCTTGCTGCCTCCATGCTTAAATGCCCCAGAAACCACCCGTTGCCCCTGGGTAAAGTCAAGACTTCTTACCAAACTCCCAGAGCCCACCCCCCTTCTGAGCTGGCTCTGCAACCTCAATCTCCCATCCAGGGCCCACCCCCCGCTTCCCTGAACACACACACTCTTTCTTGCCTCAGTCCCTTTGCACATGCTGTTCTCTCAGCTCTTCTCCAGCTGGGAAACTCCTATTCATCCTTCAAGACCTCAGGCTACTCATCACGCAATCATCATTTATTCAGCACCTGCTACATGCCAAGCCCTGTCCCAGGCACTGAGGAAGCCACAGCAAACAAAACAGGCAGAGTCCTGCCCTCCTGGAGTTTGCATTCTAGAGGAGGGGGGAGCCACAAGCAAAACAAGTGCACTGGAGTGAAGCCATTGGGAAGAAGCATAAGAAGGGTTGGGGTGTTGCCATCTTAGATAGAGCAGCTAGGGAAGGCTCCCTGAGAAGGTGACTTTGGAGTATAGACCTGAAGGAGTGGGGGAGGGGAGGCGTGTGGCCATCAGGGGAGGGCATTCCAGGCTGGGAGAACTGCAAGTGCAAAGGCCTGAGACGGGATCATGCCTGGAATATTCAAGTAGTAGCGAGGAGGCCAGTGTGTTTGGGCGGGAGAGAAGCAGGAGATGAGATTGAATAGGAATGGAGACTGGACCCAGTAGAGCCTTGTGGTCCACTGGGATCATGTGACTCTTTCTCTGAGAGAACTGGGGAGACCAGGGAAAGCTCAGAGCATTGCCATCCTCACAGCTCAGGGTGATATTTTCACAGGATCCCTGAGTGCAGAGCAAACCAAAGGGACCAGGGCAGGAGCACGGAGACCAGCTGGAAGGCTGTTGCAGTAACACCTACCTCCATCATAGAGCTTCCTGCAAAAGCCTCAGCATTTGGAGTTTGGCCTGCTGTCGTCATGGAAACGCCCGGTTCCCTTAGCAAGAACTGTGCTTCACCCTTCCAAGTGTCTGCCCAGTGCATGCAACCGTGTCAGGCGCAGGTGTGAATGAATGAATGAATGAACTGATGAACAAATGAAGGGATGCCGGAGAGGACATTATTATAACCAACGCTCTGCTGTCTCTCGGTGCCCAAGAGGAAGGCCAGCTCAGCTGGGGGTGGTGCGTGGCTAGTGCAGAGGGGCTGGCTGGGTTTCTAACCATGAACTTCATTCCTCGGTGGGGTGTACGGTTCTAGCTCAGAAAATAGAGGGTTTTTTTCCCTTGACGTCCTGAAGCTTCTTTCTACTTACTTTACATTTGGTAAAATGCTTCACAAAAAGAACACTAAAGCTCTGTTTTGGTCCTCACCTCCTTGACAGTGGCTTTAAAGAGAACTCTTGGATCTAGGCAGGATCGTTTTTATCATGGAAAGGCACATTTTCATTTTAGGTTAAGTTTTCTAAGCAACACTTTTCATAGCAACTATTAGTCCCCAGACGTGACTTTAAAAACATCCACTTGGCAGAGATGTGGCGGTGGAATCTGTAAGTGACTGGGCTGGACCACCGCGCTCCGGGCCAGAGGGACGGAGGGAGGGGTCGGGGTCCCATGCTGGAGGGGCCGGGACACGGGCCACGCCGGCATCACGGCACCGGGTGTCACGGATGGAGGGGCAGGCGCGGCGGCCGCCAGGCCCTCCTCCTGCTGGAGTTTAGATCAAACGCGCTCAGCCAGCCCTGTCAGGGTGAAGGCGCCAGGAGGGAGCCGCGGTATTTCTGGAACACAATGTGCTTGCACGGCACGCCAGCCCACGCGCGCGCACCCCGCTCTGCCTCCACCGCGCATGTGCGACCCGACACCCACAGATGTCCCTGGATGGATGACGGGGCTTTAAGCCCACAGCATGTTCATTTCCCGCGGCTGCCATACAGATGACCACAGACCAGGGTGGGGGCGGGGGGGAGGTGCTTAGAACAACAAAAATTTCTTTTCCTCGCAGTCCTGGAGACCGGAAGTCTGAAAGCAGCATCCCTGGGCAGAATCCAGGTGTGGGCAGGGCTGGGTTCCCTGGGGGAGAAGGAGCTCTAAGCCCCTCCTTGTCTTTGGTGGCGCGCAGCAATTCCAGCGGTTCTGGCTGCATCCTTCCCATCTCCACCTCTGTCTCCACATGGCCTTCTCCCTCTGCATGTCCCTGTGTCTCAGATCTCCCACTCCTTTCCCAGGTAAGGACACCAGTCATTGGAGTTAAGGCCTGGATGATGTCCCCCCGAAATCCTTAATGTGATTAATTCCTCAAAGACCCTGTTTCCAAACAAGCTCACGTTCCCAGGTACTGGGGTTGGGACATGGACACATCTCTGTGGGGGACGCTGTTCAACTCACTACACCCACCATCAGGCCAAGGGGACATGAGCCCCGGTCAACACTGCAACCCCACCCCCGCCAAGCGTAGGTCCCTCGCACCAACCCCCAATCTCCCTCTGCCACTGGCTGCTCGCCTATCTCACCCACTCCAGACCTCTGCTGTTTCAGAGAACGACAATGCCATCTTCACAGGACACCACCAGCAAGCACCCTGCTTCCCAGCTGACCCCTCCCCATTGTAGCTCCCTTCCCTCCACAGACATGCAGACACAAGACACGTGGACCTTGCCCCATCCAGGGGCCTGAGTCTCGGGGTCCTTCAAGGATATGGACCACCCCGCAGCAGAAGACCTGAGGGGTATGAGGCTCGCTCTGGGGGCCCTGCAGGGGTCCAGGCCCGCTACTCAGATCATGTTTCAGGCCGTGTAGACGACCAACGGGGTTCCCTCCTGGAAAGCCCCTTCTCCACACAGCTGGCGCCAGCTGGCTCCAACATGCCCAAGGCAGGTGGTTTGCCAAGTTTCTTGAGCATAAAGGTCACCTACCTGTGGAGTTGTCACAAAGGCAGACCTTCACCAGCAGCAGCTGTTCCTATTACTTACTGACAGATGGACTGACAGCCCCGCACCCGCCGTGCCCAAGACAAGCCCATCTTTTCATCCTTTCAACCTTTCCCTCCTTTATCCAACAAGCAGGGCCACGGGGGCTGCCAGGACCAGATGCAGAGAAGCATGTCCCCAGTCGGCTCCAAGGTGGGGAGACAGATCCCCCCTCTGCAACGGGACCCTCAGAGCTGGAACCACCTGCGGGGGCTTCCCCAAGGACCCCAGGCTCTGCCCTTGATTAAGCAGGTGTCTTGTGCAAAGAACTGAAATAAACATCTATGAATTTACACACCACTCTTAGGTGAAAAGGGGAAAAAAGTTAGCAGCCGTAGTAATACTAAAAAAACAATGAAATTTTAAAGGCTTGGGGGAAAGGAAATGCTTACTCATTTCTAACAATCCCTGTGTCTGTCCCTTGTGGTAGTAATTTTCCAGCTAAACTAGGAATGAGGCGCTTGTTTAACCCATTGATTCAATCAATACACATTTACTGAGAAACTATCAATGCGAAGTGCTTGGAGGGGGCTACAGCCCCGCGTCGGCCCTGATACCAGCCGCGCCCACTGGCAGTCCCAGGGATGCCCCAGCCTGCCACGCCTCCTCCCACCGAAAATTCAGGACACCCCACGAGCCAGCCACAGTGAGGGGGGGCACTGCGGCTCGGAGGGGGTCATGACCATGCCTAATGTTCCCACCACAAGTGGTCAAGCTGGGACTTGAGTGCAGGCAGCCTGGCTCTGGCGTTTCAGGCTGAGCACGGCAACGCCGGACAACTGAGGCAGAAGGTGACCCGTGTTTTTACTGACATCCAAAGCAGCAGAGCCTGAGTGGCCGCTCCTATAGGTCCCGGGCAAACAGGGAAGGCCTCCTGGAAGAGGTGGCATCTGAGCTGGCCCTCAGGACACGGGAGGTGAGACCTGCTGAGGGACAGGCCTGCTCGTCTCCACACCCTGGTAACCAGGCTGGAGCCTGACACACCGGAGCACAGGGAGTGTTTGTTGAATGAATGAATGAATGAATCACAGCAGACTGGTGTGGAGACAAAGAAAGAGGTCCTAATGCTGTTTTGGGTAGGAATCGCTGTTTCTGTGTCATCTTAGACACATCCCAGGAGACGATGTGAGGTCATCCTGAGCAAGCTCAGAGCACAGTGTGCATGGAAGGTCTGAGCAAAGGTCCCTTGAAGGAAGGAAAGAATGAGGGAGGGAGGGGGCGGGAGAAGGAGTCCTCAACCTCCCATTTCATTCATAGCCATTCCCCAGATCAAGGCCAGATCTCAGACATTTCAGCCACTGAGTCCACAGCCTTCCCCCGACTTCCACTGAGAAACCCTGAGCCACCAAGCTGCCTGCCCAGGCCAGGCCGCCAGCTCCTCTGCAGCCCTGGTGGTGAGGGGCACAGGCTTTGGGGGTGAGCCGAGACCCAACTCGCGGGTGGCAAGAAAGCCCCCCCCACACACACACACAGCTCTGCAGCAGCTCGGAGGGTGGGGTGCAGGACCCCAGTAAAGGGGAAAAACGCAGGGTGGGTCTGCTGAGACCACTGCCCTGTGGAAGTGGGGCTGGGGGAGGAAGGGGAGGAGTCTGGCTTTCCACAAATGACTGCAGCCTTGGCCCTGGTCCTGGGCTGAAAATAAAGATAGAACAGAGCCAGCCCCCCTGCCCTTGGGGGAGAGAATGAGGCCCTGCGGTGGGCAAGTGCCCCCCACCCAACATACGTCCACATCCTAATACCCCAATCCTGCCACGTGACCCGATTTGGACAAAGGGTCTCTGCAGGTGTTCAGACGTTAGTGAAGGATCTCGAGGTGAGATCATCCTGGACTACCAGGTGGGCCCTAAATCCAGTGACAAGTGTCCTATGAGAGACAGAAGAGGAAAAGGCAGAGTAGCAGGCCACACGGGGACAGAGGCAGAGACTGCGGTGATGCGGCCACAAGCCAAGCAACACCTGGAGGCACAGAAGCTAGAAGAGGCAGGAGAGCCTCCCCTGGAGCCTCCTGAGGGAGCCCAGCCCTGCTGACACACCGACCTTGGACTTCTGGCCTCCAGAACGGCGAGAGTAAATTCCTGCTGTTTAAATCGCCCAGTGTGTGGCACTTTGTTACAGTGTTTGAGAAAAGAACACAGTCAGGCTGGACCCTGACATGGGAGAGCGAGACCAGAACCAGACAGAACCGGGCCACCCCTGAAGCTGGGCTCTACCTGTGGGCCGGGGCCTTCTGTCCCAGCCGGGCAGCCCGGCCTGGCGGTCCTCACCCTGGGGCACCGAAGGGCAGGACGGCAGGAAGCAGACCGCTGGCCTGTGGAGGAGGTTCCCTGCTGCGCCTGCCCCCAGCCCCAGTGTCTGAGGGCTGGGGAGAGACCGGCCTATTTTCAGTCACAGGAGAAAACGAACACCCTCAAACAAACGTGCCGCGTGGCACTTGAATGAGAACCGCGCGGCCTCGCCATCTGTAAACATGAAGCGTGCCCACTTCCCAGGGAAGGAGGACGCTCCCCTCGCTCTGTGCACAGCCGGTCGGCACGAGCCACCGCAAAGGGCTGGAGGAGCAGACAGAGGGGTCCAGGTGACAGCGGCTTGTGCTCTGGGGACACCCGAGGCCAGGCCAGCGGGGGGTCCCGGCACCCACACCTGCAGAGTCGCGCACCCCACGCCCGTGGCCAAGCGTGCGAGCAGCGGCCTGCCCCCTCTTTCTCACCTGCTCACTTAACAACGCAGCTCGAAGGTCACCTCCAATGCCCCGCCCTGGGCAGGAGAGCTCCGGCTCCCCTTCCGCATCCCGCAGCCCCACCGCGATCCTCACCTCGGCGCGGGGCCCCAGGCTGCCTCTGTGTTTACCTGTCTGCTCCCCGACCTGTCCGGAGCCCCGAGGACGCTGCCTTAGGCCTGGCACATACAGGTCCTCAGGACACGTGCGGAGGATGAATGGATGAGAGCCTGAGTGGACGAATGAAGTTCTCGGCCGGCTCCCAACATCCCCGGCGTCCCCGGCGTTCCCGGTGTTCCCGGCATCCCCGACACGCCTGACGTCCCCGGCGTCCCTGACGTCCCCGGCCAACAGCGAGGAGGAGACACAGGCCGCGGCAGGTTCGCTGAGCAACCCGCATCAATGCCAAGTAGAGCCTGGCCACAGGCCCCTCGCCCAGCCCGGTCTGGAGGAACCCCAGGAGGTGGGTGTCCACTGTGCACCCTGCCACTCCCACAACCCCAGCACAGAGGAGGGGCAGCCCCAGGATGGTCGCCGGCCCCCCGGCCATGGCCGCCTCAAAGCAGCGTGAGTGGAGAAGATGGGTTTAGTGACAGCCTCTGCCCACAAGGCTGCTCGGCCGAATGCAGGAAGAGAATCCCAGAGCCGGGAGGGGACCACGCGAAATCCACGCCGAGGTCACACACACACAGCAGGTTAAACCAGGTCAAGATGTGCCCGGCTCCTTCCCGGGACAATGGGGAAGATGACAAAGCCCAGGGCGGGTGTCCTGCCCATCTTGGATCGTGAGTGGCGATCACTCACTCACGTCCCAGGAAGCCAGCACGGGAGGCTGGGTCACGGGACGGGCAGCAGAGGGGCTGGGGTAGTGGAGTGTGGCGGCAGAAGGGGCCCACGGCTGGGCAGGGAGAGGAGGAGGCCATGGGGACAAGCACGCCTGATTCACCATCTGAGTCCTTGGAGCATCTCCCCGAAAAGGAAACTAAGGCTCAGGAAGGTTCCAGAACACATCCACGGTCACTGGTCAGTGGAGAGGCTGGCGGCAGACGGTCCTTCCTCCACACCGCCTGGCCTCTAGGGGCAGCACTCGGGGGAGAGACAGTGCCCGCCCGCATGAGGACAATCCAGAGCCTTCTTCTTGGCCAGGGGATCCGAGGGGGTCCTCCTGGCAGCCGCAGTCCCTGGGGGCACTGCCCCCACTGCAGATCCGCCCGGCCTCGGCCAGCCCCACACATCACGTGCAGCTGGACCCTCTCTGCTGCTCCCTCGATTCACTGTGCGGACACACACTCAGCCAATCCACCCATCGGAGGGACGTGATAAGCCACAGCCATGCGGTTTCCACGGCCACAGTTGCTAAGGGATATCCTAGAGGTCGGTACCACAATTTGCCCAGTGGTCCCCTCATGAGAACCCTCAGGAGGGTGGCCACGTGCTCTCAGGGACCCTCCTTGGCCACCTCACCAAAGAGCCCCAGTCACCATCCAGCCTGTCTCCTTGCATATACAGCTGACCCTTGAACAATGCGGGGGTTGGGTGCCAACTCTTTGCACAGTCAAAAATCCGTGTGTACCTCATAGCCAGCCCTGCACATCCACAGTTCTGCATCAGCAGATTCGACCAACTGCAGATCTGTTATTAGCACTTAGTATTTACTATTGAAAATAACCTGCATGTAAGTGGACCCACGAAGTTCAAACCTGTGTTGCTCATGGTTCAACTGTATTTCCTTAGTAAAACCTATCCCTACCAGCAGTTACCTGGGAATCCTATTTGTTGATTTGTTTCTTGTTTTGTGTCCCTCATACCAGACTGAAAGCTCTGAGAGGACAGGGACGTGTAACAGTCTTGTTATTTCTCTATCCCAGAGCTTAGACAGTGGCCTGTAGGGGGAGGCCCTCAGTGCACTGTGGATGGATGGATGGATGGATGGATGGCCAGGTGGATGACAGATTCGTGGATGGATGGATGCATGGCCAGGTGGATGACAGATTCATGGATGGATAGATAGGTGGGTGTGTGGATGGATGAATGAGTGGATGGGTTGGTGGTTGGGTGAATGAATGGATGGTAGCATGAGTGGATGGGTGGGTGGATAGAAAAATGGGTAGATGGGATAGACGGATGGATGGGTGGATGGATGGAAGAATGAATGAATAGAAGGAATAAAAGGAAGAAAGGAAGGAAGGATAGAAGAAAGGAAGGGAGTATCAGCATCTCCTGCCCTTCTTTGCAAAGAATAACAATGGAGTGCCGCACAGTTTCAAAAGGAAGGAAGGGAAATCCGGAGAGCTTCTTGAAGGAGGTGGCCTCTGAGATACCCCCTAAATGCTAGGCACAGGTTGGCTGGATGGAGAAGAGGGAAGGTGCAATCAAATCCTGCATTTCAGCTGAGGCCCTTTGGAGTTTTCATTATCACCTTCCCACTGCATTAACACCATTTTTATAAAGCTAATTTCCTAATGCACCTCCATCCCCAGGACTCCTATATCTTGCTCAAATCTATCTTGTATACGCATAAAATGTATTTATCAATATTGTTTGGTTTTTTCCCCTGGAATGGAATGTAAATTGCATTTCATATATGATGCAGATTCTCCAATCCACACAAATCAAATGAAAAGGACCTTGGATGGCTGGTTCGCCCATTTCTTTACAATGTCAGGACGCATAGAGGGCCACATTCAGGGAACCCTGGCCTGCGCATAGCCTCTGCGCCCTCTGTCACTACCAGGTAACGCTGCTGTAAAGGGTGTTTCTTCCTTTTATTTTTTCTCAACCCAGTGTCTCAGGCAGTTTGCTGAAGAGTCAGATTCCCAATCCACTGTAATTGAATAATCAATTGCTGCTTCCTTAATAACTGAATTTATTAAATGCAGAATATATACAGCTGATCATTCAAGGAACTAATCTGCAAGTCAGAGCTTTTGAGGGGTTGTTTAAAGAGAAGATCCATATGTTTCATAAATCTGGAATGTGGAGGAAGGAGGGAGTAATAGCAAGACAGGGAAATAAATTTCCGTGGCGTGATTTGCGTTCGATAAATATAATCTCATGCCTTGGCCCTGGGGGTCTTGGCAGACAAACGGCACACTTACTAACAAAGCAGCACGGACTGCCTGGACCAAAAATCAAGACGTGGTGCATTGGGGCACTCACGGAGCCCCACCTGAGCTGCCTGGAGCCAGACCCTCCCTTTGAGGGACCTCCGAATTCCACCACCTAAAATCCGCTACATGGGACTCGCCAGCCCCCACGGCCTTCATGGGCTGGACCAAATACCTGCCTTAAAAATGTAATGTTAGAGGGACTTCCCTGGAGGTCCAGTAGTTAAGAGTCTGCGCTTCCACTGCAGGGGGCACGGGTTCGATCCCTGGTCGGGGAACTGAGATCCCACATGTCATGTGGCCAAAAAAAATGAAAAGAAAAACCAAACCAACAACAGCAACAACAAAAGACACATAAGGGGAGAGAGTGTAAGAGAACCCCCAGGCACGCCAGCACCTGTCACAGTGCCCGGCACTCAGAGAGGGAGACAGGCAGTGAAGGAAACTTCGGACTCTATTCTGTGAGTCAGCCTTTCGCAATCTGGTGTGTCCTACAGATGTTACAGGTGTCCTGGGGTGGGGGGGGAAACCAGGCTTTCATGATCAAGTAAGTTTGGGGACACTCTGTTAAAGTTAATACACTTCTCCACTACAGGACTTGTCAGAGCCTTTAAAGGCAGCTGGGCAAGCTGAGGCTGTAGGACACTCTCCCAGCTCCTCCTCTTCCCCTTCCCAGCACCTGTTAGGAGAAACTAGACCCGCTGTTCCCTGGCGCTCAGCTCAGGAAACGCTACTGAAAGAAACTGAGAGCCACCGAAGACTCATCTCCCTGATCCAAAGGATGCCTCCCATCACGAACTCTCCTTGGCTTAGAGCAGCGGCAACGCTGGGCAGGCAGTCACACCAAGTGGACCCAAGCACATGCATGCTCTCCAAGGACGAAGGCACCCAGCCTAGGCCAAGCCAGGAAGCTCCGTCTCCCACTGACCCAGCCAACCTGGGTCCTGGGGCAGGTCTGGGCATCACACGGCTGACGTGAGCTAGGGGGTCACACATGAAGCCAGCCTCTCTGGAGGGTGGGAAGGGCACGCGGTCACTAATCCTGGAAACCCTCAATAGGTGCAGAAATGAAGAGCCAGCCCAGGCCTCCCTTGCTGGGGAGGTCACGCTCCGGCCCACCCAAGGGAGCCCACCCATGGCCAGCCTGGGCTGGATGCTGCCGACACCCTAACTGGACCACCTATGGCCTCCTCCACGGGATTCCTGGTATAAGGAGCGCCAGACAAGCCCAGAAGCAGTGATCACACTCACAGAGCTGGGATCAGGGCTAGGAGGGGCAAAGGGGGCAGAGACAGAGGCTGTGGGAGCTCAGAGGCTGGGCCTGACCCAGGCATGTAACCCAGGGAGGCTTCCTGGAGGCTGCATGGGGGGCAGAGGTGAGGAACTCGAAAGATCCTGGCCTGAGAGGAGCCCACGGTCCAGCTGTGGAGACATGAGAGCAGAATCGATGTCAGGCCTCGGGAATTCTGGGGCAAGTCCTAGTACCCTTCAGCTCTTTGCCAGATGAGAGGCAAACAAGGAGGCCCTGACACTGGGTATCCCCTATTTCCATCCCAGACCCCGAGACCAGAGCCCAGCCAGGCACTGGCTCACAGAACCGTCTGGTTTAGTCTCCCACTCTGCTCCAACCTTGGTCCAGGCCCAGGTCCCACTGCCCCCTCACACCCCACCCCGCCCCACCCCTGCACATGGCCCAGCCAACCAAGGTGCCTGTCACTCCCCCATGCTCACTTTTGCTGTTCCCTCAGCAGGGAATGCAATTCCACACATCTTAAGCCTTCAAGGACCTGCTGAAATGCCACTTCCTCCAGGAAGCCTTCCTGGTTCTCGTCTCCTCACCACACTGTTCCTTCACTCTGAGCTGGAGCAACCTCCCTTTCCACAAAACCCTCCTGACTCTGTCTCTCTGCATCTCTCGTGGGGGGCAGAGTGCTTTCCTGCCTGGTTTAGGGTTACTACGTTGGTGCATCATCCCCAGAACAGCCCGTGAGCGTTTTGGGTAGTAATCATCTTAGCTCTCACCCACCCATTCATTCACTCCTTCCACAAACACCTGTTGAAGACCCTCTGGTGCTGGGGACACAGTGGTGAAGGCCAGGCGGGCACATGGTGACACGCTTCTCTCCTCACATTGCCCCTTCCGTCCTCATGATGCAGCGACATGAAGGAGGAGAGCCTCCCATGGGTGGTGGGCCCGGAGGTCCTGGGGCACCCAGAGGGGCAGCCCCTCTCCCCTACTCTTGCTCATTTCCCTCACGCTCACAGGCAACGATAACTTCCTGCATACGGGGCTCTGTGTGTGCCGAGTCTCGGAGGAAACAGGCAGGAGGGCCTCCATCCTACCCCTCCCACCTGAGCCTTCTGGGGCCAGGAGAAGGGCAGGTGGGTAGGAGGCAGCAGCAGCAATCACAGATGGGGGGGCCTTCTGCTTTTCCCCCCCAAATACCCCTCAACACCTGCCAGCTCCAGCCTGGGCATCAGGGGAAACCCTTGTCCCGCCCAGCAGGCTGGGTGGACCAATGGTGAACACTCAGGGCTTATATTCAGCCCAATATGGGAGCAAATCTCTGCTCCATCCTCAGTGATGCAGGGAGCTGACGGCTCCTCTCTGAGTCTTGGGTCCTAGCCTGCAAAACAGGGAAGATGCTACAAACACCAAGGGATGTGAAGAGTGCATGAGATGACGACTAGGAGAGAACCAGGAATCACAAGACAGCGGGGCACGCAATCATCTCCTTGGACGCTGCAGGCGTGAACCTCTATCCCGAAGAATGGACAGGCCTGGGCAGGGCACGGGAAGCAAGAGGGGTTCTGGGAGGGGCAGCACCAAGGACTCGGGCCACTGCTGGGCCATGCAAGGACAGCTCCTGTCCCTGGGCAGCTCCACTGCTCTCACGGAGAAGCACACAACAGAGCACCCTTCCCTGAGCTCCTCCTGCAGGCTGTGAGCCTGGGAATATAACCCCTTTAAGCCCCCACGACCTCGCCGGCGGGTATGCACATGGGCCCTAAGGATGTCCTGAGTTCGAATCCCCCAGGCAAGTAACTTCACTGCCTGGCCTTCAGTGTCCACGTCTAAAAGATGGGTGATAATGGTGCTTTTGCACTGGGAAGAGATATTGTGAAGATTAAACAGATAACAGGTCTGTGTCAGCTGGGTCTGTGCAAGAAACCACAGGCCCATCAAAAGTTAATGGCAGGGGCTTCCCTGGCGGCGCAGTGGTTAAGAATCCGCCTGCCAATGCAGGGGACACGGGTTCGAGCCCTGCTCCAGGAAGATCCCACATGCCGCGGAGCAGCTAAGCCCGTGCGCCACAACTACTGAGCCTGCGCTCTAGAGCCCGCGTGCCACAACTACCGAAGCCCGTGTGCCTAGAGCCTGTGCTCCGCAACAAGAGAAGCCACCGCAATGAGAGGCGCGCGCACCGTGACAAAGAGTTGCCCCCGCACACCACCACTAGAGAAAGCCCGCGCGCAGCAACGAAGACCCAACGCAGCCAAAAATTAAAAAATAAATATATTTTTTAAAAAAAGGTTAATGGCAGAGGATCTGCAGCGCGAGGGTTCACAGGGATGTGGGTGGCGCTGGGGCGAAGAGCAGGGCTACTGAAGCGCCCTGAGCCCACAGCCCGAAGCCTCACCACCCAACACGGAAGGGGGAAGATGCCCGAGCAGAAGATAAGGGGGCCCAGGTGAGCAAGGCCGCCAGCGCCCAGGGCACAGAGCAGGATGGAGACGGGCAAGTGGCTCTGGGGGAGACCATGGGAGCTTGAGCCACACAGAGTGTAGAGCGCCTGGCACCTCACAGGAGCCCCAAATGTGTCCAGTCAAGGAGGTTAAGAGACTTGCTCGCGGACACACTCCCTCCCGGTCAGTGAAGGAGCCGGACGCCAGCCCAAGGCCCTGCTCCTTGGACAGCACCGAGCAAGGCAGCCTCTTCCGGATAAGGGCTCTTACTGGCAGGTGCCCCGAGACCAGGCATGCAAGCCTGACCTCCGGATCCATCTTGCAGGTTAGGTTACTGCCCTGTGTAAGGGAAGCGGGAGATCACTCCTCTGCATGAAAATATCACTTCTGTCCTCTGGCCAGCTGCCCACCTCCAGGGCCGGAGGGAGAGGGCCGATGATTTGCACATTCTCATAATACCCTGCCCCCTCTCCCACCCTGTGGGCCCCAGATGTGAAAATATCAAAACCTGCTCTGTTCAAGAAGGACTGAGAAATTCCCACTGAATTTCTCAAATCACCAGCAAATGCCCCAGAGCCGTAAATTAATGATGATGCCATGTGATGGGTGACAGACTGTCTCCATGGCACCCCTGACGCCCACATCTGCAGGGCACTGGGATGAGTGGTGCCCACACCCTGCCAGTGAGCGCCGAGTGACAGCGTGAAATGTAGACAATATCTGGGGAGGAGCAGCAAGCAAGGGTGAGGGAGATCTCCCAGGTGAGAGCGCGGCTTGGGTGGGGCCTCCTCTCACAGCGGGGCCCCTTCCTCCGTCCCCTGCCCCGCTGCAGGTGGAGAGCCCTGTGAAACAGCACCTGCCCACAGCGACGCACAGGAGGCCTCAGCGCTCCTGCAGGAAAGGCCGCCGGCACACGGGGTACAACCAGGTCCTCTGGAGCTGGACGGCCTGGGTTCAGAGCTCAGCTCAGCCACTCGCCAGCTGTGTGACTTGAGGCAAGCTGCTTAATTAACCTCTCTGTGCCTCGGTTTCCCCACCTGTACAATGAGCCTAATAATTGTAGCGCCTGTCCCACTGAGGAGGCGTGAGGATGAAATGAGTCAGCTCACCGTAAGGCCTGGCACACAATAAACTCTCAACAAATGTTAGTCGTCTGTATCATCTTCCCCCTAAGCTGCTTATAATTTGCAAGCAAGGCAGAGTCTGCTAGAAAGATTCAGTTGCTGGTACGGAACTGTCAGCACTCAGGTGCTTCTCAGCCAAGACCAGAAGTCGGCCTGCGTGGCATCCTTCTAGAACAGGAGTCCTCAACTTCGGCACTACTGACATTTGGATCCAGATCATTCTTTGTCGTGGGCGTGCATTGCGGGATGTTTAGCAGCGTCCCCGGCCTCCACCCACTAGATGCCAGAAGCACACCCTGCCAGTCGTGACAACAGAAAACTGCCCTCAATTGAGAAGCCCTCCCTGATCTAGATGGAGGAAGGACTCCAGTGTGTCCGCGTCTAGGGGGAGAGAAGTGGGGGGGGGGGGGGGGGGGAGAGGGGGGAGGGGGAGAGAGAACGTCTGCCAGGAGCCACATCTCCATTCACAAAAGCCAAGTTCAAATCCTACGACCATCCTCGGGGCTGGTTCCGCAGGGGGGCTATGAGGGGCTCTGATACAGAGGGGGCTTTGCTTTGCCCCTGGACCAAGCACGGAAAGGGATTGATCTGGGGTGTTTTGTTTTAAACAAACTTTGTTATATTAGAAGGTTTTGGAGTTATAGGAAAGTTGCAAAAATAGTGCAGAGAATTCCCGAGTCCCACGCACCCAGTTTCCCCCAGTGTTAACATTCTACATTTCCGCGGTACATTTGTCACAGCTAATGAGGCGAGATTGATACATTATAATTAATGAAAGGCCACACTTCATTCAGATTTCAGCCGTTTTCCCCTTTTGTATCTGAGGATCCGTCCAGGACACCAGGCGACACTGGTCCTCACGCGTCCTCAGGCTCCCCTGGGCTGTGACCGTTTCTCACACTCTCCTTGCATTCCACGGCCTTGGCAGTTTTGAGAAGTGTTTGGTCGGTGTTTCGCAGACTGTCCCTCGGCTGGGGTTCGTCGGATGCTTTTCTCATGATTGGACGGGGGTTACGGGTTTGGGAGGAAGAGCACAGAGGGGAGGCGCCCCCCTCCCATCACGTCAGGGGCACTGCCATACACGTGGCCCACCACTGGGATTGACCTTGACCCCACGGCCGAGGTCGTGCTGGCCAGGATTCTCCCCATCCGGCTCCTCCCACCCCCCCCACTCTGTGCTCTTTGGGAGGGAGCCGCTGTGCACAGCCCACACCTGACACGGGGCGGGGGGCCCCTCCTGGAGGGTGGAGGGTCCGCGTGAATTACTGGGGATTTTTCTGCCGGGAGTTTGTCTCTTCCCTGGTCTGGGTGTTTCTGAGTTGAGTCCCTCGGGACGACCAGCCTGGCTGAGCACCGACCTCCCAAGCCCCAGACCAAGGACCCTGAGTCCCTTCTGACAAGGAGAGGGGTCACTGAGGCTGGCCCACGCCCAGGCCTCTGCAGCCGGAAGCCACTCGACGAAGAAGTCGGTCTGAGCTCTTCAGCGGGACGTCACGGCCTCTGGTCACGTTCCCAGCACCGCCGATCTACTCTGACCCCGACTCGCCACTGCCCCAGCCCCTCCAGCCAGACAGGGCTCCCTGCCCCTCCCCCCCAGAGACCCCCGCTTCCCACCACCGTGCTGCCTCGCCTCTCTCCCGCCACCCCTTTCTGCAGGATCCCACCGGCTCTGGGATGAGCTCGGGACCCTGGTGAGGATGGGACGACCTGGTGCCACTGCTCGGTGTAAACTGAACGTGTCATTTCCCGGGGGTGGAAGAGGCAGGACGCGGCCATGGATTCAGGATGGAACCTCGGGGCCTTCGCACCCAGAGCCAGCCTGGGGCCCCTCCTCCCGCAAAGCCTGAGCGTAGCGAACCTCGGTGGGGAGGACTCCTGGGGACGGGGGACTTGGATGGGGGGATGGTAACAGGCTGCCCAGGAAGCTCACAGTTGGGGAAGGCCGGCGGATTCACTATTTAAATGCCTAACTGCTGTCATAACCCCCCAGGTCTTCCAGATGTCTCTTGGCTGGGAGAAACCCGGCCACGGGGGTCTGCGTCCAGCTGGGCGAGGCGGGGGCTGAATCCGAGCAGTACAGGGGGTCCAAGCTGGGGTCTCCACCCAGAATGCGGGTGCTGAATTGGGACCAGCCACGCGGCTCCCCAAGTCTCCATCTGGCCAACAGAGATGATGCCGCCCGGCCCAGTGATCTGCTGGGGGGATTTTCCATTCGACTGCTTCGTATATTTCAAAACGAAATGCAGCGTCGATTTCAGATGCCACCCTTGAGGACCCAGGCCGGCTGGCGAGTTCTGTCTGTAATCGTCTGTAGGATCGCTCATCTACTTGGAGAACCAGTCGCCCCTGCAGTGGTCCCTGCTTACGTCTAAAGTTCCACCGACACAGGAACATTTTAAAAAGGGGGGTGAGGAACACCCTCCTGACCCAGCCCCCCAGAGTGGACATTTCGCCCCAGACACGTGCACTTCTGGGCCCAGTGCCCTGAGCTCTGCCCTGCCCCATCCAGGCCCCACCCGTACTACGGCTGCGTCTCTCTCTACATCCCAGCCACACCCGCGAGCTCCCCAGAGCCGCCTAGCACGGGGCCTCACCTCGGGCAGCACCCCCACCCCGGGAGGCCCCGGTCCCACCCACCCTCCTGCCTCAGCCCTCCCCTGGCCAGCCCCCCAACCCCTCCGGAGCAGTGGTTCTCAAACTCCAGGAGCGTCAGCACCCCCCAGACGGCATGAAAACACACTGCTGGGCCGCACCCTGGAGCTCCGGATTCAGCAGGTCAGGGGCAGGGCCGAGTGTCTGCACGGCCCAGGTGGAGGCGATACTGTGGCCGCTGCAGCTGGTCCAGGGAACCCCATTTGAGAACCACTGTCCTAGAAGGCTTCCCCCACACCCTCCCCGCCTCTGTCTCACGACAGAGGAGGCCCCGAGATGGGGCTCAGGGCCCACACACCCCTCCACTCTGCCAGGCCACGGTGGTAACTCATCAGTTGCGCGGGGGCGCTGGGCGGCCTGGGCCGTGTCTCTCCTGGTCACTGCTAGTGTCTGCAGTGGAGCAGAACTTCTCAGAGTATGTTCCATGAGGGGGAGCGAGGGCTGATTGGAAAAGTGTCCCATCGTCACGTAAGCCTGGGAGACAGCGGGTTAAGTGGAGGTAAACTGCTTCTTTACAGGACTTGTCAGGGCCTTTATGGTCACTGGACAATGCACCTCTCGAAGAGGGCACAGGACCCAATCCCCACGCTTGCCTGACCGTGGATCCCTTTTTACACAGAGCAGCTTATGGGGTTCCCGTCCCAAGTAACCTGTTGTTTGGGAGGGCCGATGGCACACGCTCACTCACACACACACACAAGCACAACACAATTTTACATACAAAACCAAACTAAACTGATGCCTGTGCGTCAGCTTCACACTCACTACCACACTCTGGCGCCCGTTCCCGGGGCAGAAAGACACGTGCTATATCCATGGCTGCAGAGACCTCATTTCTTTAACCAACCCCGTACGTGAAACCGTGTGGGTCGTTACCAATTTTTCACCATGATAAACAATTACAAGAGGGGTCTTCTTATCTGCGTGCATCCGGTTACTTGCCCAAGCGCCTGGGCTGCTTTGCAGAACTTCATTACACTGTAAAGTTCTGTCCGAGTATGCGTGGTAGGTCTGGATACAAACAATAAAACACACGCGCCCTGGAGTCGCGGGTTCATCAACGGGCCTTGTAGCGTCCCCGGACCCCTGACGCGGTACCTGGAACCGCAGGAGGAAGCTGCCGCTTCCAGAGAATTCTCGAGGGAATGTGGAGCCCCCAGCAGGGAAGGCTTGCCCCACAGTCTGCCCTGGAGCCCACGGACGCCCCCCTCACTTCCCAGCCATGCTCCCGCCCGGCCACCATCCGGCCAGCCTGCCCACACAGACAAGTGATAGGTGACGACATCTCAGCCTCGACGGCCCCTGTGTGCCCGAGACCGCCGCTGGGTGTGCCCGTGCGGCTCAGAGGACCCGGGCCTGCCCCAGGGGCAGTAGCCCCACCCTCTCGTCCCCGCTGCTGGGCGTCTCGTGGGGCCCCCCCCCCCCGGGGAAGCATCTTGGGCAGCGCCCCCTCCTCACCCACTTCGTCTCTGAAGGGGCCCCTGCACGCAGTGGGGCCTTTCCCTGCTCTGTTCCTCCTCCTCCCCCACCCCCTCTTCTGTGATGAACCTGCCCAATTCCACCCCCTTGGCGACCTGCCACGGAAGCAGCTCTGACGGAATTTCACGGATGTGTTCAAGGCTGCAGGGGCTTGGGAAAGGAGCTCTTAGCAGAGCGTGACCGGACCCCAAGTCTCTGACTAACTGGCAACCGGCTAAATTGCACACACACCCCAATCCCTCCCCATTGCACAGATGGGGAAACTGAGGTCTGCAGATTTCCTCCTTGCCGACCTAACCCCGTTCTGTCCTGGGAGGCAACGTGCTCAGCTAAGACCCCAGCCTCCTCGGACTCCGTGGCTCTGGGGGTGGCCGTGTCACCCAGTTCTGACCCACAAGACAGAAGCGAAAGTCACTGGGTGGGGCTTCTCAGATAGCTCTTTTAAAAGGCGAGGCTCTCTGAAGGTTTCCCTTTACTCCTCACCTCCCTACCTGCTCCTTCCTGCTTAGAATACAGACGTGATGCCTGGAGGTATAACAGCTGCCTTGTAAACCTAAGGATGAAGCCACATGCCGAGCCAGCAGAGCAGGAAGGCAGAAGGAGCCTGGGACAGAAGCTGCCACCCCAGCACCAGCTGGCTCACCCAAGACGTTTTCTAGTGTGGGACAAATATACTCCTAACCAGTTAAACCACCAGTGGCCAACTGCCCCTCAGAGCAAGGGGCTGAACTAAATTCCAATCAGATGGACAAGAGGCAGCTGGAAACTGATACCAAAGGGACCAAGAGAACTTTGAAGCACACAGATGTCAGGGAGAGAGGTAACATTTGGGGAGCACCTGCCACACCCCAGGCACCAGTCTAAGTTATTTCTTCACAACTACCCAATCAAGGCACCAATAGATAGTATTCTATCAATTATGGAAAGGAACAGGCTGAAGGAGGAGAGAGCTCTCCCACCTGGAGTCTCAGACATTGTGAAAATACCAGAGCAAAGCTCAACATCCTGGTCATCTTGGCTCAAAACTTTCTTCCCCACTGCGTTATAACCACCCCTTGTCCAAGAACAGCATCTTATGACTTATACTGAGGCCTCCCGTACACCATGAGGTGAGATCCTCTAACAGCTGGACAAGGCAAAATGTATCCCTGGTCCCCCAACCCATCCTCCATGTTGTTAATATACGTGTGTATATTTCTTAAAAAAAAAAAAAAAACCAAAAAATTCCTGTTTGTTCAATTCCTTAGGAAAATTTTATGGGGACTCCTCAGAAAACAAATTCCTCTAGAATTGGTTCCTTCACTTAGCAGAGACAGAACAAGAGAAAAAGACAGAGCTCAGAAGACATTGTTTGAGCCCCTGGATCAAGCCATACCTGAAGCTAGAGCTCTACGCAAATAAAAAGATATTACCCTAATGCACCCACTTTAGAGATGAAGAGACTGAGGTCCAAAGAGCTCTATCTTACCCTAAGTCAGTCAGCTTTTTGGCGGCAGAGAAGGGACTCTGCTCTAACTCCTGCTCCAGGGTCCTCGCCGTCTTCCACGCCGCCTGGGACCGCTGCCCTCAGCTGACTGGCCAGCGCCCTGGCGCCGCGGCGGCTCAGGCAACCAGTCTCTACTAAAAGGCCCAGTTCTTTTGGCTTCAGTGAAAGCCTGAGTTCCTCTTATTAGGCGGCAAAGCAAAAGGGAACCCGCTGTTCTTGGCAGACATACGCCGACTTCTAAACAGCCCCAACTGCGGATGCGACAGCCCCACGTGCCCAGATGCTCCTCACCTCTTTGTACCCAACATCTCGCCTTCTCAAGTACACGAAAGACCTCAGGCTGGCTATGTCCACCCTGCCTTTATTTCATACCCAAATATCCCCAACATCTGCCTCTCAGCCGGGGAGACCTGCAGAATATCAGGGGACGTCTGGAAGATAATTATTCCATGGGATCCAAAGATACATCTCGCGGACATAAATCGGGAAGTCTCTATGGAAACACACAAAAATGCACGTTATTTTATTAATACTCACAACGAAATGTCTCTGGAATACGCTGCTCATTTTAAACCACACCAGAAGAGCCAGCGTGTTTCTTATTAAAGAGGATCTGTGGGGGTTTTTAAATTATGGATGGAGCAGCCTACAGAAAAGAAATCGTGCAAGTCCAGGAGGCCCAGGTGATGGGATAGCTGCTAGGCTGAAGTAAACTGTCATCCCTTTCTTACATAAGACACGTTCTTGCCTGAGCCTGCCAAGGGCAGAGTCCTGCACGCGGGGCCAGCTCGGGGCCGCTCAGGATAAACGTCCGTTCATAAATCCAGCTCTTACCAGAGAAGAGGAATCTGCAGTCTCCAGTACCTTCTTTGTTACTGTTCACACACATCTGTGCTGCAGCGGGAAGGGAGCCTGGTTCGACTCCGACTCCCCCACGTACCCCTGTGAGGCCTTGAGCACATTACATCCCCCTCCACCTTTATTTCCTCATCCATAAAATGGGCATCTCATAGTACCTATCTCTTGGAAACTTTGAGGCTTAAATGAGGTGAAAAGCCTTTGATGGGTCTCTGGTCCAGGGTAAACTCTCACAGATGGTGGCTGCGGAGGAATAAAAAAGGCCACGAACGCTCTGGCATCACTCCCATCAAGAGGCGAAATCCATATCCCCCTCCCCTTGAACCTGGGCCGGCTCTGTACCTTCTCCAACCAAAGAACACAGCGGAAGTGACACTGTGCCAGGGTCTGGCTTCAGGTCTTAGGAGACCAGCAGCTTCCACTTTTTGCATTTTGGGACACTGGCTCTTGGGACCGCCATGGTGTGAAGAAGTCCAAACCCATGAAGAGGCTGCACGGGGAGAGAGTGACACCAGCCTGCCCCAAGCTGTCCTGGCCGTTCCAGCCCAGGTACCCAAAACAAGAGTGAGGAAGCCATTGCGGACGTCCAACCCAGCCGTGCCTTCAGACAGCTCCAGCCCCACCATCATCTGACTGCAAGCAAGCAGGACCCGTGCAGGTGAATCCAGTCTACCCGTATAACCATAATAATAAGTGACTGTCTTAAGACAAGGAGATCTGGGGCTGTTAGTTCCTCAAGCATTATCTAGATACCCTGACTGATGAAACCTCAGCATCCACGTACCACTGCCAAAGTGACTTAACAACAACAGGTAAGGGGAACGAGATGCTTCAGAAACAGACGGCTAAACTCTGCTGGCCTGGGGACTCCCCTGGTGGTCCAGTGGTTAAGAATCTGCCTTCCAATGCACGGGACGCGGGTTCGATCCCTGGTCGGGGAACTAAGATCCCACATGTCGCGGGGCAACTGAGCCCACGCGCCGCAACTACTGAGCCCGCGTGCCGCAACGAAAGATCCCGCGTGCCGCAACCGAGACCCGACACAGCCAAAAATAAATAAATAAATGCTTTGTAAATAAATAAATAAACTCTGCGGCCCACCAAGTCATCACCCCTCCAGCCCCAGACACACGCTCTCGGGGGTCCCGCCCCCTCAGTTCTCTCCACGTCCTGGCCTAACCCAGGGGCCAGCCTTTCCCACTAAGACCACGAGTGGAATATTCCATCTCTGCAACACTGGCCCTCTTAAGGTACTGACATATTTTTGCAAAACTCTGATTAAAGCACAGTGCTTCAAATACTATAAATGCTACAGAAGAATTATACACCTGGGAAGAGAAATAAAATTAAATAAAGGACAGAGACCTTCAAAAATCAAGTCAAGATGAGAACACTGAGAATGAGACATGCCAGGTGCCCAGCCAAGGTCTCAGAGAGTGATACTGATAATCGCCACCATTTCCAAAATGCTTTCACACGCCAGGCACTTCAGGAGGCAGTCTCTAATTCTCATAAGAAATCGTCCAGAAAAGGCCGTCCTCCTCTTTTTTAGAGGTAAGGAACCAGAGGCCCAGAGAGGTTAAGTAACTTGCCCAAAGTCATACAGCTAGGCCACACACCTGGTGTTTGGGTGTAAAGTCTGATTCCAGCCCACTGCCCCACGCTGCCCTGTACCTCACCAGAACGAGGGGTATGACCTGTAACCTCAGTTAACATAGGTAGAGCGCCTTCCAACTGGTAAAGCCTCCGCCGTGCACCATCTCTCCATCCAGCCCTACCTGTGGGTCATGGGAACGGCCCCAATTTACAGATGAGCATCCTGGGCTGGGGAAGGCTCCGTTGCCTGTGGCCACACACGGTGAGAAGCTGAGCTGGCGTTTGATCTCGGACCGGGCGACTCTCTCCACGGAGCCTGGGGCCTCCCAGCTATGTAAGTGCTGGGCTCAGACCTCAGGTCCTGACAACCCTGCCCAGGGCTCCCCTTCCTCAGGGCACCTCCTCACGTAACACAGGGAGTGAGGAGTCTGGCTTTTTAGGTGACCGGAGCGCGCGGGGGTAGGGGTTTGGGGCAAGAAGGAATGGCACCCTCCAGGGATTTGGATTCTGGTTATAAGAAGGGTTTACAAAGCACTTCCCCCCGACCCCGACCATTGTATTTGACCCCTGATGGTCCTCAAGGTGAACTCCCAGTTGACATCACTGGTGAAGAGGAGACTGAGGGCCAGCGAGGGAGGAACCTTGGCCATGACCACTCGTGCGGACACAGCAAGGCCAGCCCTCCCTGGGCCTCAGTTTTTACATCCGCAAGGAGAGAGTCGCCAGCCCTCCGGCTCTTCTAAGACTCTCTGTGTTTACGCCCCAGATCCTCCAAAGAAAACATATAGGAAACATCCCCATGAAGACGAATAAATTTGCCTCTTCGTTGTGTCTTACGACACCATTTAGGGTTGGCCAAACAACCAAAACGCTCCAAGTGTCGAAGAAATGTTTTTCATTATATTTTAAAGGAATGTTTGGGTACAAATATTGCATTGTTTATTCATTCCAATAATTTTCTCTTCCAAGTATTCCACTGAAAACCGGATAATGGATTTCATTACCCAGAAACATTAAAGCTTCCAATGAGCGCAAAAAAACCACTGAAGACAGCGTCGTCCGCCTGGAGTATGTAATTCTCACTCAGCCACATCAGCTCCACTGGAAACAGAGCCTTCCCGGCTCTGCACTCAAGCTGTGCCCTCTGCCGTGCACACCTGCTGGCCCCGGGGGCGGGGGGTTCCGCTAGAGACCAGTGCCCTCGGGGAGCACACACCGAGTCGGGGCCAGGGCAGCACGCCACCCCCCATCCCACCGAGTGCCTCTGGCCTTCAGAGCAAGGTTCTCACCTCTGCTCGCTTTGCACACACCTCCTGAGCACTGGCTGTGTGTCCCGTGGAGAAGGCTGGGACGGGGGACATCAGAGCAGGCTCCGTGGAGGAGAAGGGAGTGGGCAGCGCATGGCAGGATAGGGGTCCCACCCGTGGAGATGGCGGGGTCGCGGGAGGACAGCACCGCTGGCGGAAGGAACAGCAGGGTCGGGGGGGAGAGAGAGCTAGACGCTCATCACCGTCTCCGTGTGGACATTCACCTCCACGCCCGAGACGCAGGGATGGGGTAACACCGCCCTGGGGGCATCTCCTGCAGGCGAGGCGGGGCTCTGCAGGGGAGCTCAGAACGGCAGTCACGGACTCGCCTCTGGCCCTCACCAACCCTGCCTGGTGCCGCCCATCCACAGGGCCCATGGGACCCAGAGGTATTTGGTGCCAAAGAGGACAGGAAAGAGTCAGGTGGGCGGTGTGGTGCCACGTGACCCATAACCTCTGAACCCTGAAACCTACAGATTAGACACAAGAATGCAGGTTCCAGTGAAGAAAAAAGGATAAGAGCAGGTGCAGGTTCCTGAGTGGATGTGGCCAAGTTCCCCGAACACAGACTCAGGGGCACAAGCTGGGGCACAGAGGACCCAGGCCGTGGAACCTTTTGGCGCTCTCTCCTGGTGTTTTCTGCACGGCTGTGGCTTTCAGTACTAGCCCAGGACTGAAACTATACAGTGTGGAATTGCTGACGGGCAGCTTGGTGGCCCCTTAAAAGGGACTTTCAGGAACTCCTGGTAGCCCGGCCAGGACGCTATCCACTGAGCCGGAGCACCCAAGCCCCTGCGCAGAAAACCAGGGCGGGGTCAGCGTCACGGACCTCGGCCAACACTCGGGCACTAACTGCAGCCCGTGGTCCCCGGAACTGGGAGTCAGGCCCCGCGTCCCAGCCCCGGCCCCCTCAGCACCTTTGGAAAAGCCCCGTAACTTCCCTAGGGCTCGCTTTACTCATCCATACGGTGGGACACTGGCGCCCCTTGGCCGGCCTCTCAGCACTGTGGGGTGAAGGCTGCCTCCATGCCAGCCCTGCCGCCCCTCCAGGAGACGGCGTCCACCTCCCGTGTCACCCTGGAAGGAGGAACAGCTGCCCTTCGCGGAGCACGTACATGCCAGGTGACATGACCAGCACGGGAGAGCTGACAGGTGACAGGGCACAGCACATGTGCCGGCCCGACTCCCACCTTCCAGACAAAGACAGAGTCCCAGGTGCACAAGACTCGAACCCTGGTCCCTCTGACCCGGACCTGGGCTCTCTCGCAGCATCGTTGGAAGCCACTACTTTTCCATCTCTCTGATATTTGGAGGCAAAATATCCCTGACAGACCTCAGATCGCTGCAGGGAGAGCAGAAGCAAAGCTGACTGTGGCCAAATTGGGGTTCAGTGTCCTGCTTTCAGCAGATTCTCCCCATCCCACTCCCAGCTCAAGGCCCTATTGGGGTCTCCCAGGGGCCAGAGGTCTCCGCAACAGTCAGAGGTCACAAACCAGGACCCCAGGCCAAAGCTGGCCGAAAGTCAGGGTTTTTTGACAAATGCACGGTCTTAAATTCTTTTAGGTTTGAATACCTTCAGCTGGGGTTCTGTCTAGCTTGCCCTGCTCCCCACCACTCCCTACTGTCTCCCCCAGCCCCCTTCACTCATTTACATGACCCGCCAGCATCTCATGGGCAACCCCGCAACTATGACCCCTGCCCAATACTGGCATTTTTTAGAGGACTGCGGGGTGCTGTGGATGGGGAAGTTAGGGACAGAGTGGCTGCAGCAACCCCTGCGGCTGGCAGAAGGGACTGCGGGGCAGGAGCAGAGAGGCCCCGGCCTCGGGACAAGGGCCTTTTCCCTGATGTGCTGGTGGTGGTTTCACTTTGCAATCAGAGATCAGAGGATAGAGAGGTTCCTCTGTACTCTCTACACACCCTCAAAAGCCAGGGAAGACGCCCTGATCACGTCCTGAGTTCAAGTCCCGGCTCCCTGCTTGTTTGGAGCCTCTACGTTTGCATGTTTGGGCAAGTGAGCCCCAGTTTCCACGTGTGTAAAACAGGGACACCAGAAGTTCCTGTCGTGCTGGGTTACTGTGAAAATAAGTGAGTTCATGCTCATGCCGCTACTAGCGCGGCACCCGGCCCGGAGGAACAGGTGAACATCCTCTGAGGGGCGGCCGTTGATGGTAACACTACACCAGGATGCAAGCCCCAGGAGAGCAGGATCTTCACCTCCAGGAAGTCTTCCCTGACTGCCCCGGCCCTTCCTGACGTCCATGTAACATGGATGGTCCAGCTTGTGTGACCCTGACTTGGGACTTCACCTCTCAGGGCCTCGGCTTCTTCATTGGTAAATGGGGGACACCTCTTCCCCCCACCCACTGCCGTGAGGACCAAACGAGATCCTGTGTCCATGTCGAGCGGCCTGTGCTGAGCACACAACGAGGGGTCAGAGCACATTTCCCGGCTGATTTCCCGGAGTTTGCTTACAGTGAGGGACTTGAAGCGCCCACCCTCCCGGGAGCCTCCAGCAGCCCCGCGCGGATCTCTAAGTGCGGCTCTTGGTCTTGGCCAAAGACAGCAAGGTCAACGGCCGGGAGGGTGCAGCAGGCCCGCGGTCAGGGCCGGGCTTGGAGCCCATGCCAGAGTCTTCCTGCGCTCTGGCCCCGCTCTGGGCACCGGGGAGCTCGGGAGTCAGAGAAATTCTACCAGGCCGACCTGCCCCCGCTACAAAGGCATCGTAATCCACCTCCTGCTCCCTCACTGGGGCCTCCAGCCCCGTCCCCAGAAACACATCAGAGTCTCTGAACTCACTCACTCCCTTTGCTGGGGCATCTCCCAGGCCCCGTGACGGGTCCACGTGTTGACGGGCTCCACTCCGGGGAGCTCAGCGGGCACTTCTCCGCCTCCCCTTGTTTCCGAATTAAGCCTCCTATTTCTGGAGCCAACTGTGCCCTCTCCAAGCCATCCCATCCTCTGATCCCTCGGCCCACCGAGTTCCAGGGTTCAGCCAGAGGCAGCGAAAGCCAGGGTCTTAACACAGGAGCACCTGACCCCTTTAGTGCTGCCAAACCAGTCACCTGGTGGCTGTGGGCACATCTTCCAGAGCAACAAGGAAAATATCCACCCACGGGAGACTCCATCGCGGGATGTCAAGGGCTCCTGAGTTTCTGGGATTTGAGGAGAACCTCAGAAAAGAGGGTTCAAGGGGCCACAGGGCCTGCAGGGCTGTGTGCAGATGGCAGGGTCACCCCAAGACTCCCTGAGCGCCTCGAGGGCCCAAAGGGATCCTCCATCTCAATGATGGATCGCCTCCGAGCTGAATCCCAGCCCCAGGCCTGGACCCGTGGCCCCCTCCCCAGGCCCCTCCATCTATCTGTCTGGGTCAGAACCAGCCCTCCTGGCCTCACTCGCAGCCCCCAGGCCTTTCTCAACCCCTCAGGCTGGAGCAGCTGGGACTCCGTGGTGACCTCAGAGCCTGGACTTCAGTGCCTCTCCCCACCTGGGAGACTGTCACTGCCCCCCACCCTCCTGTGCATAGAAAGCGCTCCAGCCTCACTGCAGGCCAGACACGGATCTGTGGTTTCTGCTAAGCTGACAGGTGCAAATGGTTTCCAAAGGCCAGAGAAGGCCATCCCGGCTACAGACGTAAAGTCTGAGCCCAGCTCGGAGGCAGTGCCTTTTAGGGATCCTAATTATGCTGCTTCATACACCCCATTCGTGGTCGCTCAGTCCCGTGGGAGTGTCCCTCAGCCATGCCAGCAGTAACTGTGACGGTCCACTCTGTCACTTACTGAATATTCGCTGAGCACACACTCTGGTGCCGATGCTGCAGCCCTGCACATTTACCCCTGAGCACTGGGAGCCCCGTTGGGAGCACTGCACAAGTCAGTCACTCACTGTTTCCTCATCTGGAAAGCAGGGTGGTCCTGCCTACCCTTCAGGCCCCCCGACAGGGGCCGCGCCCAGGCCCCCAACCCCTGGTGGGGACATATGTGTCCACACAGCACGGGGCCAGTCACCTGTTCCAGCCCCACGCTGACTGAGCACCTGCCCACCCCAGCCTTGCTCTGGCGCTGGGGGATGGGGGGAAATAGAACACGACCACCAATAGGGCTGGACCCTCATCCAGCCCAAGCCAGGTGCTCCCTCAGCACCCCGTGCACATTGGAAACCCTCCCCACAGGCCTGTGCGGAGGCACTGTTCCCATTTTACAGATGAAGAAACAGAGGCTCAGGGGAATAAACCGAGGCCACATGTGCAGTGAGAGCCAGAGCTGAATCCGGGTCTTTCTGAGCCTAAAGCCCAAATTATTGCAGAGAGAAACGAAATCAGGCAGGGCTAATGGATCTGTCCTACAGCCAAAATCCCACATCGGTCCTAAAGCAGGTACTTAGAGCAACGCCGGGCGCACCCAACACACTACGGTAGCAAGAGTAAGGGTGTTTACCGGGCGCCAGGCCTGGCTATGCCGAGTGTTCTCCCCACCACCCGCGGGGTCGGGGTGGGGTGTGGGCACTACTATGATTCTGCCCATTTTCTGGTCAAGGACACCCTGTCTGTACAGGTTACCAGCTGGTAAGGGTGGGGTGGCGACGGGGACGAAAGGGGCTTACTTCCAGGCTCCTGCAGAGCTCAGGTTGGGGGTGGAGATGGCCTGACCTCCCCCACTACTCCCCCTGTCCCTACACCCTGGCACCTCCAGAGCACAGGGGGACCCATGCCACCCACACCTGCTGGAGCCTGAGCGCACCTGGGCCCGGGGTGGGGAGGGCGGCCGCCTTAGGTCCCCGTGGCTGCTTCCTCCCCTCCCCGCTTCCCACACAAGGACAGGCCCAGGGGCCTGGCTGACTTGCACACGAAGGCGCTCTGGCTCCCTCCCCAACATTCTGGAACCTTCCGCTGGGCAGAACAATACAGTCAGAAGAGCCTGTTTGGGCTGCAACCGCCTTTTCCTAATTGCCTCAAAAGAGTTTCCCCTAGTGGTTTAAACAAGAGTTTGGGGGGTAGGCAGGGGTCGGGGTGGGAGTGGGTGGAGGTGCCGGGGGCAGCAGCTCAGAGGCAGGTCTGCCAGGGCTTACGGGCTGCCCGGCTGGTTGAACGGGGCCTTGGGTGCTCAGAACCGGGGCTGCAGTGCCACAGCCCAACTCGCACTCGCCTGCTCCAGGCTTTCCTCGCCTCTGAGAACACACGGGCCCTGAGAAGGGCCTTGGCAGGTCTGCCAGCACGCACTTCACATGCAGGGCGGGCGCCGGAGGCGGCGGGGAGAGCTGCAGGGACGTCACGCCCAGGGTGGATGTCATCAGCTCCTAGAGGGACAACATCGTGTTCAACCGGCAGCCGGCAGCAGCGGCAAAAGCCGAGGCCACAAAAAGCCTCACACGTGAATCTTGAGAATGATCTTGGAGATAAATCACCATGTGGGTTAGCACCTGACTCTGGCTGCCCACAGAGGATGGATGGAGAGCCAGGCAGAACCAATATGGCAGCTGGGTGGGTCTGGGAGGCCGAAGCCGACCAGGTGATGAAATAACCGAGAGAGACATCGCAGGAGGTAACTTCCTCATCAGCCAAAGTGGCAGCCTCTCCCTGGTGCCGCTGTGGTCTCTGCCAGTGTGTTTGTATCCCCAAGAGAGGACACACAACATGGTCAAGACAGCCAAGAGGGGGCGTCCCAAAATTAACCAAACATGCAGGAAGCCTTCCATTCCTCTGTCCACCCGCTCTCCCATTTCCTCTGCAGCCCCATCAGATCAGCAAGCAGATTCGGAGAATACAGAGAGATGTGTCCAAAACGGCGAGTGGAAGATAAAATAAAGCGGCCTGACCAGGACCACTCAGAGAGTTCGTGGTCACCAGAGGACAACCAGCCCCAACTCCTGGGCCGTCGTTGTCCTGTCCCTTCCCCATGGTGCTGGCCAGGGTCCAAGAGGGACACAGAGCACCAAGTCCTGGACTGAGGGGAGAAGCCGGGACTTTACAAAACTTGGTACCCTCGGCCCACCAGCCGGGCCCCCAAGAACGCCTCTTTACCTACCCCGCAGCATGAGACGGGAATCTCTGGAAGGAGCTCTGAGGCTGACAAGGGCTCATGGGGTGGATGGGACAGCAAGGTGGGCATTTACAGATGTGTGCGGGGTCACACTGCCTCACTGCTTCCAGCCACCCTGGGGAGTAAGTGCAGCAGGAATTATCACCCGCCCTCCCCTGCGTGCAGAAGGGCAGAGACCTGGCAGTTATGCAACCAGCCAAGGTCCCAGGCTGCTTAGGGTAGGCTGCAGATTGCAAATAAAAATATAGGACCCACAGTTAAATTTGGATTTCAGATAAACTACAGAATATTCAAGTAGTTTCTTAGTATGAGTATGTCTCTTGCAAGATTTGAATTTGAAGTTTGAATAAACAACATTTTTTAGTATAAGCACATCCTAAATATGACATGGGACACACTTAAACTAAAAAAGTATGCATTGTTTATTTGAAATTCAAATTTAACTGAGCATCCTGTATTTTATCTGGCAACCCCAACTGAGGGTCAAGCCGGGTCTGAAACCCCTGTCTCCTGCTACAGCTGCTGTCTTTTTTTTTTTTTTAATTTTTTATTTATTTATTTGTGGCTGTGTTGGGTCTTCGTTTCTGTGCGAGGGCTTTCTCTAGTTGTGGCAAGTGGGGGGCCACTCCTCATCGCGGTGCGCGGGCCTCTCACTCTCGCGGCCTCTCTTGCTGCGGAGCACAGGCTCCAGACGCGAAGGCTCAGTAATTGGGCCTAGTTGCTCCGCGGCATGTGGGATCTTCCCAGACCAGGGCTCGAACCCGTGTCCCCTGCATTGGCAGGCAGATTCTCAACCACTGCGCCACCAGGGAAGCCCTACAGCTGCTGTCTTTAAGAACAGAGTCTGGTGTGCAGGGTCTATGATGGCTAATGTCGTGGTCACCCACCGCCTCTCCAGGGAGAAGTCCATCAGTTACAGCCACAGGATTCTAACAGGAACCAGGGCTGAGAAGGTTAAATCCTCTTTAAAACACAGTGCCCCATGATCCAGCATGATCCAGCCCAGGAAACAAACACAGGCCAGAACTCATCAGGCAGCAAAGCCTCAGAGCAGGGCCCAGGGTGGCCAACCTCTGCTCCATTCCAATCTCGAGAACCAGGAATGGAGAAGTGATTTGGCAGAATCAGGAGCAGATAATCACTTCTAATTACCATCTCTCCAGCCTCCGTGCTCCCCAGCAAATTAGAGTTTGTCTTTCATTCCAGCTGACACCCTGATGGCTCCACATTCTGTATCAAACAAATTACGAATCCCCAGGAAGGGCTCCTCACGGTAATTTCTGGTAAAACATTTTTTGCATTAGTAAACCCTGATTAGAACAAAGCTTGCCCGTGTGCACCTCTCCTCCGTCCTCCAGAGCAGCTGAAATGTCAGTTGCCACCGTCAGGGCCCAGCGCTGGGTGACCAGGGCCCTCCCCAGGGAACGAAGGCTCCTCCCCGTCAGGGACGATCATGCTTGCAGACACCTGAACGCACCCAGAGCACACCTGTGACGCCATCCCCCGTGGCCCTGGGATCACTGCCCCAGCCTTGAGCTGTGAGGTCAGGCCACTGGTCCAGTCTCCACACCTTGCAGGGGCTGGAGCTGAAATGCGAACCCACGTCCACTGTGGAGACCAGACTCCTTCCCGTGACCAGAACAGCCATCCTGCCCACAGACGGGAGACCAGCACGGTAGCCCTCGCTGATGCTTCCACAGCAGAGTCCGCCTTCCCAGAGCAGTTCACCAGATGCATGGATGAAGGCAGCATCGCCCCGTTAACCCTCTTCGACAAATACCTGGGTTTTTATCTTCAAAGACAAAGGAATCAAAGAGTTGTTTCTTCTCCCTTTTATTCCCTTTGGTAACATCTGAAAGGGCAAGGCGGGCTTCTCAGGGCTTCTCACCCAGAACCTCTGGTTTCTAGTTCACAGGCAGGAAACAGCATGCAAAGGGCTTGACCCACTGCCAAGGTCAGGTCTTACCCAGAGACCAGTCAGGCCCTGCCCAGCTCCTGGAAGGCCGTCCTCTCTAAGTCCCTTCCCACAGTAGATCAGCAGCCCAGGGCCGACTTACATCTGGGGGAGGGTACAGGGATCAGGAAGATTCCAAATGGGAAACTGAAGCCACCCCGCCCAGGAAGCCATCAGGGCAGAGGCAGAAAGAGAAGCGCAGCTTTGTGAGGGTCACTCGTTAGGGCCTTGAGGGTTCCAATTAGACACACTCTATCAGCAAGCAGCTATTCTCGGCAGAGAGCTTCCCCTGCCCACGGGAGGCCGGGTCACCTCGCGGCCACGGCCCTGCCCCAGGCCCTCGTTCCCGGCCTGCGTCGCCTCTGCGGAGGCCCAGACGCTGCTACTGTGTCCCTGCGGGGACCTGCCAGTGGGGAGAAGCGCTCCCTGACACTGACCACGGGTCGAGCACAAGGAAATGCCCCGCAGGGAGTGGGAGGCAGAGGACCAGAGCGAGAAGGAAATGAGGGACAGGACACGGAGAAAGACTCTCCAGGAGGCAAAGGACAGGGACACAGACGCAGAGAGGAGGACAAGTATGCCCCTGGGAGGAACGGGGGCAGCTGTGTCCCGGCTCCCGGAGCAGCGGCATCCGGCGTGGCAGGTGCCCGCCCGCCGAGAGAAGCCCAGGATGGGGAGAGCACGGGTGGGGGACAGAGGGGGGTAGGAAACAGGTCACACCACCTGCTCGGCTCCAAGCAGGCGGCTGGGGGAGAGGCGGCCACGCACTCCAGACACTGCAGGAGGCAGAAGAGTGATAGCACCGTGCGCGGGTCGCGGGAGCAGCTGGATTCATGAGCTGACGCCACGCGGGGGGACAGCACAGCCCACACGCCTCATCACGCCACCAACACAAACACCTGAGGACACGTGCTCCGCCCCAACTCCGCCCTCCCCCTTCCACGCACGCACGCACACACACGCACGCACATTCACGTGTGCACGCACACGCCGGCCCCCTCCCTCCCGAGAGCAACCAAGCTGTTCTGGGCGGACAGCGCCACTCAGTGGTCCACAGAAGAACTGCCTGCCCCGCCGCCTCTCGGACCCCAGCCGGCCTCGTAACAGCTGCGTGGGGATATACCTTATTTCTTTAAAAAAACGTCGACTCAGTCTGGATTTGGTTTTATACACAGTAAAGAACATCGCCGGCAGCATCTATAGCCCTTGTAGTTCCCAGGGAGCCCCTTTGTATCCTTCACAAATCCTCCCTCTACCCCTACCACCTCTTCTAATTAAATCTGTTTTTCCTCAAGCTCTAGCATCCACAATTAATAAAACCGTTGTTTACTCTTTTGAGTACATCTGGGCCACTGAACAGTCGTGTTCTAATCATTTCATTTTGCCTCTGCAAACGCAGCCTCTTCATTCCCACCACAAGTTAAATAGAATCTTGTCTACATTGCCTTTGCATCAGAAACAGCATTGTTTCTGAGAGAAAATGCATTTCACGTTTCAGTTGACAGACATTCAACAATACCCTTGGTCCACAGTCCATTAGTATCTTTAAAACCCCTGAATGTTTTGGCACCGTGTTCTTTCATTTGTGTTCTCTAATTCAGAAGCAAAAGAGACCCCAAAAAATCACATCAGGTGGATCATGGTGCAGATCTTAGAGAAATTCAGCTCAACAAAATGTCCACAATGGAGCAACTGAAGGAAAAGGAGGAACCAAAACTCCCCATCCTTGGGACCAGCACCCTACTGCTGCCAAAGAGCTTTCTTACATGTGATGCGAGGCGAACCCTCGAAACTCCCCTCCCCCGCCCCACGATGTGTATTATTATTCCCACTTTACAGTTGGGACGCCAGAGGCTCAGAGAGACAAGACTGACCAAACACTCCAGGATACAGAATCATCTCTGCTCTCCTCACAACAGCATCCGTGGCACCAAGCACAATACCTGGTCTGCAGGAAGGACTTGATAAAATTGCTGAATAAATATGTGAATAAATGAAAACAGAAAACTGGTAACACCAGAGTCAGACCCCAGTCCTGGAACTCCCGGGTTCACTCCATTTGCTCCCTGGCTCCACTCTGTTGAGACAGATGGGTGGGGTCCCATCAGAGGAACAGCCGGGGCCACTGTTGACGCCTGTGAGTCAAGAGGGGTCTCTTCTGCCAGAGGAGTTCGTGGGTACGACTGGAAAGCCATCAGAAGAATGAGGTCTTTTCCCTAACCCGATAAAAACTGTTTTAAGCGGGAATCCCTTTGGATGATGAGCTTTCACTGGGCATTTTGAAAAGGCCATCTACTTTTATTGCCATCAATTTTGTTAAAGTTGGATTTCCTAAAGAAGAGGGAAATTGCCCACGTTATCTGCTGCTTGTCAGAAACCACATTTCTATTTCCATTTGCGCTGGACTCGAGGCCCCTGCACCTCCGCCTGTGACTAAAAATAGCCTCCTGCCACCGAGCAGCCAGCCACAGAGGCCTGTGTCGTCAGATGGCTGAAACGGAGCTCGGGGTCGGGTGGGGGGGGCCCTGCTCCCCCCCAGGGCAGCCGTCCCAACTCCCCGAAAGCTCGGGATCTCCATCTAGAAAATGACACCTGCTTCTCACTCCTGTGAGCTGTGAGCCTGCATCAAAAAGTTAAAACCACAGTTAACAAGCTGTTCACAGTCACTGCAGGGTGACACGCTGAGGGGGCTGAGAACACAGGCTTCGGCCCCCCCTCACCTCCTGGCCTTGTCTCCTACCACGCTCAGCCCCTCACTCACTCCCCTTCACCGACTGGTGCTCCACTGGTCCTCACACAGACGGACACGTTCCTGCCCCAGGGCCTTTGCACTTGCTCCCCGGCCTGGGTGCTCAGGCCGCAGACACCCCTGTGGCTCATTCCCTCACTTCCCCACAGGGATGGCATCTCTGGCCACCCTCCCTAAAGTGTCACCTGCACTTCCAGACACTTCCTTCCCCTCCCCGTCCCTTCCCCTCCTCCTCCCCCACCCATTTTTATTCTCTCCATGGCACATTACACACCCTCACACGGGTGAATGCATGTACATGTGTGTGTGACTGTATGTAGGCAGGTGTTTTCTCGTTCCTGTGATTGCAGCGGGCCCCTTCTCCACGAGGATGCCAGGAGGGAGGGAGTTTCAGCTATTTGGTTTCCTGCTTTGTTGCTTGCACCTAGGACAGTGCCTGGGCGCAGTCAGTGCTCAGTAAGACTTGTGGAGGTGTGCGCACTCCCTCAGGGCTGGGTGGTACCTACAGCAGATACTTCACAGGTGCTCACGTCTGCAAATCAAATTTGGGCGCTAGCCACGTGACCAAAAGGGCTCGCCCACCCCGAGAAGCTGCCCTTGGAATCCAGACAGGTGCCTCACCCTCACTGTGAACTCTAAGTGTCTCTGCCCCTGAGCGCTCATCAGCATGGCCCCCGTGGACCCCAAGGGACGAGGTCAGTCCCTGCAGCAACCAGGACCTGGTCTCTCAACAGTCACTCAAGCAGCCAGCATGGATCCCGGTGGGGGCTCAGCCAGGGGCTCAACAGCACCTCCCCGGGAGGCTGTGCCCTCAGGAGCCTGGCTGCTCAAACACTTCGCTCTAATCACCCCCAGGGAGCGGTTCTCATCCACCCGCCTCCAGAGCCAAGAAACAGGCTTCGAGGCCACAGGGACCGCGACAGGACCTTCTGCGTGACCTTGGGTGAGTGGCCACACCTCTCTCACCCTGCTCTGCCCGTCCTGCGGGTAAACTCCCGCCTCTGTCTCTACGAGCCTCCACCCGTCTCCTCTGCAAGGCTTCCCCAGCCTCCAGCCCAGAGCAGTCACTGCCCCTGACCCCTGGCTGCCGTGACAGGCTGCCTCGCGGCCGGAGCCTGGGTGGTCCTCTGTCAGGCAGCTGGAGGGGCGGCAAGCTGTACCAACGGTACCCAGAGCTTCGGGCGTCTGGACCGAGCACCATCTGCGTGCCGGGCACCGTGACAACCAGACACGGGACCCTGCCCTGAGGGGCCCAGGTGGCGCCTGGGGGACAGATCACAAAGGACAGCGGTGGAGGGCAGCCCCGGGACCTCAAGCCCATAGCCGGGGTGAAGCTGGGGTCTCCTCACGCTCCGGAGGCCCCCCAGGGAGGGTGGCTGTCTGACTCTCTGGCTGTACTGCCCACGGATGCCCCAGAGCCGTCACCACGCAGGGTCACCAGGATGAGCCCTCCTGGAGATCCTCAGGCCAACAGCCCTCCGAGGGCACAGTGCGTAATTCAAAGTCATGCTCTCTTCCTAAAAAGAAAGACCAAGAAATTGACAATGGCTGTCAACTCCTTGGGAGCTCAGCACCGCCCTGACCCCCTTCCCCCAGCTACTTGAAATCAGTTCAAGCCATCAAAGGAATGGGTACATGTGAGGGTGATGGACAAACCTGCCACCTTGGTGATGGTCCAAATCCTGGGTCACCATCGAGAACCCCAGCGCCTGGGGAGACCGGGCCACCAGGCTGGGGGCTCAGTGAGGGTGATCGATCTGGCATCCCCAGCTCTCTCTTCCCCAAGCCCAGGACCACAAGGCACCCGGGCCTGCCCGCCGCAGCACGTGGCCCATGCAGAGGCTCACGTAGCCCTCTCCCACCACTTCCAACCTGTCCCTCAGGTCCAACTGCCCTATTCTAGGGATGAGGAAACCGAGGCCTAAGAAGGGGACAGGACAGTGTATTACTCATGTCACTCTCTGAATGCTCATAACCACCCTCTGATGTGTGCACGGTGATGATGTCCATTTTACAGACGGGGAAACTGAGGAACGAGGGGCAGGGACTCGCCTGAGGCCCCAGCAGGCAGAGCCAGGGACCGGACTCAAATGCAGGAAGGATGGCTCTGACTGACCCGGAAGGTGCCTCACGGTACAAAACAGGGGGGCCTTGTCAACACCATCTGGGGACTTTATGATGCCCTGAGAAGTGCTCCACCACCCGGTAACCACCAGCCTCGGCTGGAGTCTTCCTCTGGGCCGCGTGCACCCAGCCCCACGGCAGCGGGAGTCTGCTGCGCTCTGAACCCCTCGAGGTGTGATCCGCCGAGGCCGAGTCCTGGCTGCAGGTGTGAGGGGTCGGGCTCCAGGTGATGCACTTAGGGCCTCTGTCCGCCATGGAGCTGGAGCTCAGCAACGGCCAGAAGACACGGTCACGGTCACCCTGACTGTGCTCATGGGGCTCCCGTCCCCTCACAGCTTCTGCAGATCAAGGCCACAGTGAGCAGGGTGGCCCCCGGACCGTCCCTCCAGCTCTCCGGGCTGGCCTGCGCTTCTCCCTGCTCCAACACATCCCAGGCCTTCACCTCCTCGCTGTTCCTACCGCCTGGGGCGCCTCACCTCTTGCAGCACAGGGGTGGGACCACACCTGCCTCTGGCCCATCTACCTCCACCACTGGCGGACTATGGCATCAGACTCCTGGGTTCAAACCCCAGCCCTGCCACTCTCAGATGTGTGACCAACCCTCTCAGTTCTTCAGCTTCCCCACTTGTAAACAGGTGGTGATACAGTAATGCCAGCCTCATGGGGTTGTAATCATAACAGATGAACTGACCTGAAGCACGGGAGTCCCAGAGCGGGCCCTGGTGGGGCAGCCCTGAGGTTTGGCTACCACGGTGCTGTACCCATCACTCTGCCCCGCCATGCCTCACCGTGGCCATGCAGCCGTGTCCCCGTGGGACCCCATGATCCCCAGGGGCAGGCATGTTCAGAGCTTTGCCCAGCCTTGACCTTGACACCTGGTGCCTGTTGGTGCCTGACAGTCCATGAAGTGGAATTAAACTGACACCTGGGCTCCTCCACCGCATCTCCCACAGGTGGGAGGGGACTCACGGCATCCCTCCCACGGAGGGTCCCACAGTGGCCCACCCCAGGAGGGGGGAAGGCAGGCGTCTACACAGCGCGGCGCCTCCCCCCGGAAACGGCTGCAGCTGGCCCAGCGGGAGCCCACACCTCCTGCAAAGGCCGGCGGGCTACCGAGGCCTCCACTGAAATGTCGGAACGTCGGAGCCGAGCGGGAGTCTAAAGGTCACAGACCTCGAGGCTCGGCAGGCAAGCAGATTAAGAGCTCCGGACCAGAACCCTGGAGGGCTTCAGAGACAATGAAAAGAATGAATCCGCCGTCCTGGGCACCGTGCGTACTGGCATAATGAGGCCGCGCACCACGCCTCGCTTGCTAACTGGAGCTGTCCGGTGACCAAGCGCTGGGCCAGGGCCCCAGGGCCTGGACGCCCTGGGCAGCTCACCCGGGAAGGGGCACCGCACCACGATCAACCACAGCAGCCTCCCAGGGCGGAGGCCACGGCATCATCGGGGTCCCACCTTCCTCCCCTCTGCCAGGGCGGCCTTCCCACCTGTCCCTCCCTCCTCCTCGCTGGCCCGGCTCCCGGGGTGACAGCGCTGGCGGAGACCCTGCCCCCGCGGCCATGCTACCAAGGGGGAACTGGGCTCCCGACCTGAGCGTGTCACATGGGGTGACGTCAGGTGCCCTGTGCCACCTCCCATCAGTAAGGGCCACCTCACTCTCAGGCCCCGTGAAACGCGGTTTCCTAGAGAAACTGAGAACCACGTGGGGTGTCTCGTCCCACTCCCTGCAGCGGGGGCAAAGCCAGGGCCGCAGGGCGGAACGCAGAGCCAGCGGTGACCAGAGCTCCAGGCGCCCCGACGTGCACGGAAATCACGGAGGCCTCCCGCCCGCAAGGCGGTTTGAGCCAGTCTCGTCTAGATGTCAGGAGGCAGGAAAGCCACAGCTGCCGTCTGGCTTGCATCTCAGGATTGCTCAAGTAGCGGGAGACCCGCTGGCCGGCTTCCTGAGCGTGTGTGAGTGTGCACGGCCGGTGGAGGCGTGTGTGGGCGACGAGGATACACTCACCCCAGCCCGCGATGCCCGGCCCGCTTCCAGCTGCGGCCCCGTGAGGCGCAGAACTAACTTGCTAGCAAAAAGCACGTCATTCAGTTTAGATGCTCGTGATCTTGGCGACAGGGAGGCCCAGAAGTGAGAAAACAAAGACAGGAAAAGCCCGCGCCCTGGCTCTTCCGGGGGGGTCCTCAAAGACACAGAACAGCTGTGCCACCCATCCCCCCACCCCAGAACAGAGCAGGGCCTGGCCATGAACTCTTGACCAGCGAGACTCCCTGCCACAGTGGAGCCACTGTGTCTTAACCTGAACGGTGACACTGAACAGGAGGTAGCCTGTGAAAGCGGGGACAGATGGCGGTCTGGATTAGTGGGTCTCGGGGGAGGGGCCAGTGCGTTCCTTGTCTTGCACGGCATGTAGCAGGCTGTTAGGGCCTGCAGAACCACGGCCCTGCGCCCTCCACCTGTTAGGAATAAATCCGGTCATAAATATCCCCTTGCTGGGTCCGTCGTAGACATCAGGACTTAACCCTCCAGCACACAGGATGGCACCAGCCACAGCTATGGGGCACATTCAACACAGCTCTGTCACCTCCTACCCTGGACCCCCCCTGCTGGAGGGGCGTGTGGGAGCTGAGCAAGGCTGGGCTGGGGGTCAGGTGGACTTAGGTTCAAATCCAGGCTCTGCTCCTTAGGCTTTGTGACCTCAGGCCAGCAACGTGGCCTCCCCCAGCCTCGGCTGTAAAGGAGGTAAGTGATGCCCGCCTCCCTGGGTCCAGAGCAGGGACAGTCGTGCCTGCACAGGCCTGCTCCAGCACACATGCCACAGACATGAGCCACGGCCTCTGACCCTCCCGGCACGATGTAAAGCCGTTACAGAAGATCAGAGGCCGCTGGACTGGGGGTGGGAGGGGGTTGCAGGGGGGCTTCAGATCTGCCACAGCTGCGATTTCTCACCCTGGTGGTTTGAAAACACAGATCCAAACGCTAACTTTGCTCCCATGGCCTATGTTCCCTCCCCTGAACCTGGACAGGCTTGTGGCAGGTTGGTGGTGGAGGTGACACTTTGTGAGTTCCAAGGGTGCGTCCCAAAAGGCCACAGGGCCTCCACTTCTCTCCAGGAGCCCCACGGTGGAGCTCAGGACGGCCACACGCACACTCCACTGCTCTGAGGCCACCGTGCCAAGAGGAAGCTCAAACCAGTCCACGGGCAAAGCCCTGAGAACCCTGAGAGCTCGTGAAGAGAGGGGCGTCTACACCGACCCCAGGGACCCCCTCCAGCCCCCAACTGTGGGAGCTCAAGCCGAGGCTGCCCCGCTTGACAGTTTGGGACCACAGTGGGGTGCCAGGGTCTCTGCCGCTTCCCAGGACTGGACCCAGCACACACATGGTTCCATCCTGACAACTGCCAGGCTGGCTGAGTTCAAACAACTAAGAGGAGAAAAGAGGAAGAGTTCAGGAAACAATGCAACAAGCATCCCTGCCGTGCTCTGTGTCTGGCCAAAGGCTGTTGTCAGTATTCCTTTCCATTCAACAGTCGTTGTGGCCCATTCTTAGCCAAGAGCAGTGCTGCACAAAGATGAAGATGCAGTGGTCCCTGCTGCCCAGAGTTCCTGGTCCAGAAGGCCACACCCAGACACCCAGGAACCGTAATGACGGTTGGGTATGACCCAACAATGATAAAACCGAGTGTGCAGCAAAGCACCGGTGTGAGCAATCAGTGTGACTCTGTCCAGGGGAATCAGGAAAGGCTTCATAGAGAAGACACTACCTCGTTAGGGTTTTGAAGGATGAACAGGAGTCTGCCAACATATTTTATATAATTGGATCCTACCCTCAGTCACTCCCTTTTCCTCCCTCTCTCCTTCCCCCCACCCCCCGCCTTCTTTGAAGCATTTTATGGGACATAACATTCGCACATCACTCCTCCATCACTAAGGTGGAGGGAAGACTGGTCTGTTTACCATCATGCAGACGAAACACCCAAGCAAAGAGGGCAAATGTCTTCCCTAAATAAAATGCATAATGAAGCTCAGAATCCTCGCATCGGCCCATGTGGCCCCCAGCAAGCTGGTGGGACAGGTCACAGCCTCAGGACTGCCCTGGAGGGGAAGGAAGGGCAGGCAGGGGAGGGGAGGGGAAGAGGACGGGATGACCTCCAGCCCCTCCCTGATTTCACGCTTCCACCGCCCCCAGCCAGGACCACCAGGATCACGAGGTGTGGGCAGAAGAAGGAGGTGACCAAAGCAGAAGACCAATCGGCAGGGTTTTTAAGGACAGAAAAGACAGCTGCCTAGTGCCTACGGATGCAGATCCCGTGGATCTGGGATCACAGCTCTGCCTTCCACTCACCCCACCCCCATCACAGATTATTAAAAAGTAATTCCGAGTCGCCTGTTTGGTGCCTTAATAGTGCATCGCCTCACACTAGAGGATTTGGCCAAAGGAGGCAGATTTATAGGACAAAATTAAACGCTGTCAAACCTGCCTTCCCCAGCCTGCTCAGCCAGGCTCCGGGCGCCGTGCCCTGTGGGGCTCCTGGATCACCCAGCCAGGGCTGAGCTTCTCGGGAGCTTCCGCCCTCCCAGCAGGTGGGTCTGACTTGGCCTCCTACCCACAGTGCCTGGGGGGCCCTGGAAACCAGCACACCAGGCCACCGCAGACTTCCCCAACCAGCCCAGGGGTCCCCCCATCTCCTGTGGCAGCCACACTGTGGTTCATTTGCTGATACAATCAAGAATAATAAGATCGGACAGCCGTCAAGCTCCTACTCCGTGCCTGGGAGGTATCAGTAATCCCGCTGAACGCATGAGAAAACCGAGGCCCAGAGAAATCACCCACCTCACAGCTGCTTAAGAGCATGGATTCTGGAGTGAGGCGGCCAGGTTCAAATTCCAGGGCTGGCCACTGAGCTGCAATTTACTGAACCCCTTTGTGCCTTGGCTCTTTTATCTGCAAATGGGGTGAGAGCAGCTCCCGCCTCGTGGGATTGTCACGAGGACTAAACGAGTTCACTCATGTAAAGCCCGAGCATGGACCTGGAGCAACAAAGCACCAGGTGAGCGCGTGCTGGGGGTTGGGAGGGAGAGACCCCAGCCCAGCCGGGCCACCCCCATCACCCCTGGAGCCCTGGTCTGCCTCCTTCCTCGGGCCCCTCACACCGGCCGGGCAGCAGCGGCTGAGATCTAGGCTGAGGGTGGGCCCCTTCTCGGTGGATCCCAACCTTCACTCCAGCAAGCCTTCCCAGCAGGAGCCTCCCAGTTAAAGAGCCTGTCCTGTCCAAGGTCACACCTGCAATCAGACACACGGCAGCCTAGCCCGCCCCCCAGGCCGCCACTGCCTTCCAGGGCCATCATCCCCCTCACCCAGCAGGCGTGTACATACCAGCGCTCCCCAGGGGCCCCTACGTTCGTGCCCAATTGCAATCCATCCACATCTGACCAACCATCAACTCATTTATCTGTGGAAACCAGAGACCCACGTGGGGGACCGACCTCCGTCTTCCCGGGACACTGGAGTGACCGCTGCCCGCTGGAGCGGCAGCTGAGAGCCACGGCCCCGAGCACTGGGGGTCGGCCGTGTGTGGGTGCGTGTCCAGGGGCCCCTGGAACCCTCTCGGTAACCCAGCACCCTCCTGTGATAAGCACACCCGCCGGACCAGGCTCTGACCAATGAGTGACTCCTGGAATATGCAGGTCACTGGTGAATGGACCAAGGCTGCCTTGCTGACCGGCACTCGGAACACTTCAGAACACTGAAGGAAACAGGCCGAAGGCTCAGCTATGCGAGTCATAAAAGCCTTCACTAAGTAAAGATTCCCGGATTTCCTTTTTAATCTTCCAAGAAAACTTCAGCAAAGACTCGGGCAGTTTAGATGTAGGGTAACCACAGCCACAATGAGATCACGGGAGAAACACTTCTGGGCTGGCTTCACTTCCCCCAAGGGAAGAGGCCAAACAGCCTGTAATAAGCGCAGGCCAAGGCTGACGGGCTTCACCCACGTGCGAAAATAACTGTGGCGATCCAGGCCCAGCGGGAGCCCAGAGGCCAGCCTCGGCAGCCACGCCCACAGGAGGCTGGAGGTCGAGTCGGGGTGCTGGGCGGGGAGAAGTGAGCGGCCGGCTTCCCGGCCTGTCCATCGCTGGCGGAACCACTCAGCTTTGGACCCTCAGCTCCCTCACTCCCTCCCCCAGATAAAGGTGTGTGTTCCAGCCATGGAGACTTTGCACAAGCTGGTCCCCACTGCACCATCCCACAGTGGGCCTCGCCGGACCATGCAGCCTCCAAGAAGCCCTTCCCCAGCCCAGCCCTTCGCAGGAAGGGACCAGAGAGCCTGTGTGACACCTGCACTCGGAGCCACACTGTGACTCTGGGTCACATCAGTGGATCTTTCCAGAAAACATCTGCATAACGGCAGCTGGTGTGTTCAAGGTTCATGACCTTTGACTAGTGACCCTTTCAGGGAATCTGTCCTAGGAAACTGTCGGACACATGGATAAAGAGTTGCCTCCAAAGGTGTTGATTTGGTTAATAATGTCAGTACCATTGTTCATAATAAAAACTGAGCTTCCTTCCAAGAACACAACTGTAGGAAAACAATAAAGAAATGACAGTTCTTAAGAGGTACAAACTTCCAGTTGCAAAATGTCACAGGCATGAAATGTACAGTGTGGGGAATATAGTCAGTAATTATGTAATATCTTTGAACGGTGACAGATCAAATCAAGATTTATCATGGTGATGATTTTGAAATACACAGAAATATCCAATCACTATGTTGTATAACAGGAACTAACCTACAGAGTTGTAGGTCAATTATACTTCAAAAACAAGCAAACAAACTCAGAGAAGAAGAGATCAGATCTGTGGCTACCACAGGTGGGGTTAGGGGGAGGGGGAATTGGATGAAGGCAGTCAAAAGGTACAAACTTCCAGTTATAAGATAAAGAAGTACTAGAGATGTAATATACAGTGTGATAAATATCATTAACACTGCTGTATGTTTCACATGAAAGTTGTTAAGAGAATAAATCCTAAGAGTTCTTACCACAAGGAAAAAAGGCTTTTTTTTCTATTTCTTTAATGTTGTATCTATACAAGAGGACGGATGTTCACAAAACTTATTGTGGTCATCATTTCACAATGTATGTAGGTCAAATCATCACGCTGTACACCTTAAACTTATACAGTGCTGTATGTCAATTACATCTCAAAACAGGAAGAAAAAAAATTTTAATAAAGCTCTAAAACAACAACAACAACAAAAGAAGTGATAGTTCATTCACTGTAGTTTTCAAAGGATATCCAACGATGGAAGAAAATGCTGACAACAGCAAAATGTTAAGTGTACAAAGAATTCCAAACTGTATCACCGGGTTCTAATCTTTGCTCAGAAAGGGAACGATCAAAAGGTTGGACACTGTTATCTCTGAGGATTATCGGTAATTTCAGGTTTCCTTTTTCTTAGAACTTCCTTCTTGCAAGGTCTAAAATGAGCATGGGTTACATCCTTAATCGATCGTAACATGAGTCCAGATTTTCTGCTGTTCGGTGGGTCGTTGGTTTTTAATGAACTACACACCTTGGTCAATTCAGGGCTCTGGAGGTCTGAGATTTCAGCATCTGGGGGCCCCATTAGGGAGCAGGACCAAAGCAGAGGAGCCCTCCCTCCACTGCCCCGGCAGGGGTCTGCCCGAATAAGAGACAGAAGAAGCCCCTGCAGGGTAACTAGTGGATTAACTGAGGCAGAGTGGTGAGAGAAGAGCAATGGTTTTCCAGCCTCCATTTGGTTCCTCTGCAGCAAATCTCTCCAGGCCTGCCCCATGACCACCCTCAGGGATGCCCACACCTGCTGTGCCTGGCCTCGCCTACCTGTACACATCCACACCCACCTCTGCCATCCTGAGCCTCTCCAACTGTTTCCTGAGGCTCCAGCTCTCTCTAGCCACTGCCCGGGGTGCCCCTTCTCACCCCATCTGTTCCCCCTGCCTAACCACAGCACCTGCCCCCCCATCCCTCTGCTCCAGCCACGCCACCTTCTTTTTAACAGCTTTGTTGAGATAAAATTCACACACCATAAATGTGTCTGTTTAAAGGGTACAAGTCAATGGTTCTTAGTGCATTCACAGAGTTGTGAAAACATCACCATATTCATTTAGAATATTTTCATCATCTCAAAAAGAAACCCCATACCCTTAGTTATCACTCCCCATCCCGCCATCCGTCCATAACCCTGGCCCCTGGCAATCACTTCCCTACCTTCTGTCTCTATGGATTTGCCTATTCTGGACATTTCACACAAACGAGACCACACAATATGTGATCTTGTGTGTCTGGCTTCCTTCACTCTGCATCGTGTTTCCAAAGTTCATCCATTTCGTGTATCAGTACTTCATTTCTTTTAATGGCCAAATAATATTCCATTTATGGGTATAGCACATTGCTTATCCATTCATCAGTTGATGGGCATTTGGGTTGTTTCCACTTTGGGCTATTGTGAATAATGCTACAATGAACAATCACGTACACATTTCTATGTGGACACAGGTTTTTACTTCTCTTGAGTAAAAACATATATATACATATATCTAGGGGTGAGATTGCTGGGTTGTGAGGCACTGCCCTTCTTTCTGTCCCCCAAACCTGCCAAGCCCATTCCCAGCTCAGACCCTGGTCTTGCATGCAGGCTCCTAAGCCATCCCTGATCACCACAGGTCATTGTTAGTTTGATTTTCTCCGTAGCATTTACCACCATCTGAACTTACTTTGCTGGCTTTAGGTTATGTGTCTCTCTCCCCTGCTAAAATGCAAGCTCCACAAAGGGGATTTGTCTGATTTGGTCATTACTGAATCTCTACCACCTAGCACAGGGCTGGAGACTCAGACGATACTCAATGCATATGGGCTTAATTTAATTCCCCACATCTCAGTGAAGGGCCTCCTCTTCCAGGAAGCCTGCCCTGATCCCGCCCTAGCAGCCCTGGTCACTGCTTACTTGTCCATCTGCTCACTGGACTCGGGGCGGCTGGAGGGCAGGGCTTCCATGTTTTCTTTCTCTGCCTCACACGTGCCCACGCAGGCCTGGCACATAGCAGGTGCAGGTGAGTTTTGCCAGATCACAGGTCCCCTGACACCACTCCACCTTGCGATGGCTCACACCGCTCAGAGAATTGGGTGACTTTCTCACCTGTCCCCCGATTCAATTCGCCCTCTTGCACACCTCGAATTGGAAGGACACTGAGTGTAACCCCGGCCACCAAGGAAGTCCCGACAGAGTTCTCTATCTTGCTGGTCACACTGCCTGAGAGAGAGCTCCCCATGGAGGGGTACAGCCCAAGAGCTCGTGGGAATCCAGGCACTGGGCCCGCCCGCCAACTCCCACTCAGGACATTGGAGGTGAGTTCTGGCCTCTGCCTTTATAACAAGCTCCCCCAGGAGAGTCTGATACACACCAGTTTGGAAATAAGTCTTCGAGGACATCAGTTCAGCAACTCGGGGGAAAACATAAACAAAAGAGAAGGTGATACTATTTGCCCACCAGAACGTGGGGACATCTGGTCAACCCCAGGGGTTGGGAGCCGGCTCTGTCAGTGTGAAGGAGAAAGTCAATGTGATTAGGTGCTTAATTGGGCGCCGCCCTGAGCTGGTGCATTTGCCCACGTAAGTAATTATGATTTCTTAAACAGCATTCTGCTTATTAAAACCTTCTTTCCTCTCTCTGACAAATCAGTGGGGCTTTACTTCGTTTTGGAAAATCATTCCTTTTTTAAAAAACTGTGTGGGTGCTGCTTAACTAATCATTTACTTTCTATAGCAACTTGGAAACAAACTAAATGTGCAGTGTGCTGAAATCATTTCTTGGAAGGTTCACGCAAGCTCACCCCCTAAATCCCTTCCCACTGCACAGTACCCAGCAAGCACTTGGGAAGGGCCTAAGAACGGCAGTGTCTGAGCACCAGCCTGGGGAGGGCACCCCACAGCGCTGGACACAGCATAAGGGCACCTCCCCTCAGCCAGGCAGCAGCCCCAGCCCTTGCCTGAATCAATCCCACCCATCAAAATGAACACTGAGCAGATAGATATGTCCAGAAAATCAGTTTGAAGGGACACCAACATGCAGGCCTGCCTGAGACACACCCATGGCCCCACTTGGGTGTAGGAATCAGGAAAGCAGGCCCCTTCCTTTCCTTCTTCCTCTCCTCCATCCATGTATTTCTATACTCCAATTATTTTCTGAGGTCCTACTATGCGCCAAGCCTTCACTTAGGTATCAGGGTGCAGAGGTGAATTGGAGGCGCCCTGTTCCAACACCGCACCCTCCAGTGGTGGAAGGTCACAGCAACACCAATAGGTACCACACACCAGGAGGGCGTGGCCCGGCCCCCTCTCGTCCCGAGCCTCCGTCTCTGCTTCAGGAGCTGGGAAAACAGCACGGAGCTGGCCCTCCTCACTCCAGGGCGGCCTCCCCACATCAGGGCTGCAGCCAGGGCTTGATGACAAAGCCAGACTCAGAATCTGCAGCCTCAGCCCAACGCCAGCAATGCTAAACCTACTGGGCTGGGTGGCCAGTACCAGCTGCTGTTTTAACGCCGTGACTGCTTTTCGTGGAACTAGTACTAAAATCCACTCCACAGATCTCTGGCTTCTTACACCGAGTGAGCCAAACGCTCCTTTATTTTCACACGGACACGGAGGCGTGACTCTGAGGCCACGTGGTAGCCCCTGAGGGGCCTGGGCTGGGGCTGTTCCTCCCTCCACATCGGGGTCCCATCTGCCCTGCAGGGCCTCCTGCGTGCCCGCCAAGTTCCCAACCCGTGACAGCAGGTCTCAAACGTGGCTGCAGGTTACAATAATCCAGGTGCCCAGGCCTCACCCCAGTCCCACGAAACCAGGCTCCCGGGAGTGGGGCCCAGGCAGCAGAAACTCTAAAGCCAAGTTAGGGACCCCCGGATCCAGAGGACTTTGGCATCCGGGGCACCTCAGACTCAGCATGGCCCCGAAGTCTGACACTGTCGCACGTGGCACATCAAACTCAACGTGGCCCCAAAGTCTGACACCGTCCCTGTATTCAGGAAACTATCTCTGATAGAGACAGAAAAACAGACAGACAGACATGCAGAAAAAAAGATAAATCAAATAGAGTTTGCACAGTGTAATTAAGGAAACGGGTGGAGACTAAAAGGACACGTTTAAGGAGACTGATGGGAAGTCTTTGCCGAAAAGATCCCCAAAGTGAGACGGAGGGAATCGCGGGGACACGGAGGCTGAGGTGGGGAGGGCCTGGCACGTTCCAGAAGCTGAAAGAACAGGGCTCTACAGAGGGCAGAGGGCAGGGTGAGTGGAGGCCAGGCAAAGAGTCTGGATTTTACCCCAAGAACAGTGGGAAGCCCCAGGATGGTTGTCCACATACAAACGTGCGTGGAGGGATGCGTATTAGAAACAAGACATGACATCCCCATCCAGATCCATCGTCACAATATTAAAGGGCTGCCTTCTCGACCTTTATCGTCAAATTCCCACCAGCTTCAGAGACTTGAAAACACACATGGAGTATGGAACCAACAATTAGTTAAATACAGGAAAGGTATCAAATCATTTTTAAATTCCCTAATCTCCTATTTCCATCCCATATGCCGAGCAGAAATAGAGAAAAAGAATATGCATTAAGTTTAACAAGGCACAGCATTTTAAATGTCTTTAATCTCTGGAGGGAGGAGTTATTTCAGCAGGCTGAAGCCGATATCTATAATTAATATCTATGAAAAGTTGAACCCAAGAAAAAAAGTTTTTCAGGCTAAAAACCCTCATGTGATTTCTAGGTAATTAACAGTTCGGTCTCCACCACGGTAAAAATAGGCTTCCACCTGAAACTAATTCCCTTCTTGGCTACCAAGGCCATTCTTTGAGTGATGGAGGAGAAGAAAGCTATTTGAATCCATTTACGCAGCACAAATAGGAAGTGACACCTGGTCGAATGGGAGGTGAGCCGGCCAAGTGCAATTTGGAGCACAGAATCTCCTTGTTTGGGTTTCTTTCACTTTTTAGCACAACCTTCTACTTCAGCCAAGTCCGACGGCTCACAAACCTCCAAAGATGAACTTCCGCTTCTGGAGGGGCCCTCCTGAGTCCTGGCCCATCCAGTGGCTCAGCCCACCCTGGCCACTCACCCTGGTCTGCAGGGAGAGCTCCGCATCACACGTGGGGCAACCAGGCCACCAAGGGGTGCGCTGGTCCGCCCAAGGTCACAGATGACCAGCGGAAGGCGCAGGCCTGGGACCCTGTTCCTCAAGTTCACCATGACCCCAGCTCCGCTTAGCTGTCCCCTCTCCAGGGCTCTCAACCGTCCCCCAGATCCCTCAACCCTCGCCATCCTAAAATCCAGGCATCCATTCAAGACCCCGGCCCTGCAGAAGGAGCTGCCCACCAACCCCCTCGAGGCCTCCTTTCCTGCTTATTCTTTAACCACTGGGTGTTTCTCCATTTCATCCATTTGTGCACTGTTGTCACACACACATCCACACACAACTAAATAATAAGTAACTTGAGAGGAGAAGACACAGGCCTTGGGCACTTTTGTTGTGGGTACGAGGGCCACATCCTTTCACCCACTCCGAGGGATCCGCCTTGTGTTCACAAATGTTCAATAAATATTTGCTGATTCGATATCATTCAAAGTAGGCCATGGGACTTCCCTGGCGGTCTAGTGGTTAGGACTCTGTGCTTTCACTGCTGAGGGTGCCGGTTCGATCCCTGGTCAGGGAACTAAGATCCCGTAAGCCGCGCAGCGCAGCGAAATTAAAAAAAAAAGTTGGCCAAATTTTACCTCCAAGCGGCTTAAAAACCTTCATCTTAAGTAAAAGCATGCAGACTCAGGCCCCTGGTAGGGGCTGTTTGTCCTGTGGACCCCCAAGCAGGTCTACAGGCAGAACGACAGACCCGAGAGGCCAAGAAGCAGCCAAGTCGGTTAAATGCGCTTTAAAAATAACTTTCATTTACCTGCAACTCACTACGGACTCTTCCACTCGCCCGTCTGTTCCACAAACATTCACTGGGACCCGCTATGCCCAAGGACTCTGGCACCTGCAAGGCCGTGGGGTCCTCGGGCCCCAAGCGGGGCCACGGTGTCCCGGGGAGATGAGAGAGGGCACAACATTATGGTCTTGAGTGTGGGCTCTGATGGGGGCAAAGCAGGGGAGGCCAGCAGTTAGGAGCCCAGGCTGGAAGGTCCCAGGTTGAGGAGACGCGGTCACAGGGGCAAAGGCCAAGAGAGAAGGGCAGGGAGGGACCTGAGAACAGTCGGTGGCAGCTGCAGCATAAAGGCCAGGCAAGGCTGGTGAGAGAAGAGGGTGGTGACAGGCTGATAACAGCCCCCAAAGATGCCCACGTCCTAATGCCCAGAACTGGTACCTATGCTACCTCGTAAGGGACTTTGCAGATGTGATGAGGGATCCTGAGGTAAGCAGCTTGTCCTGGACTATCCAGGTGGGCCCAATGTACTCATGAGGGTCCTTGTAAGAGGGAGGCAGACTGGACTTCAGCCCAGTGAGACTGCCTGTGGACTTCTGACCTCCAGAACTGTAAGAGAATACATCTGTGCTGTTCTCAGCCACCGAGTTTGTGTTGTTTGTTACAGCAGCCAAAGGAGGAATCAATGCAGAGAAACGTGGCCTTGGGAGAACGGCCCTAGCCACAGACCCCACCCGTCTGCCCACCAGTGCTGGCCCCAGGTGGACCAGTCCTGGGCTGGGTTTCCACTGGGGGCAGTGCTCACCATTCACAAAGACAAGGCACGCTGATCTCGCCTTCACCGCTGCTTTCTAATGTATGCCTTCACCTGGCGGCAAAGCTGGGGCCGTTCAGCAGTGCTGCGCGTCACCCTGCTTTCCCTGAAGTTCACGAGTCAACAAGACTCACAGCCCACAAAGCCAGCCAGCAAAGACAGGCATCCTCCGCGTCCATCCGGACGACACACCCTGCTTGCAGCACCGCCTTCTGACACAACCTCAACTCGGTGCTGACCTCGGCTGCTCTCAGCAAGCCCAGACACCCTGGAATGTGCCGTCCCGGGAAGGGGGTGAGCCTCCCGTCGCTGGAAAGATCCCAGCTGGGACTCGGTGGCCTCTGAGCACCCTGGAAACTCTGAGGCTTCTGAGTCCACCCCAGAACTCCTCCTTGGCAGCCATCCTGCACACAGTAGGTGCCCACGTGGCGGCTGCTGAATGAATCTGCCCCGAGGGCCTTCCCACCCAACGGCTGTCCTTTTGGTGGAAGAAGCTGACTTCCTTCTCGAAGACAAGCGGAGATCCATCTGTGATTCACCTTCTCCTACGAGTCCTGTCAGACACACAGGGCTGGAGATTGGAGGCAAAGACACCAAAACAAAGACTCGAAGCCGACTTCCTGCCAGAGGGGAGCCAAGCCCTGCCCACGGCTTGCTCACCACAGGGAACTTCGCAGCTCAGGGTAGAGACAGAAATAAAAGGCTGGGAAGGCTGCTGCAGCCACCCCAATCCCTGGAGGCTCAACCAGGGCTGCTCGGGCATCTGAGAGCCTTTCCCAGGCCCCCCCCCCCCCGCCCAAGGCCCTCTGGGTCTCCATCTGGAAAGGGCCCTGGCCTGGGACCCTGCAGACCTGGACTAGCCCTGCTCTGCCACCTGCAGCTTTGGACTCTGTTCAAACCACTCGACTTCCCAGGGCCTCAGTTTTCTCATCTGTAAAATGAGGCCACGGGGCTCTGAGATGCCTTACGACACCCACAGCCCCTGCTTGAACTCAGTGGCTCTTGACTTCTTTGGGTTGAGATTTTGGCAGCACAGGGACGGAGAGACTCAAATCACGGCCGAATGACGGGAGCGCGGGGCCCCTCGGCTCCAGGCCAGGATGACCACACCAGACATGGCCCACTTCCCTGACCGCCTTCTGTCCATGTCACCATCTGAGAGGGCCGCCTCCGGCCTGCCTGGGCTGTCCTGTGGTCCACGTCCAGGGCGCCAAGACCTCGGGTGTCCCAGGAAACGCCCACCCCTGCCCGAGGTGGCATTGGCTGCCCCCTGCACTTCACCCCACGTCCAGCCACCGCCGCTAGGCCCCAGCGGACCTACGGTGTGCACTGACCAAAAGACAGCACAGGTAGCCCACAAAGGAGCATCCAAGCGACCGAGAGATGCGGCGAGGGCCACATACCAGGAGTCTCCTCTACTCCGAGCTATGTGGACGCGGGCATGGCCCCCAGCAGAGCCAAGGGGCCCTGGCCGACAGGCCTGGGGCTTCACCGCTCAGCACACCATGAAAAGCAGAAGTGTGGGGCTGCCTTGGCCTTGACCGTGTGGAAATCACGCAGCTCATAACCGACCCCTCTGGGAGTGCAGGGCACTGGGGGAGGGAGCGGGGTGTCATCGGCGGCCATGGGTATTCTCCCAACGTGGGACGATGACCCTCCAGCGACAAAGCCGGGAGAGACGCGAAGCTGCTGCTGGGCCCCCAACTCACGACAACGCCCTCTGCAGGGCCCTACCCAAAACTACGCTCTCCGTCTAGTCTGCGTGGGTCCAGGGTTGGGGCCCTGGCCTGACAATCAGCATGTCAGCCCTCTGGCCGAGATGATGGGTCGGGGTGGGCATGTGACCCATGCCGGCCAGTGGGTCTCTGTTCTGGACTTCCACCGGGAAGCACTGGCGGACGGCAGCATTCTCTAGCCTCAGGTTCTCAGGGAGCCGTGACCCGGGTGGGCTGTCGGAGAAGGAGGCCAACACACCGGGAAGCTGAGCCCAGAGACAGAGACAGAGGCTGAGGGACAAAGGCTGAGAGACTGCACCTGGGGCCCCTGGAGCCAACCACCCCTGAAGCCAGAACCCTGGACTTTCTGGACCTGTGAGCCTACAAGTCCACTTTTTCACTTAGGCTAGTTGGAGTCGGGTTTCTGTGACTTGTGACCAAGAAGCTTGCTTAACACACCCCCTTCTGTGCACAGCCTTACAGAAGCCATGGGAATGGCAGGAAATAAGAGCACACCACACCCTCCAGTAACCTTAGACCGAACCAGGAAGATCTGACCAATCGGCCCAGATACACCAGGTGGGGACACAGGGTGTGACCAGTACTGCCCATTAGAGGCTGGGGGAGAGCAAGACCCCGGAGGGCCGAGTGACAGGAGCCAGCTCTCACTCCTGGGCCCCCTGCACCTTGTGCTTTCTCTTCTTTCCACAAGAATTCCTCTCCCCACTGGGGGGACGGGAACTCCACCAGGGCAGCCGCGGAGATTCAGGGCACTAAAGGAGACTTAACCACACATACTGCTGGGAACGTTCTTGAAAGAATTAGACAGAAACAGACACCAGATAACATTCATTATATACTTGCACTGCTACAGAAAATGGCCAGTACATTCTCCTCCAGGTGGAGAAAGAATAAAAGGAATTAAGGATTAGCTGACAGAGTCTTAGCCACTCGCCCAGGCCCCCTCCACCTCGTCACACCCACTTCCCTCCTAGTGATCTGGGGACGTGTATGCACTTGGTAGGTGATCCACGCCTTCTAAAAGGCACCATGACATACGAAGGAACCTAGCTACAAAACAGAAACAGACTCACAGACATAGACAACAGACCTGTGGTTGCCAGGGGCGGGGGGAGAGGGATGGACTGGGAGTTTGGGGTTGATAGATGCAAACGATTACATTTAGAATGGATAAACAACAAGGTCCTACTGTAGAGCACAGGGAGCTTTACTGACTATCCTGTGATAAACCATAATGGAAAAGAATATAAAAAAAGAATGTCTCTATGTGTATAACTGAGTCACTTTGCTGTACAGCAGAAATTAACACAGCATTGTAAATCAACTATATTTCAATTTAAAAAATTTTTTTAATTAAAAAAAAAGAGGGCTTTCACTAGTTACAATTTCTATTGTCTCTGTTAAACTCTGAGAACTTTATTTGATTTCTTTGATATAGCATAGATGAAAAACAAACAAACAAACAAAAATAAAAGGCACCATGACAAACGTTAGGCAAGTGACCGTCCCAGTGTCACCGCCTGGCTCCTCCCAGGGACTCTCCCTTCTGGATTCTCCTTCCCCCACCCCACCCCAAATTCCCAAACTCACCAAGCTGCAACAACAGGCCCAGCCTTTGCCCTGCTGTTCCCACTACCTGGATGCCCTCCTTCCTCCCACCCTCCTTTCCCAGCCACCACCTCTGGGAAGCCTTCCCAGATTTCTCCAGGAAGGGATGTTCAGGCGGAAGTTTTGTTCCCTGCAGTAGGATGAAGACTCAAAGTCAGAATTTATTGACTTCAAGAAAAAAATGCAGACACATGAAATTTCTTGCACCGTGAGTCTGTGGCCCTGACTCAGCCCTGCTATAAACTTTCAGGCGTTCTGAGGAGCAGAGGGAGCTCCTGGAACAGCCCTGTGGGCACCGAGGTGCTGGCAGCTGGCAGCCCACCACCACCTGCCCCAAAATGTCTCTCTCGTAGGCTCAGGAATGGCCGATGCCACTCAGCAGGTGGCAGATCCTTGTACCCCCTTCCTGGAATAAGAGGGGTGCCAGGCCCAGTGGGGTCTTGACTGGGAGAGGACAGGCGGCCCTGAGCAGCACAGCCACCGTCCCAGGCACTCCCAGGTCCAGAGCAGGACGTCGGACAGAGAGAGGGAGGGAGTAAGCGCCACGGACAAGGGCAGCCTGCCTGCTTTCCCTGAGTGCTCCCCACTGCAGCTCTGCAGAGCACCGCCCAGGTCACCCTCCAGACCTCCCGGAAACGCCACCCCCTCCTTGGGACCCCTCCCTGACCACTAGCTCAATCGGGCCCTTGCTTCCCCTACCCCAGTTAGAGACCCCCATCACCTGTGCCTTCCTCCACAGCAGCCCTCCCACCTGCCCCTGTCCTTGTGTCCCCAGGTCATCAGGTCATTGTCTGCCCCTCTCACCAGGCAGGGACCATGCTTCATCCTGGCCACGTCACCCCTTCCATCTGGCAGAGGGTCTGGCCCATAACTCAATATCGATGAACGAATCAACCACTGCAAAAGCCTCTCTGAAACACTCTGGGGCAAATGCAAACTCAGGCCAAGCCCCCATGGGCATCAACAAAAGCTCTGGATTCGCTGGTGAGTGGGGTCATCTGGTGCTCTGCCCTCCTCCATCACGCTGAAAACAAGGTGAAGATGGCATCGGGGTGAGTTAAGAGGGATGGCAAACACCAGACTAGAAACGCTGACCTGTGAGTTTGGGATCACCTGCACGTCAGGCCAGCCGCCACAGTTAGGGAGCTCTGCCCACCCCGTACCCAAACATGCAACCCATTGGGGACCGAGCCCACCCACAGCATCCCAGCAGAGGGGCACGTCCCGGCGCCTCCAGCCGGCCTCACCGCTGGCGGGCCACCTTCCAGCGGGGGAGGTCCAAGGGCTCCTACCAAGCGGGGGCATCTGGCCCAACGGTCCGCACAGGCCCCCCCAGTCCTCCCACCCACCAAGCCCAGAAGGATGGGGTGGCATGGAGGGGCCGAGCAGAAGCTGGCCGCCCAGCGTGGAGCCGAGCCCCAACACGCACCGGCCTTCAGTCCACAAGGCCCGAGTGGGCCTCGTCACCCCTCTTAGGTTGAGAAAGACAAAGCTCCACAGGATTAGGAGCTGGCCAGGGCCACACGTGGCCGAGAGGCGACAGAGCGGAGCGGACACCCCGGTGGAGGGCGGTGGGTGTGAAGAGGGCCTGAGTGTGGTCGGGGGCAGGTGGGTGAGGCAGGCAGGACCACCCTCCGGGCTCTGCCCGTCCCAAGCCAGGGCAGGGGTGCCAGGCGGCCCGCAGACCCAGCCAGCGTCTCGGAGCTCCTTCCCGTGCTCACGAGACCCAGACCGGGACACGGCCGCAGGCTCATCCAAGAGACTAGAGAAGATTCATCCCCCCAGAGGACCCCGGGGACGCTGAGGGAGACAGAGCACGGCAATCCCAGCCCGGGGGTCCTGCTCGGCCCCAACTGAGGCAGAGAGGGTACAGAGCCACAGCCTCTCGTCCTTAAAAGGCTGCGTGGGCCCTGCTCGCGGGCTGCGGGGCTCGGGGGATAACGCTGCACGGGCTCTGCACTGGGCACAGGACAGGCAGGGCTGCGGCCCCATCACGTGACAGGAGCCTCAGCCAGAGCCCCGCCTCCGGTCCCCTCCCACCAAGACCCTGCCCTGGCGATAACTCCCCATCACTGCAGCGGACAGCGTCGCTTGGATATGCTCCAGAAAACAGGACTCTCAGCAGCCCTGGAGAACTGAGGGCAATCCGCTTCCTTCCCCCATGTGCCGTGTGGATGGGCCCCAGCCCCACCCTTCTCCCAGGTCAGAGGTCAAGGTGGCCGGCACCAAAGTCGGCCGAGTCTCCACATCCCAGAAGAGCGAGGTGCCGGGTCAGGCAGGCAGGGCAAGGCCGCCTCAGTGTCCAGGGTCCGTCTGCTTGCTCCTCTGTGCCAGGGAGGGCACATGTGACTGCAGGGCCAGCTCCCCTCCCTGGGGCAGGGGAAGCTGTGGGATCCTGGGGAAGCAAGTCCCAAAGGGCCCTTCCCGCCAGACCCGCCCGGAAGGCCATGGGTTTCGGGCTTCCCCTTGGCTGCCTGCCGGGCCTCTGCTCCGTGAGATGGAAAGAAAGTCTGACTTGACCTTAGGAGGTGAGCATTCCAGGCGATAATTCATATCAGGAAACTTGCAAAAAAAAACCAGACGTCAACGAGAAATACTCCCTTTAAAAGTGGGTTCTTGGAGCCAACACTGCTGGGCTTGGCTCTGCTTTAGCAAACTACTCGGGAAATGGGACGAAAATGGAACCACATAAAACTCCGTGGCGGATGCCACCCCCAGCACATCAGCGGGGCCCTGGCCAGATGCCGGGGTGCGCTCCGAGCCCGTGCACCCCTCAGCCCCCCAGGGGTAAGGGGAGGGTGCAAGCACGCAGCCACAGCCTTCACAGGTGGCACCTTCTCAAGCTTCAAAAAGGTAACATGCTGGGACCTCCCTGGTGGTCCAGTGGCTCCCAATGCAAAGGGCCTGGGTTCGATCCCTGGTCAGGAAACTAGATTCCCCGTGCCACAGCTAAAGATCCCACACGTGGCAACGAAGATCCCACGTGCCGCAACTAAGACCCGGCTCAGCCAAATAAATAAATAAATAAATAAATAAATTTTTTTAAAGGTAACTTGCTGATGCGACTTTGAAGAAAAGACATCGGCAAACACAGAACGAAGGTGACAACGACCAAAACCATTTTCGGGCCCCCACCCCCACCCCAGGGCTGATATCGGAACCTGGGTATCCCCGTGAGGCTGGCCCAGAGGAAACGCTCAGCGCAGGTCTGATGGATGGATGAATGAATGAGTGACCAAGCGAGTGACACTTAGAAAGGCACCCATCAGAAAGCCGACCTTCCCAGTTTCCCCCAAGGTGGCCCTCCGGGAAAGCTCCTCCGTGTTTAAACCCACCCAGAGTTGCTTATCTTTGTTGAAAAGCTGAGCCAACCATCTCCTGGGTGCTGTGTTGTGTTTTATGTGAATGACACGAGGCTGGGAGCAGAGAAGCGATTTAAAAGCGCCAGCTTAATTTTGGGACCGATGCTCTCTCCCCACTGAGCACCCTGGCTCCTGGCTGACCCACCCCAGCCGAAGGGCAGAGGCCCGGCCAGGGGGAGGCACGGGGCGCCGTGGCCTGGCTGCACCGCCACTGCTGCCAGTCGAAGCTTCTGGGCAGAAAGCTTGGGGCAAGAAGCAGTCTCTCCATCTCCCCCAAAGTGCTCTTCCCTAAGGGGAAGGCTCAGGATCCTCGCTGAACACAGGTGGGGACAAATTAGTGCTTTACAGAGCTCCAGAGGTCACATGGGGAGCAGGCAACTGAACAGGGAGGCCAGCTCTGTCACCCACCGGCCATGTGGTCCTTCCCAGATCCTCGGCAGAGGAGGAGGTGGGCCGGGCCTCTGAGCTGATAGCCCTTCAGGACCAATGAGCCCCTCCCATCCTACTCATCTGGTAAGTTGCCAATGTTTACTGAGCATCTGCTAAGCACCTAGCACTGGGAGACGGCAGAGAACAGACAGACCAAAGCCCCGCCCTCCCGGAGTCCACACCCTTAGGGGCCTGTCGGGGCCAAGGAGGGGCTGGGGCCTGGGGGAGACAGGACACTGGGAGCAGGCACGGGGGTGGGGGGTGGCGGAGAAGAGAATCATCCCCACGGGCTCCGTCTGTCCCCTCTCTTCCCCAGGAGCCACGTCCTACCTGGCATTACCTTCACTTCTATCTACTTCACTTCTACTCACCTGTGATTCCCCCGCCAGCTCTTCTGGGACCACAGAATCCAGGGACCCATGAACTTGGGTGGAGAAACAAGACCTTGGTTTATTTTCACCAACTCCAACTGAAATTGGGCGTTTCCTTCATCATGAAGTAGGCAACAAGTCACAATGTTGTCATTAGTACCTGGGACTTTGTCACCAACAGAAATCACAGGTGTTTTCCAGGGCACGTTGACAGTTGTTGCCAACCCCGAAATATCGTTTATATTCATCACAACTTCAAAATTGTGGTACTTGCCACACTTGCTGCTAACTCTTGTTGATGTGTTACTAAAGAAATTACTTTTAATATTCTGGTAACTTTATTTCCACAGAATTTATTTTTTTAATAATCATCCTTTAATCCTATCTATTTTATGTTATGCTGGTTATAAAAACTACATTCTGAGAAACTTCATGGGCTTCTCCAGACTTGGGGGGGCGGAGTCTGTGGCACAGAAAGAGCTGAGAACCCCTGTGCCAGGATTGGGGTGGGGGGGGGGTCCTTGGAGCCGGGAAGCCCCTCCACGTGTGTCCCGGGGCAGCCCGTGGTGTGACACCCAGCAAGGCACCCAGCAGCCGCCTCAAACGACTGAGAGAGAACGGCTGCAGGAATTAAATAAAAACCCCGAAGCCCCTCAACGGTCCAGTGATAAATCAGAACATAAACTTGGATGGGGTTAAGCAGTATCGATGGGAATAAATTGAGAAAAACATAAGATTTTTTATTGAGTGCTTCATTTTTACGGAGTGAAAATTGAATTATTTAACTGGTCAATGAGCTAGTCAATAGGGAAAAGGGCCTAAAAGCAGGGAGGAAGTGAAGTGCACGTGAACTTGAAATACAAACGGTTAACCTTAGGAAAGGCAGGAGCTCCAGACCACGCCCCCCTGGACCATTTCCTACCCACCCCCCCAGCCCCCCCACCGCCAGACCAGTCAGCCTATTTCTGACTTTCCAACGTTGATAGATCTGGATGTCCTGGGCTCCAAGCAACAGCCCCTCCCCTTGGGTCACACATAGCAGAATGGGGGGTTATCAGAAGAAATCAGAAACAACACCACTCCCACCCACTGTACTGTCTCCCTGCTGTGTCCTTTCCAGGTATGGGATGGCCCTTAGTGCTGTGAATATTTCTCCCCCAAAACCACAGAGCGACGGATTTCTTTGGGATTGCAACCATGCAACTAATTGGCACGTGGGCAAACACTCAAAGCAGACACAAGAATGATGTCTGCTGTAGTTAAGACCTCAGGCTCAATCCAAAAACTAACACAGAATTCCACAATCCCACTTCTGAGGATACACCCAGAAGAAGAGAAAGCAGGGGTTTGAACAGACATTTGTACCCCAATGTCCACAGCAGCATTGTTCACAACAGCCCAGAGATGGGAGCAGCCCAAGTGTCCACGGATGAATGAACAAGTAAACAAATGTGGTCCATCCACACAGTGAAATATGATTCAGCTTTAAAAAGGAAGGAAATTCTGACGCAGGCTACAACATGGATGAACCTCGAGGACATTATGCCCAGTGACATGAGCCAGTCACATAAGGACAAACACTGTATCACTCCATTTATATAAGGTCCCTACTAGAAAAAACAGCCAAATTCACAAACAGAAGTAGAATGGTGGTTTGCAGGGAAAGGGGGAGACAGGAGGCGATGGGGGGCTAGTGTTTAATGGGGACAGAGCTTCCATCTGGGAAGATGAAAAAGTTCTGGAGATGGCTGGTGGTGATGGCTGTTGCATAACAACGTGAATGTACTTCATGCCACTCAACTGTACACTTAAAATGGTTAAGAGGGTAAATTTTAACTTATTTGTATTCTATCACCATTAAAAAATAACAATAAAGAAAAAAGAGTAAAAATATTTCTTGCACTAAAAAAAATAGCACTCAGGGACTTCCCTGGTGGCGCAGTGGTTGAGAATCCGCCCGCCAATGCAGGGGACCACGGGTTCGAGCCCTGGTCTGGGAAGATCCCACATGCCGCGGAGCCACTAAGCCCGTGCGCCACAACCGCTGAGCCTGCGCTCTAGAGCCCGCGAGCCACAACTACTGAGCCCACGTGCCACAACTACTGAGCCCACGTGCCACAACTACTGAGCCCACGTGCCACAACTACTGAGCCCACGTGCCACAACTACTGAGCCCACGCGCCACAACTACTGAAGCACTCAGGCTCGAGCGTGAAGAATGAACTCACATGTCAGACCCTTAAGCTGTGTGACTTTGGGCAAGTCTCCTGCATGCTGTGAACCTTTCTTTTCTCGTCTGTAAAATGAATATAATAATCGTATCTATTGTTTTAGGACTGTCTCCAGGACTAAATGAGTTAATCCCTGTGATGAGCTCGGCACAGCCATGGACACATAAAAGGGGGCTGTGATTATTAACTTCATTATTACGAATCAGAAGCAACATGTAAGTAATGAGAAATTGTTATTATAAGATAAAATTACCTCCGAAGGAGAAACAGGGAGGCGATCCTAAATGCCATCTCTCCGGCTAAGGCCTGGAAGATGGTATCTCTACCTCTGACGCCTCAGAAATATGCATGCACAGAAAGCTCATAAAGATCCCTTTCTGGATTAAAAGTGATCTGAATAGAAGCAGCCACGCTCGGCCTGGCTCTTTTCTGACTTTAATTTGAACTTAATTTATCTCTGAGCATCAGGAAACGGCGTCATGCAAGAGATGTGCCCTGTCGGAATCAAGGCGAGCTCAACATTGCAGGAAATTATCTGCTTTTGCAAGAAAATCACGAAGGAAGGAGGGTGCTGTTATTTTAAGATCTTCGAGCTGGTGTGAGAAGAAACTAATTAAATGATTGTAATTTTCTGTGCAAATGCAGTAACTTGACTACTGCAGAGATGCAAAATAAGAAGGAACTTTTCCACCTCAAAAGAACATCAGAGTCTTAATTTTTTTTTCTTTCCGGTTCTCCAGTGAGAGCTCACATTCAAGTACTCCTATTAAACGTTTAAAACAACAAACAGAGCTTAAGCGGGACAAAGATGACGTGCACACTGTGTGCCCTGGGACGTGTCCTGGGATCACGGGGCTGGAGTAGAAACGGTGTTGTTGCTGCCCTCAGTGGGCTGCCTGTCAGTCGCCAGCTCACAGCGAGACTGGGAACAGGTCGCAAGAGTCTGTGCTCTACAACGCACCGGAGCAGGTCAGGGGTGGCCGCATCGTGGGAACCCGCGTGGGGCGGAAGCGGGGCCTTCGCCATCCCCACCATCCACTGGGCAGAACCGGAAGGGCCACGGATGCATGTTTCCACGGCAGTTCTATGCCCAGCGTCCAGGCTCACACCCAGAATGAGGCTTTCAAAGGGCTCCCACGGCAAGAGCAGGCTGGGGACAGACCCACACGCATGCTTCACCCTGCAGATGCTGGGATGGAGACCTTGCCGTGACCACGACGAGAGCCAGAGTTCCCCTGCTCCCTGAGCGTCCACACCTGGGCACACGCTGGCCAGGAACAGGGCTGCAGTAACAGCTGGCTTCACGGGTCATCGCATCCCTCCGTACTCCATAAAGCACTCGTGCAAACTCGGGAATTAGGAGCGCGAGGGCGAAAAGGGCCATTGGTAAGAATCTATAAATAACTCACTCTTCGGATGCTAAAAAAAAAAAAAAAGAAAAATGAGAAAACTCCCAAACAGAAGGCAGTTTACAAGCTCGCCCTCCGGGTCTTCCCGAAATGGAAACGCTCAGGGGTGCTCAGCGTGTTGCCAGCGCATGTTCTCGTGGCTCCAGCTCTGCACTCCCATGGCGTCATCCTTGGGGGCTCAGCCTGCCTCTGACAAATTATAATAAAATAACATGTTAAAACAACAGGAACTCTGAAGAAGGCCTATGCAAGCACTGGGCTGCCTTCTAATCTGAAGGGGCGTGCAGAAGAATGAAGTTAATTTATGACCTCTTTAAAACACTCTCAGGAACCCTCATGCAACCACAAATTAAATAGCCACTTCATTCAAGTAAAAGTAGATTCGTGCAATGTGTTCGGGAACGTTATTAACAGGGCTGTTTTTATGCCTTTGAGCCAAGCTTCTTGATTGATGGACTTGTTCTTTCTCTGCCTGGTGCTCCGGGCTTTTCAGGACCCCGGGCCTCTCCCTCAGCCTGCACAGTCTCACCATCCCAACCTCCTCCTCAGCCCAGGTGACACTGACGCTACCCACCCTTCAGAGCTGCTCGACCATCACCTCCTCCAGGAAGTCCTCCCTGACCTCCCCAGCACAGATCCTTAAAGCATCCAGAATTCTGTCATGAATTCCTGTCCAGTCCCAATGTCCTGCCAGGACAGGGGCCATGAGTGATTTTGCTCGTCACTGTACTCCGGCACCTAACAGACCCTCTTAGAAAGCCGCTGCTTTGAAGGCTAATATGAGGTCTCTTCTCACCTGGGGCTCTCAAACTTTGTGTGATCTCTCCAGGCACAGACAGAATGCAGAAGGCCCTAGGTGGCCCTGGGCACAGGGCAAGCATACCCCCAAGTACAACACTGCCGCCTTGCATGCCAAGACTTCCCCAGGCTCTGCCCACCGAGCTTACGTGCCCACTGAGCGTCACCCGTCCCACAGCACAGGCTGCCCTCGCTCTCTCATCATTCTTGGTCCAGCCGCCAGGCCCAGGGTCCCCGACAGGTGGCACAGCTGGCTTCCTGGCGACAACTGTGACAGGCACTCAGTGCTGGTCACCGCATCCAGTGACCTCTGTCTGCCTCTGTCCCTCTCTAGGTGGCCACTGGCCGCCCTTGGTGAAGCTGCCACGACAGAGAAGCGCTTCATCTGGGGGCAGAGGCCCACCAGCCAAGCACTGAGCAGTCACAACTCAGCCACCCATGAGCCAGACCGCTCTATCCAACGCAGTCCCCACCCCAAAACGCCGGGAGGCACGCACTCTGGTGGCCTGGAATTCCGAAATTTCTCACGGAAAGTTCAGCAGACTTGGAGCCACCAAGCCCACCCATAAGAGCGGAGTGGAGCTGTCACCACGAAACCACAGCCATCAGACTCAAGGCTACAAATCAGCTTTGTCGCTGGATTCATTCAAGAACCCGAAGGGCGGGCTTCCCTGGTGGTGCACTGGTTGAGAATCTGCCTGCCAATGCAGGGGACACGGGTTCGAGCCCTGGTCTGGGAAGATCCCACATGCCGCGGAGCAACTGGGCCCATGAGCCACAACTACTGAGCCTGCGCGTCTGGCGCCTATGCTCCACAACAAGAGAGGCCACGATAGTGAGAGGCCCGCGCACCGCGATGAAGAGTGGCCCCCGCTCGCCGCAACTAGAGAAAGCCCTCGCACAGAAATGAAGACCCAACACAGCCAAAAATTAATTAATTAATTAATTAATTTAAAAAAAAAAAAAAAAAAGAACCGGAAGGGCTTTCCACGAAGGCCTTCATGGTCTCTGGACGCTGGAGCCTGGCCGTGAGCTGTGAGGCCTCCGTGGGGGGTTAGGGAACCATGTCCTGTCCATCCTCACCTGAACCCTCTCTCAGACCTGCTCTTCCCTCCCTCTGCCCCCCTCCAGGGCCCTGGGCCAGGCCTCACTGTCCCAGCAGCCTCCTCCCTGAGTCTCTGTACAAGGTCTCACCTCCATGGCCCCTCACCAAGCCCACCCTGCACACTGCGCCCGGGTCACTGGTTGAAACTCAGCCCAGCCCTGCTATCACTCCCTGGGCACCTGCTGCAGGCCAGACCCTGTCCGAGCACTTTACGTGGACTATCCTACTGAACCTGCACCACAGACAGACCTATGAGCCTTCACTTGCCCCAAATCTAAGACACTGAGGCCCAGAGGGTTCAGTCCATCCACCCCAAATCTCAGAGCCAGAAAGGAGCGGGGCCGGGTACAAACCCAGGCAGGCTGAAGCTCAAGCACCAATAACCACCACCCCGCACTGCCACGCTAGGCTGTTCAGCCTCATATTTGGGACCCATTAGGAGTGGACTTCAACCAGTTTTTTCCGAACTTCTTTCCTCTGATTTCTCTCCACACACAATGCATTCACTGTCTCTGTGTATGACACAGACATACCTTCAGATTCCCACCTCCCAGACCCTGCTCAAGCAGTTCCTCCCCCAGAATGTTCCTCTCCATCTCCCATATGCTCCCCCTACTCGTTCCATAAGTCCACCCTGATGCCACCTCTTCCATGCAGTCTTCCCTGATTTCCCCACTGGGGAAGATGGTGCTCACCCCTCGTATCCCAACTGTTCACGTCCATCCCTTTTTTCCCCACAGGACTACTCTGAGCTCCCCTGCGTTAAGCTCAGGGAATGCAAAAGTAATTGAGGCCCCTTCCCTGCTGTTACGAGCTGAACTGTGACCCCCTCACCGCCCCCCACAAATCATATATTTAAGTCCTAACCCCCAGGACCTCAGGATGTGACTATATTTGGAGATACGGTCTTTAAAGAGGGGATTAGGGTAAAATGAGGCCATTGGAGTGGGCTCTGATTCACTATGGTTGGTGTCCTTATAAGAAGAGATTAGGACACAAACACAAAGAGAAGACAACCATCTATAAGCCAAAGAGAGAGGCCTCAGGAGGAACCAACCCTACTGATCCCTTGATCTTGGACATCCAGCCTCTAAAAATGGAGAATGCATTCTGCTGTTAAAGCCGTCCAGTCTGTGGCACTTTGTTGTGGCAGCTCGAGGAGGCTAATACACCTGCCCTCAAGGAACTTGACATCTGACAGCTGTGTTAGGTGTGACCCATTTCACACCTTCAGAAGCTCCATGCTTCTGATTTGGAGCTCTGGCTCTCTGGGTATAAAATATGCACAAATATCAGGTTCCTGAAGATCCCTGAGCAGAGAGCATGAATAGTCAGGGCAGAATTACCTCTGCATACAGCTCCCCTCGACATCCTCAACCCTGCAGAACAGCACAGAGCAGATGTGGAGGCGGGAGTGGGGGACATGCCGATCTGCTGACCACCAGCGACAAAACTGAACCAACTGGGCCTGGCTGCAGGAAGTTCACATTCTAGTCCACTGACGCATCAAAGCTGAAGTTCCAGTGCCGTGAGGGAAGGCGTACAGGTGAGTTGTACTTAAGTATAACAAGCACGCGATTTCCCAGAAATGGTAAAATTGGGACAGGGCACAGCACCATCCCATTGGGGTAGCATGAAACCCTGACCTCGGAGGCAGGGACCTGCATTCTGTCACACTTGCCATACTTGTCTCCAAATCACACCTCTGCCTCTGAGGGCAGCTCGGGAGACCCAGAACCTGGAGCCTCTGTGCATGACCCGTTCTGGATCCATCGAAGGTAACACCAGTTGGTTTCAATGAAACATTCATTTCACACCTAACAATTCATTTCTACAGCTAAACAGCAGACAGAAAGGCAGTGTTTGAACTTCCAAGCAAGTCCCCTTCTGTATCTCCATGGGAGCGGGAAGAAACCAAGCCTTTGGAAGGAAAATGCACATATGTTCTCAGTGCTACAGCGACGGGGCCTGTCCTGGAATAAGCTCGAATCCTGCCATTCCTTTCTGCAGATGCTCTAAAATACCATTTTAAAAAGTCTATCCCTCTCCAAATGCTTTTTTTAACTTTGTAAAACACCTGACATGGTAAAGCAAACACCATCTCTGCTCACGTAGAGCACATCTGCAGAGCGTAGCTCCTTGGGTTCGGATACCTGTGCAAATCAGATGACATAAAATTTTTAAAAGACTCTGCTCAGCAAATCAGCCTCAAGTTAGTTTCTTTTCCGTTTTAGCTTTCAAAGATGGTGCTTTCAAGCGGAGGTGAACCAAGTGCAGAATCCTGGCTAAAATCCTTAGCCCTGTGGCTGCCAGGGGGACCGAAGCGCCTTTCTGAGACACTTCACGTGCGGAGAAAACAATGCAACGCATGCGCGGAGTGCTGAGAAAATAATGGTTAGAAAAAAGGGTTTTACTTGGCTCTCGGTTACAGCTTTCACTCCTCTTGAGTTTTTCCCAGGCAAGTGAAAGCATCTCTTCAAGCATCACCTGCTCCCCAAGTCAAAGGATGATGCGCTTTTCCAGCGAGATCTCCCGTCTCCACGACTTCCCACGCCGGAGAATGGGTGAGGTGGGAGGGGGCGGGGCTGGCAAGCGAAGTGGGAGGTGCTTGAGCCAAACGCCGGGTCAGCGTCTCCAGAACCACAGCCGGTAACAGTGATGAGTACTCGGGCTTCGCCCCCTGTCTGCTGAGTGCCAGGCCACGCCCTGCTCTCCACAGCCACCCCTGCCCCCCATTTCCCAGCGGCCAGGGGAGAGCTGCACCTCTCAAAGCTCCTCCCGGGATCTGGACTCCCCACCGCCCACTAAAGAGAAGTCAGCACCTCCCCACACTCCCACTCCCCACTCCCAAGCCCCGCCTCCAGGCATTCAGCTGCCAGCAGCCAGGAAACAGTCACACAGGAGTCACTCAACTCAGCCACTGTCCCCAAGGAGCAAAGCCAGTCGGGCTCCTCTGCCAGGCCCTGCCCCCAGGGCCCCCGCCCCACTGGCCCAGACTCCTCCTCAGTCTCTCCAGGGGAGCTCTGTTCTCAGGATGGGGGTGGGCGGGCTGGGTGACAGTGAGCCCTGAAGGTGCTGGTCCCGCCTGGGAGGCTGCTCTCCACCCCTCTGTGTCTCTCCCTAACTTCTTTCACCCCTACCGCCCCCCACCACGAAGCTGAAACGAGTGAGCTTCTGGAGGAACAACCTGGGGGGAGGGGGCTTGGTTTAGATGTTCTGGCTCCACTGGTCTGACTGATAGTGTTTACTGGTTCCTTTGAGTTACTGGTATCCGGGTTACCTTGCAGCCCCTGAGTTACAGCGCACGGTACACAGGACACGATTCGCTGCCGAGTGTTGGGAGGGAAGGAAGGAAGGAAGGAAGGAAGGAAGGAAGAAGGGCGGGATCCAGCTGCACGTCTGGGGTCTGACCCCTCTCTCCAGATGTACGTGGGGACGGCCCCCCAAGGGCTCTTCGAGGGAAGGGCGCCTGCTCCCCTCCCTAAAGCACCGCCCCTCAGGGCCCTGCCTGCCCCCTGCTGGCCAGCGGAGCGCAGGGGGTCAGCGCCGCCCCGCCCCTCCCCCCAGGGCTTCCAGTCTGACTGGAGATGGCAGAAGTGACCAAGGACCAGAGACCTGGCACATGCGTGAGAAGCTGGTTGGGGAGGGGCTCCGGCAGGGCGCCGCGCTCTGGACCAATCAGGCCCATCCAGTGCTGCCCCTGCCCCAACAAGCTCATCCACCCGCCCCATCGCTTCTCCCGAAGAATCCCCCAGCAAGCGGGGCTAGACAGAGGAGGTGGGTAAAAGTGCCGCCCAGCCCAGGCTACACGCCTACGGTGACTAGAGAAGCGCCTGCATCCCCGCCCCTCCACTCCCAGTGGATGCAGGGGCCCTGGCCCAACGCGGCTTCCCCAGAACTTTGGGAAGCCTTGGTCAAGGAGAAGGGTCAGGGGTCAGCCATTGGACAGTGAGTGGACACTGATGGAAAGGAGTGAGGAGGGGCTCCCACCTCTTCTCCCCATAACCGCACACGCACACACAGCTGCCACCTCCCTCCACCACTCCCGCTCCCAAAACTAGAGATGATCCACGTGGGGCTGCCGGCAGGTGACCCCAAGATAGATGACCACGGGTTATCTGCTCCGGCGGGAACAGAGCGGGGTGGGAGGGAAACGACGCTGTGGCACCCCCCGGGGAAGAATATGAGGGTATCCCCATGCCCGGGACACACCACCAAAAAGGAAGAGGCGGGATCCAAGAGGGGGCAGGACCCACAGAGCTGGTGGAAGGAGGCGCCGGAGGACCTTAACAGAAGTGTGTTTGCAGGGCAAGGGGTGTCGAACTTCCAGCTGGAGCGAGGCCAAAGTAGCTGCGAAGGTGGGGGAGGGCAGGGAGCCCAAGGAGCTGGCCGCCGCGCCCAACCCCGTGGGTAAGCAGATCCCGGCGCATCCAGGTGTGTCCGGCGGCGGGTCCTCAAGGCAGCCACGGGTCGCACTACGGGAACGCGGGGAGAGAGGTGGCCCCAGAATCGAGGGTCCCAGAATCGGACGCCGGGCTGACCGGGGAAGTCCTAGAGCCCGTGGAGGTGCCACGAGCGGGGTCCCGGGCACACCAGGTGGAGAGGGTCCTGGAACCAAAAATCCCAAAGCAACGCTGGGTGGACCGGGTGGAGTCTGAAGGCGATCGAGGCGCAACACCGAGTTGTGAGTGATCTTAAAGGGCCTGGGGGCGCCCCAAGGTGGCCGGGGTCCCGAAACCTCCGGAGACAACCCCCCCCCAACCTGCGATCTGGAGGCCAGTGGGGCCGCCCCTGAGGTGGCTCAGGGTCCCGGCAATCAGTGGAAATGCCCCCCGAGGTGAGGCAGGGCGCTCACGTATCTGGTTCCCGAGTAACCAGTGGCCAGGGGCCAGCAGGGGCGCCGCCGAGGTGACTCGCGTCCCCAAGTCTCCGAGAATGCCCGGGGTGACCGCGGGGCCGTCCGGAAGTGGGGGCTCCGAGGTGTCCGGGGCAGGGCCCGGGGTGGGGGGGGCGCGCGGAGGTCACTTACGCTGCTGTTCTCGCCCGTCCAGTGCACCATCGCCTGGTTGTGCGTCGCGTCCCCCTTGAGCACGAACGACGTGCTGATGAGTGAGACCTGCGCTCGCGAAGCCGCTCCGGCCACCGGCGCCGCCCGTGCCCAGCGCTCCTGGCCCGCGGCGGGGGCGCCGTCCTCGCCGGGACCTGGAGCCGGACCGGGACCCGGGGCGCCGGGCTCCGCGCCACGCGCCTGCCGGTCCTCGCCGCCGCCGGGCAGCGCGCGCCCCGCAGGCGGGCTTGGCGGCGCCCGGGTCAGCCGGGCGCGGGGACCCAGGCGCCAGGATTCGGGGGAGCGCCCCGCCGCCCCGCAGGCGGCCAGCAGCAGCAGCAGCAGCAGGAGCGGCCGCGAGCGCGGCGAGCGCGGCGGCGGCGGCCCCCGGGGGCTAGGGGCTCGGGCGGCGGGGCCGGGGCCCTTCGGGGCGCGCGGGGGTCCCCGGTGCGCCATGGTCGCCGAGGGGCGGCGGCGGGGCCGGCGGCGGGGCGGCGCGGGCGAGGGAGACCGCGGCCGGGAGAGCGGAGAGCGCTGGGGAGCGCGAGCGAGAGCGCAGAGAAAGGAGCCGGAGAGGGGAGGGAGCCGGCGGGAGGAGGGGACTCGCCGCTCCGCCGCCGCCGCCGCCCGCGCAGCCGAGGGCGCACCGCCACCTGCCGGTCGGCGCCGTGCCCGCCCGTGCGAGCGCCAGCCGCTCAGGAACCAGCGGCCGGAGGTCCTGGAACAGGCCGCCACCCTCCAGGGCCACAGGCCACAGACCCCTCTCCTCCCTTCCTTGCTCCTTCCTTGCTCCTTCCCTCCTCTCCCGCCCTCTTGCCTTCCTTCCGCCCTTTCTTCTTGTGTTTACTGACCACCTACTCTGGGCCAGCCGAGTTCCAGGCAGTGGGGACATAGGGGTAAACACAGCCAGGTGCCTGTTCCCGCTGCTGAGAGTCTGATGTGGGAGAACGACCACACCTAAGTGGACACGTTCACGGACAAAGTCACCCCAGAGAACCAGAATGAAGCCAGACCGTAAGTGGGGAGGTGGTCTCCGGTAGGAGCCTCTGAAGGAGAAACAGTGGAGACAGGACCTAGCTCCTCGAGGGTGAGGAGGAGACCTTCTAGGCAGCCGGAAGGCCCTGCGAATACGCTAAGGCAGCTTCCAGATGACCTACGGGTGCAGCCACTCCTGTGGCTTAGGCTTCAGGACTTGCAGACAGTGGCTTTATGTCCCAACCCCAGGGGCCACCAAGGGGACAGTCCCTGAACATAAGGACAGACGCCTGGGTGAGGAGAGGGTGTGGGGCAAGGTCCCATTCAGAGCCTGGCAGGCCACGGTGCAGAGTTGGGGAAACAGAGGCTCAGCGCACAAAGTCCCCACCCAAGGTCATGAACCTGCTTTAGGTAGATTTCAATATAACTTCATTGAGCACCCACCATGTGCACCGCACTGGCCTCAGGGAAAAGACACAGGAGCAGGAGATTCTCTGAGGCAAGGCCAGGGTCAGAGTCAGCTGTGCATCCTCAGCCAGGGGCCACCCCGCCTCCTCCTTCCCCAGTGGCCCCCGCATTGGATAAAAATCCTCAGGCTCGGGCTTCCCTGGTGACGCAGTGGTTAAGAATCCACCTGCCAATGCAGGGGACATGCGTTCAAGCCCTGGTCCGGGAAGATCCCACATGCCACGGAGCAACTAAGCCCGTGCGCCACAACTACTGAGCCTGCGCTCTAGAGCCCGCGAGCCACAACTACTGAGCCCGCATGCCACAACTACTGAAGCCCACGCACCTAGAGCCCGTGCTCCACAACAAGAGAAGCCACCACAATAAGAAGCCCGGGCACCGCAACGAAGAGTAGCCGCCACTCACCGCAACTAGAGAAAGCCCGTGCGCAGCAACAAAGACCCAACGCAGCCAAAGATAAATAAATAAAATAAATAAATTTTTTTAAAAAATCCTCAGGCTCAGCATCCCTGTCACACTCACCTCCCAGTTGGGTCTCTTTGCTCCAGAGAGAGAGAGAGAGAGAGCAGCGTGAGAGAGCCTAACGGGGCAGAGGAGCAAAGGCTCAAACATTTGGGAAAGACAGACAGTGGGGCTTCCCGCTGGCCCCCAAAGAGCTGAAGCACCCAGCACCTTCTCTTCTGCTCGCTCACCCAGGCTCACCCGGAATTCATAGCCAATAACAGACTGGGCTTGCCCTCTGCCCAGCGCTGGGGTGGGGGGCGGGGGCTTGGCTGGATACCTATGAAGTCTCCTACCTTGGAATGTGCCCTCGCCCCCTCCGTGGTGTAAATCCCCAATCTGTCAGAGTCTAAATCTCCAGCTCAGGCCCAGGGTCGGGAGAGAAGGGGGAGCCAGCAGCTGTGGGAACATCTGGTCTAGCACAGGGAGCAGAGAAGAACAGAACAGGGTCAGTGCAGGGCTGAAGGGAGGGGAGACGAAACAAAGTGGCAGGCGGGCACTAAAAAGACGCTTACAAGCAAACCAACACTGCAGACAGTGGCTGGCGGGAAGGTGCTCGCTGCACAGCGGTCAGGAAAGAGCTGGGTCTGTCCCACCTTAGACACAAATTCACCAAGAGGCTCCCTGATGCTGGCTGAGCCTCCGTCTCCCCAGCTGTAAAGGGAAGGGGGCTGCACAGTCTCTAAGGTCTCTTCCAGTTGTTTGTTTGTTTGTTTTGTTTTGTCTTGTTTTTAAATAAAGGAAAGGGGCTTCCCTGGTGGCGCAGTGGTTGAGAGTCTGCCTGCTAATGCAGGGGACGCGGGTTCGAGCCCTGGTCTGGGAGGATCCCACATGCCGCGGAGCGGCTGGGCCCGTGAGCCACGGCTGCTGAGCCTGCGCGTCTGGAGCCTGTGCCCCGCAGCGGGAGGGGCCGCGATAGTGAGGGGCCCGCGCACGGCCGATGAAGAGTGGTCCCCGCACCGCGATGAGGAGTGGCCCCCGCTTGCCACGGCTGGGGAAAGCCCTCGCACGAACCGAGGACCCAACACAGCCAAAAATAAATAAATAAATAAATAAATAAAGTAGCTATAAATAAAGGAAGGCCTCCAAGTACTGTCCTCAAGAAAACTTGACAGTGACACATCATCGAGCACCTACTATGTGCTGGCCACTTTCCTAGGGACTGGCTGTGTCCTGGAAAAGAAGAAGGGGGCCTCTGCTCTTCGGGTGGGTGATGTTGCAGGTTATCATATTTAACTCTCACCATCAGGCTGTCCCCATCTTACAGACACGGAAACAGACTCAGAGTGATGACTGCCCAAGGTCACCTGGCCAGAGTCAGAGGCCAGACTCCAGGCACGTTTTCTGGCCCCAGGGTGGCGCTCTTTCTGCCCCACCCTCATTACTTGCCATCTGTGCATGTTACCCCTCTGAGGCTTGGAGAGCTCAGCCAGGCAGGGAGGTAATGTGAACACACATCACCCCCAGGCTCAGACCGAGGCCACATCATTAGTGATTTGGTTAATGTCCCAACAAACTGGGGAGAGGGTCCAGGTCTGGAATGCTGATGCCACGATGCCTCACCAGTGCTCTTTCCAGAACAACTGGCTGCCTCTGCCCTAATAAGGCCACAAGGCATTCGGAAGAGCAGGACTGATTCATCCCTTTTCTGAATCCAAATCCAGAGACGTTGTGATTCCCCGGATCTCTCAGCTCACAAACATTACTGGACCCCCAGGAACACAGTGATGAGGGCGACAGACAAGTTCCCTGTGCTGGGGAGGAGCGTCCGTCCTCATGCAGCTAGACAGATCCGGGGGAAAACCTAGACAGTGCTACGAACCCAGGAGAAAATAAGGCAGGTGTGCGATGGCGCTGAGGAGGTGCTGGGGGCCAGGTAACTTGGAGCTGAGAGGCAGAGGGCCCGGCATGAGCCTGGCGGGAAGAGCCATCCCAACAGAAGGGGAGCACGTGAGCCCCAGCCCGGCCCAGAGCAGCTGGGTATTCAGAGGAGGAACTGCCGGGCTTGATTTGTATTCACAGACCGCTGCAAAGCCTCTGGAGGGTTTCAGGCAGGAGAGTGAGACCAGCGGCGTTCTTACAGCATCACTCTGGCCGCCAGGAGAACAGGTGCAGGAAGGCACTTAGGACACGACCGTGCAGGACAAGAGAGGGGCTGTGGCAGCTGGGCACGGGCAGTGGGCAGCGACGGAGGAGGCGGGAGTGGAGGGAAGCCCGCTTCCGGGCGCCTTCCCCACCCCAGTCTCACCCCCCTACCCCCTGCGCTCACCCCCCTACCCCCTGCGCTCATCCTCCTTAGTGACCCACATCAGGGACTCAGGGACGCAGATGCAGGAGAAAGATGCAGGCAAGTGTAGACAGCAAAGGAGAGCTTCCATCAGGCATCCTGTCTGACACCCCCGGTGCAGTGGGGTCTCCGGAGGCCACAGAGGCAGTGTCTGCGGCACCCACCGAGGTGGCCGACAGCTCAGCAGGTGTCTGGGCATGAACACATGGAGGCGGGCCACGTGCAGAAGCCGGGGTTCAGCGCCTGGCATCGGGGTGCGTGCGTGAAATAAATATTAAACCCTCCCCAGGTCTGTAACACCTGATTCTTCACAACAGCAAGATCCTAAGACGGGGAAACCAGCCCCACTCATCCTCCCTCTTCGCCCCCATGCAGGGCACTGGCCTCCAGACCGAATCAGGCCTGGTCCTGCTCCTGGGGAGCTCACAGTCTGATGGGGGAGGCGCACAGGTGAACAGGGACGTCAGGGAGGTGGGCGATCCCAGGGAGGTGTCTGAGGGCCTAAAGGAAGGGGGAGCCGCCACCTGGCCCTTCTGCTCAGAGGGGGTGCTCAACTCATCCTTCCAGGTAACAGTACCAATGACAACTGAGACTGCCACGTGAGCGCCTCCTCTGGGCCAGGCACTGTTCCTGATGGAAGAACCCAGTGAACCTCTGACTCCCACAGAGGGTAAGTACTGTTTTCCCCAATTTAAAGGTGAGGAAGGTGAAAGCACACAGGGGGCAGTAATTTACCCAAAGGATTCAAAGGCCCACGTCCTCATATACCAACTGGGGGTCCTGAGCGTGGCCCAACTTCACCTCTCTGTTTCATAAACTGCCTCACCTGTGAAATGGGGCCAGCACGGCCCTGACTCGGTGGCTCTCCGTGTGTCATCCCTGGACCCACAGCATCTGCATTAATGGGTTGATTTCTGGGCCCACCCAGACCTACTGAACCAGAAGCTCTGGGGTGGGGCCCCGATCTGTGTCCAACACGCCCTCTGGGTGGTTCTGACACACCCAATGGTTCTGGGCCCAGGCTGCACAATTCGCATCACTTGGAGGACTTTAGAAAAATACCGATGCCCAAGCCCCACTCCTGACCGCACCGTCTCCGTGGGGCATCTCTCAGCTCCCAGGTGACGCAGATGTGCAGCCAGCCGTGAGCCCCTGGCCTGCAGCACAGCTTTTTATAAGGATTCGTGAGAGGACAAATGCCAAGTGCCTGGCATACGGCTGGACCACAGTAAACAGTGACTTTCCTGAGAGGTAAGGGGGGGCCCCTGGAACCCCAGGCCAAATCTTTTAGTTTCAAGATCCACCCCTGCTTCCCCATTCCATGACAATGCTCTCATCCAGAAAGCAGAAGAAATACTTTGTCACTCCAACTTTTAATCAGACCGCTTGCTCATTAAAAGTCTCAAGCTTTTTTAAATGATCAAAGGTCTCTAGTGATAATATTTTAATTTCTCTTTATAATTGTGACAAAGCCCAACAGATGCGGCTCCCCGAGCAGGCCCGTCTCAGAGACAGTCGAGGAATCATGAGCAATACTCACCAGGGACACTGGGGGACCCAGCAGGAGGGAGACTGAGGGAACAGGCTTTTGGGGTGCTGGGAGTTGCTGGGCTCCACAGAGGGGCGCCCCGGCCACTCCCTCAGCTGCCCAGCTCGGCCTCCAGCGACACTGAGAAGCTCTCTGCCTGCTCCGGGGCAGGAGGGCAGCGGTGACTTGCAGACAAGTCTCCTAATGACTGTCAGTGAACAACAAGGGTTAGAGGTTCCGGCTTTGAGGAGAAGGATCGACCAACGCTACAGCCACATTACCAGGTTGGCAGGGAGAAAGCAGTGGGGACAGCTGGTCGGGACATTAACTTGGACCAGGACGAAAGTCTGATCCCGCGACGGCAGGGAAATGCGTCCAGACAGAGGAGGAAGACGAGGCCCCACAGCGAGACAGACAGTGGGCTGGCTGCCCCGAGCCCAAGAGGGTGGGGAGACGGGGAGGAAAGGGCGGCAGCTCCTTGGGTGGTGCCTCGCGGGGGTGCGTTACAGGCAGTGGTGAAGGTGGTTGCTTTTTGGTGGTGGCAGGGATTTCCACCCCCGGAGCGCCAGCGCTGTGGGCCACCGAAGCCCTGACGTGTCACAGGCTAGCCAGGCAGTAGGCCCGAGCTGGACAGAGGGCAGATGACAACTGGCCACTTCCCGGCCATCGGGGCTCTCTTTAATCACGGACACCGCACAGTTAGTGCCTGCAAACGGCTTGGTTCATTTCTTCCGCTCATCAAATGTTTACTGAGCACCTACTGTGTGCCTGGCATGAGTCTAGGCCCCAGGGAGAGAGCAGGGAATGAACCAGACCAAATCCCTGGAGGCATAAGCAGGAATTGGTGGTGAGACCGGGAAGAGAGGTCCTGGCAGAGGGACCAGCGTGTGGCACGAGCTGGAAGAAGACGGCGCGGGGACCTTAGAGGAACCAGCGGGCGAAGAGCTCCAGGGAAGCTGAGTGCAGGGCGGGGCGGGCAGGGCCAGTGACAGCGGAGGCTCCACGGTCCCTCGAGCGTCCACCACGGTGTCGGGGGACCAGGCGATGAGCAGAACCAGCGCCCAGCCTCAGGAAGGCCAGCGCCAGCAATGGGGACAAGCAGGTCAAAGACACTGCAGCAGAGACGTAGCTACCTCCCCCGCACGGGGCACCAGGCCTGCTCCAGGCCTCAGCAGGGTTACCTTGCTCCCCGCCCCGTAGCTGGGGGGAGGGGCCCGTCACCATCTCCTTTTCACACAGGAAGAAACTGCGGCACAGCATAAGCAAGCAGAGGGGCTCGCCCAAGTTTACATCAGCAGCAAGAGGGTGGCAGAGGGCCACGAACCCATGCTTCCGCATGTGCCAATGAGCTCTGGGGAGTGGGGTGGGCCTGGGGTGCCCCACCTCTCCCCAGGCCAGGCTCCTGTGCCTCAGCTTTCACATCTGTAGTCCTCCCGACCCTGTGGGGCTGGGTTGATTGTCGGCTCCACGGATACCCGGTGAGACCAAGGCTCTCAGCGTGACAGTGACCAGCCTAGCCCGTGCAGCAGGGAAGCACAGGCGGTGGGGCTGAGCCGGGGCCACACAGAGCCCTGCTGGTCCCCACTCTCCATGTTGCACAAAACAGCGTGGAGACACAGCAGAGGCAGGGACCACGCTGGCCAGTGCAGGGAGGGGTGCCACCCGATGCCCCGCTCTTACTGGGTTGGGATGTGGCTCAGAAGTGAGCCCTCAGGGCCTCGGGGCACTACAGTACCTGACCATCTCCTCATGGGCACCAGGGAAGGCTGGGAAAGTAGCCTCCATGGGCCCAGGGAAGTGGGATCCCCTGTCGGTCCATCTGGGGCCAGAGCCCAGTTTGGTCACCGTAGTGGGCAGGGCAGAGAGGAGGAGGGCTGGACCTGGGAGTGACATACAACCAAACAGAAACCATCCTTGGGGAAGATGGCAGAGGCCGGAGTCTTACCACTGAAGCCAAATGCACAGGCCCTGGGCTGCAGTAGGAGCCCAGTGAATGTCTAGGGACCAAAGCAGGGAGGTGGGAAACGGGGGGGACACAGCCAGCCCTGGGGGCCACAGCCTCCCTCAGCCCCACCCACACGGTTGAAGGCAAGTTCCGCCACCCACCCCCCGCCCCACACACCAGGGTTCACTGGAACTGGGGAGGGGGCAGAACTTGCCAATTGCCTCCCATGTGCCAGTGTTTGGGTGCATCGTTATTTTGTTGTTAGAAACGGAGGAGGAAACAGAGAGGCCCAGAGAGGCTAAGTCACCTGCCTTGGATCACACAGCTGGAGAGCGGCAGCCCTCGGGACAAGGATGCTGATAGTAATGTTTCAGGTGCCGCTGTGAGGACACTGGAACACCTGCCTCACAGGTGGGCGTCCTGTGTCTGAACGCGCCCACCTCATCAGTGTGTAATTAGCGTGCACTGGGGGGAAATGAGCTGAGTGCGGGCGGGAAGCGAGGCTGGAGCTGAACTCCGTCCCAGCCCTGCAGGGCTCCAGGTGAGTCACTGAATGTCTTTGTGCCTCTGTCTCCTCATGCGTTCAATAAGAATGGTCATCAGTCGTTGTGCGGATAAATGAGTGTCTGTAAGATGCTCAGAAGGGCATTTCTGCAGAGTGCGCTGCAGAGAGAAGGCCTTCACGGGCGACAGTGACAGAACCACCCACAGTAAGTCCCGTCTGTGTCACACACACACCTCATCTATGGTCTGTGACAGTCCACTCTGAAGACTCAGTCCAGACCCCCAAAAGCCCCGGCTGGGATGCAGCACATATTCATTCATAATGGAAACCTTCCCCGAGGCCGGGGCGGAGCAGTAAGTCCCACAGATGCTCAGTGGATGGGGGTCCCTGACTCAAGGGGCCCCCCCTCTGCCCGCAGGGCAGCCCCCTGGGAAGCCAGCTGCCTCAGCCTGGCCACTCAGTGCTGTGTGCCTGGGGCCTCAGTCTCCCAACGGGTGAAACGAGGGGGTGAGCTACATAAGAACTTCAGCAGGACACGAGCCCAATGAGACACCCTCCAGAAATGTACCTGTGGTTTAGGAAATGCCTCTGAGTCTATCCCGTGACATGTACGTATTAAGGACGGAAAAGTTCTGCAGTTTAAAAATCTGTTTGATTTTGAGTACTTCAGTTTTTCCCCCAACTTTCTGACCCTGTAGTTCTTTACTTCTACTTAACAGCACGAACACCCCAGAGAACACGGGCTATTATGGAAATATGAGCACGGAGGAAGAAATGGAGGGAAGAATGTATTCTGCCTGAAGTGTTGGTGTCAGAAAAAAAATACATTTGAGCAGGTCTTGAATGATGAGTCGGGACCCAGCTGGAGTAAAACAGAGGGTACGGCACATACAACGGACAAAGGAATCGGGGTGCCTGGTCCGCACAGGGCGGGCACACGGGCCTGGCCCTGCAGGACGGAGCCGTGGCTACCAGACTGGAGGAGAAAGCGGGCCCAGGAGCTACGGGCTTGCGCCTTCTCCTGAGGTCAAAGAGAACCTTCTGGGGTTTTCAGAAAAGGTTCAACAAGATCAGATTTGTGTTGCGGAAAGCTAATTCTGGCAGCTTCTGAAAGCTGGAGCTTGGAAGAGAGACAGAGAGACCAGCTGGGGGGCCATGGCATTGGTCCAGGAGAGCAATGACGAGGCCTGACCAGGACTGTGGGGAGCAGTGGAGAAGGAGAGGTAGAGGCGGGTCCCCAGAGCCTCTGATTACGCAAGAGGAGAAAGGGGTAGGAGTCAAAGAGGCGCTGAGATATTTGGGAAAGCAAGGATGCCATGTTCCTCATCAGGGAACAAATCTGAAGGAGAAGGTGTCTGTGGGGCATCCTGAAGGTATTAGTCAGGCGAGGCCAGGCGGGGCTGCAGTAACAAAGAGCTCCAAATCTCAGAGGGGTAACCCAAGAAAGGTGTATCTCACCCATTCACGAAGTCTTACGCAGGTCGACTGGGCCCCCTCCATCCCGTGGCCCCGCGGTCTGGGACACGTGACCTCCAGGGTCACTGAGGCAGAGGAGAGAGAGGCACACAAGATGTTTTGTGGGAGTCAGACCTGGGAGGTGCTCCATCACTCACATCCTGTCGGCCAGAGCCTGAGTTCATGGCCTCCACCTACCTGCAGGGGAGGCTGCAGATGTAGGAGCACATGGACATTTGGCGAGCCCTACGTGCCACTGTCACACTGGCAGGGAGGCTCCAGAGGCCCTTGGAAATGGTGATCAGCAGAGTATCAGGGCCTGAGATGTAGATTTGGGCATGATTGTTGAATGAGATCACCCAGGGGAAAAAAAACAAAAAGGAAAAGAGAACAATGGGGTAAAATAGGTAACACCTCCAAGGTTGTATTTGGGAATTCCCAGAGGATGACAAGATTTAGTCCAAAGTCTCTTGTTTCCAAATATCTGATTATTTGTTGTCACGTAGACAAGGCATCCAGAATTTTTCCTGAATTTTTCAGTTTCCATATGGTTCCTTGGCATCGCACAGGCAGCCAAAAGCAGTTGGCAAGTGGTTGAGTACCACACCACTCCATAATGCTCTCTCTGTGTAAGGCCAAGGGCCTCACGAGGACAGATTTGTCTGGAGCAGAGGTTTTCAAGGCCTTCAATTTCAATAAACGTTTTGAAAGAGACCTCACCGTATTCTTGCCTTTAAGATTCACTTCAGAAATCAAAACTTTTGCTACAAAATTAATGAATATGAAACCGATTTTTTTAATTTAAATGCTTTGTACACTTAACATTTTTTTTCAAAAATAAAATTGTCCACAAATAAAATTTTGGTTGAAAATCATGGTTTGAGGGAAAACTCACTGTTTTCCTTGGAAAGTGCTCCTGCCTTAATCAAGACTACCAGAGAAGCAGGGAATGCTTCTTCCAAATGGCTCCTGCAAAGCCTTTTCCTGAGGCTAGGGTCCCCCCTCGGAGACCATAAGCTTCATGAGCCCTGGGACTGGGTCAGCGTTTGTCCTCCACTCATCCTCACCGTCCAGCACCGAGCTGGGCACAGAGTAGGCACTCAATCCATATTGGGTAGAGGGATGGAGGGATGGAGGGATTGATGGGCCTGTTACATTGGAAACCCCTAGACATTCCGACTTCTAAACTACAACTGCTAAAATGAGCAGCAATTTGCTGGAAGGGAAAAGCACTGGACTGGGAGTCAGGAGACCCAGGTCCCGTGTCAGCACTCCAGGGACTGAGCTTTGAGAACTTGGGAAAATCCCTTTCCCTGTGGCTACTACTCTTTTCCTCCTCTGCTAAATGAGGTCTCACCACTCAAGCCAACCTTTATACCCTCATACCCCGTCACTTCTCCCCTACCCACATCCTTCCAAGGGCCCTGAAATGTGCCCCAACATTCCTAGTCGAAAATGCACTTCAGGGAGGCAGAACTTCCACTTACGGCCAAGTGAAGAAGTTGGCAAATCCTCTCTCCAAAAGTCAATTATGAAACTGCACAAATTGACCAAAAACAACTATTTCCACACTCTGGAAGCCAGCCAAGAGCATGCAACCATGGGAGAAGTGTTTATGCTTGAAACCTGCTGAACTTCAGGTACAAACATTGGGAGTCTGCAGCCTTCTGGCCCAGGGCTGCTCCCATACCACCGTCCCAGCTGGGGAGACTCAGAGATTCTGCAAGGTGGGGCAGGCCCTGAGGACCAGCAGCTGCCGTGCCACGGGGGAAGGGAAATCACACAGTTTGGAACAGTGGGTGATGGCCATGCCCAACAGCATTGTCCATGGCAATTACCATCTTGGAGGTTGTGTAGAACGACTGAGGCTATGTGACTCTGGAAAGGGCGCAAGCCAGCCACAGACTCCTAGCTGACCCTAAGGCCATGTATACGCACATAGGAAACATCCAAGGCCTAGTGAAAAGGAAAAGCCAGGCAGACTTGAAAATGCCTAAATTTTGAATGTGTTCCTCTTCTCTCCACACACAGGTCTTTGACCTGTGTCAGATAGATAGATAAAGGCTTACTAGATCAAGGTGTTTCAGAATGACGTCTGATCAAAAACCGGCTGACCTCTAAGCTATGCAGAAACAGGGGCTCAAAAGCCGGATTTAAAAATAAAAATTAGAAACTTAAAAAAAAAAAAAAAAAACACCGCAGCAGCAACTGCACACAGCAAGGGAGATGAATTTCACAGATTTAACTCAGACATGTTACTAAACAAACAAACAAATGAACAAGCAAAAAATAGCAACAACCTTCTGGAGGAAATCAAAATCCAGAGTTGCTACAGTATATAACCTAAAATGGTCAGTTTTCAACAAGAAAAAATTTATTATAAGAAATGCAAAGAAACAGGAAAATATGACCAATATCTGGGGGTGGGCAGTCTTTAGAGGTCTCCAGAAATTGGATTTGGTAGTGAAAGACTTCAAAGCAGCTATTAGAAATATGATCGAAGAATTAAAGGAAAGTATGACAATAATCAGTCAACAAGTAAAGAGTCTCAATAAGGAGGAGAAATAATGTAAAAGAACCAATGGCAGATTTAAGATAGCAGGAGAATCAGTGAACTTGTAGAGTAATGCAAATTATCAATATGAAGAACAGAAAGAAATAAAACATTGATGAAAAATGAACAGAGCCTCAGAGACCCATAAAACAACATCAAGCACACCTATGTGTACTGTGGGTCCTAGTGGATAGGAGAGAGAGAATGGGGTTGAAAAAACACTTGAGAAATAATAGCCAAAAAGTTTTGAAGATTGATGAAAATCCTTAAACATCCAAGAAACTCAAGAAACCCCAAGTAGGTTAAATACAAAGAGATGTGCACCTAGGCACATCATAAGCTGTTGAAAGACAAAGAGAAAAGCATGAAAGAAGCAAGAGAAAACCAGCTTACTAGGTAATGAGGAACAATATGATCAACAGGAAAAAAAACAGGACAGACACTGTGGAATGACATATTCAAAATGCTAAACGAAAAAAAACTGCCACTAAGAATTCTATATCCAGCAAGACTATCCTCCAAAAAAGGTAGATGAAATCAAGATATTCCCAGATAAACAAAGAGCGACAGAATTCATTGCTAACAGACTTGCCTTACAAGAAATACTGAAGGAAGTCCCTCAGGCTGAAAAGAAATGACACCAGATGGTAAATGAAATCAATAAGAAGAAATAAAAAGCACCAGAAATGGTAAATATGAGGGTTAATATAAAATATTCTACAAATACTCTCTTAAATTATTTAAAAGACATTCATAATAATCACAACTCTTGTTGTTTGGTTTATAACATTAAAAATGTAATATATATGTGATAATCATACCACAAAGAGGGGGAAAATTGAAACTGTATTAGAGCAAAGTTTCCACATTTGATTGGAAGTAAGTTAGTATTAATCTGAAGTAGATTGTGACAAATTAAAATGTATTTTGTGGGGCTTCCCTGGTGGCGCAGTGGTTGAGAATCTGCCTGCTAATGCAGGGGACACGGGTTCGAGCCCTGGTCTGGGAGGATCCCACATGCCGCGGAGCAACTGGGCCCGTGAGCCACAATTACTGAGCCTGCGCGTCTGGAGCCTGTGCTCCGCAGCGGGAGGGGCCGCGATAGTGGGAGGCCCGTGCACAGCGATGAAGAGTGGCCCCTGCTTGCCGCAACTAAAGCCCTCGCACGGAAACGAAGACTCAACACAGCCAAAAATAAAAATAATTAATTAAAAAAAAAATGTATTTTGCAGTCTCTAGAGCAACCACTAAGAAAATAATTTAAAATATATTATTTTTTTAAAGGGATTAAAATGGGACATTAAAAATATTTCTTTGACACAAAAGAAAACAATAAAGGAAGAAGAGAAGAACCAGACAACAACAATAGCAACAACAAAACCCACAGGAGAAATAGAGAAAACAGCAAAATGGCCAGTGAAATGACATATATATATAAATTACATTAAATGTGAATTAGACTAGGGGACTTCCCTGGTGGCACAGTGGTTAAGAATACGCCTGCCAGTGCAGGGGACATGGGTTCGAGCCTTGGTCCAGGAAGATCCCATGTGCTGCAGAGCAACTAAGCCCGTGTGCCACAACTACTGAGCCTGTGTACCTAGAGCCCATGCTCTGTGACAAGAGAAGCCACGACAATGAGAAGCCCGTGCATCACAATGAAGAGTAGCCCCCACTCGCCACAACTAGAGAAAGCCCGTGGGCAGCAATAAAGACCCAATGCAGCCAAAAATAAATAAATAATAAAAATAATAATTTTTTTAAAAAAAAGAAAACAGAAAAGCAATAGAGAAAATCAATGAAACTAAAAGCTGGTTCTTTAAAAAATTAACAAAAATTGACAAAGTTTTAGCTGGATGAACAAAGGAAAACAAAAGAGAAAAGATGCACAAATTACCAAAATCAAGCATGACCAATAATAGAGAAATTAATGCCAACAAATTACACTACTTAGATAAATAAACACATTCCTAGAAATACACAAATTACCAAAACTGACTCAAAATGAAATACAAAATCTGAATAGATCTGCAACAAAGAACCTGAGTTAATAATTTTAAATCTTCCTACAAGAAAAGCCCAGACCCACACAGCTTCACTGGTGAATTCTACCAAATATTTAAAGAAGAAATTATCAATCCTTCACAAACTCTTTCAGAAAATAGAGGAGGGAACACTTTTCAATTCATTTATTCCTCAATTTATCCCGTATTAAACTGATACCAAAACCCTTAATAAAATAGCAACAAACTGAATCCAGCAACATGCAAAAAGGATACTACACCATGACCCAGTGGGATTTATCCTAGGAATGCAAGGTTAGTTTACATCCAAATATCAATTAATGTAATACAGTGTATCAACAGAATAAAGGAAAAAATCACATGATTATCGTACAGAAAAAGCATTTGAAAAAATTCAGTACCCACTGATGATAAAAACTCTCAACAAAGTAGAAATAAAAGGGAATTCTTCAGCCTGATAAAGGACATCTACAAAAGTCCACGGCCAATATTATACTTAATGATGAAAACAAACAAACAACAACAACAAAAAAAACCCTGAATGCTTTCCCCTCAAAGATCTGAACTAAGGCAAGGACATCTGCCTGTACCACGTTTATTCAATATTTTACTGGAGGTTCTAACCAGAGCAATAAAACAAATAATCAAAAGCGTCCAGATTCAAAATGAAAACATTAAACTATCTTTATTCACAGATGACACGATCCTTTATGTAGAAAATCCCCACAGATCCATAAAAACTCTATTCGAACTAACAAACAAGGTTAGCAAGGCTGCACAATACGAGATCAATATACAAAAAACAATTGTATTTCTACATACTAGCAGCAAACAATCCAAAAATGAAATTAAGAAAACAATTCCATTTATAATAACATCAAAAAGAATAAAGTGCTTAGGAATAAATTCCACAAAAGAACTGCAATACCTACACCGAAATCTACCAAACATTGCCGAGAGGGAGAAACAAAACATGCTCTAAATAAATGGAGGAATATTCCATGTTCATGGATTGGAAGACTCAATATTGTCAAGATGGTAATTCTCCACAAACTGATCAATAAATCCCATTAAATCCCTGTCAAAATCTCATTAGACTTTTTAATGGAAATTCATAAGCTGATCTTAATTTTATATGAAAATGCAAAAAGACCTAAAATTGCCAGAACAATTTTTAAAAAGAACAAAGTTGGAAGACTTATTCTACCTTTCAGACTTCCTATTAAGCCTCAGTAGTTAACACATTGGGGCGTTCATGGAAGGACAGATGTATAAATCAATGGAACAGAATTAAGAGTCCAGAAATAAAGCCTTACATTAGGTAATTGATTTTTGGCAAAGGTGCCAAGAGAATTCAATGGGGTAAAGGATAGCCTTGGAACCAGAACATATGGACTCTTAAAACTTGAGAAGACCCCCCCAAAAATAAAAAGCAATTTAAACATAGACAAAAGAATTGAATAGACATTCCACCAAAGGAGATATGCAAATGGATAATAAGCACTTAAAGAAACATTCAACACCATTAGTCATTAGGGAAATGCACATTAAAACCACAATGAGATCCTACTACATACCCACTAAAGTGACCATCATAAAAAAGACAGACGTGAAAAAGATATGGGGAAACTAGAGCTGCACACATTGCTGGGGAGGGAATGTACAATGGCACAGCCACTTTGGGGGAAAAAAGCTGACAGTTTCTTTAAAAGTTAACATGGACTTTGCATAACACACTCAATGCCCCGGAGCCTTACTCTCCTCATCTGTAAAATGGGGGTGACTATAAGCATGCCCACCTCGCAGGGATGTGAGAGCAATTTCACTCCTAAGAATCCACCCGAGAGAAATAAAACATCCAACCACACAAAGAATATACGTGAATATTCACAGCAACGTCATCCATAATAGCCCCAAACTAGAAACAACCCAAATGTCCATCAAATGAGCGGTGGATAAACAAAATATGGCAGATGCATCCAAGGAAATGCTTCTTTATCAATGAAAGGGAATGAATGAATATCTGATGCCTGCTACACCACGGACAAACCTCAGAAACATCATGCCAAGCGCAAGAAAGCCAGACTCCAAATATGACATACTGTATGATTCCATTTCTTTCAAATGTGCAGACAAGGCCAACTTGTAGGGACAGAACGCAGACCAGTGGTTGCCTGGGGCTGGGGGTGGGGATGGGGGCTGACTGCAAATGGGCACAGGCTGGGGTGGTGGCCTTGCTCCCAAGCTGGACTGAGGGATGACTGCACAGATCTAGAAACGTACTGAAAGTCGCCGGGTGGTACACTTAAAACGGTGGATTTTACGATGTGTACATTGTACCTCAATAAAGCTGTTTTTTAAAAAGAAAGAAAAGTGCTTCGGGCTTTCATCCTTCACTTGTTTAACCACCATTAAGAAATGGAGTGTTTCCCCCATGTGGCCTCTGCTGGCTGCTGGGCACACGGGGTAAATTATAGTACAAGTAGCTAACGGAGACGAGAAGGCCACTGCTTATCTTACCTCGCCTCTCATCCCTCACAAGGGCCCCGTGAGGTGGGCCCTGTGACCCTCACCCCCAATTTACAGATGGGGAGAGTGAGGCTCCCAGCGGGAGTGTTGTGCAAAGTAACCCGATAACCGTCAGGGTCAAGGTTTGAACTCTCGCAGCCCGCAGCGCGGCCCTCACTCCCACCCCCTTCACCTCCACCTTGGCCCTCACACTTTCCCCTGTTCTGGTCCAGCACAGCACCACAGAGGCAGCCAGAAAGCCTTCACCCTGGGGGCTGGCCTCCACCCCTGTGGGGGATGACCTCCCCTTGCTCCTTTGTACCTTTGCTCACACCCCTCCCGCCCTGCAGTGGCCTCCGCTGGGTGCCTCCCCCGATTCCCATCTGCTCTTCAGGACCTGCTCTCGTGTCCCTCCCGTCCTGAACTTCGTCCTCCTCCAGCACGGGGTCCCACTCAGGGGGCACACCTCCTTGACTTGGCCTGACATTGGGGTCCCTGTCTTCCCCACCCCCTCAGACCTTGGGGGCTGGTCTAGGGGGTGAAGGTCTGTAGTGAGTTGACTTCTGTCCCCCAAGAAGATCCGTCCAAATCCTAACCCCCAGAACCTGTCAATGTGACCTTATTTGGAAATAGGATCTTTGCAGATGGAATTAGTTAAGGATCTGGAGGTGAGATCATCCTCGTGGGTTCTAAATCTAACCACCAGTCTCCTTATAAGAGACAGAAAAGAAGACAAAGAAGGGGACGGCCGCGTGGAGATAGAGTCAGAGATCGCAGTGATGTGTCTACAAGCCAAGAAATGCCGCAGATCGCCAGCAACCACCAGAAGCCAGGAGAGAGGCCTGGAACAGGTTCCCTTCAGAGCCTCCAGAAGGAACCAACACTGCCCACCCCTCGACCTTGGCCTTCTGACCCCTCAACTGTGAGAGAATAGCTTCCTGTTGTTTTCACACATGCAGTCTGTGGTCATCTGTTACGGCAGCGCCAGGAAACTCAGACAGGGTCCGTGCCCAATGCGTGTCTGCACCGCCGGCCCTGACACAGCGCTGGCCCCACCTGGGAGAACCAGAAACGTGTCTGAGTCTAAACCTCCTTGCCCCTCTGATTCATCAGTTGGAGCTTCCTCCCTGAGACGGTCAGAGCTGTTCCAGGGATGGTTTTGTCTTTTCTAGAAAATCGGATACTGCATCCGTGATCCGCGGTCTGCCCTTCTTTACCGTGAGCTCCTCACCACTCCAGAGCAAGAGGCTCTGTCCTCACAGCAAAACCAGTCCAGGACAAAGGCCACTTCAAATGAGAACAGAAATCAGAATGTCATGGTGAAGGGCGGGGGCGGGCACGTGAGTTACAAAGGAAAGAACAAAGAAGCTCAAGGGGGCTCCTGAGGCAGACTGTTCTCCTTCCTGCTCTGGGCGCTGGGACACAGGTGCGTTCAGCCAGAGAAATCACAGAGCTATTTCCTCATGATACCTGCCCTTTGCAGGCTGTATACTTTACTTCCATCAAACGTTCTACAAATGGAGCCAAGAATTATGAACATGAACTTATTCTGCCCTCTATGTAACAAAACCGTAGATATAATTGGACTAAAGGGCTGGTTTTTAGGACCAGTCAAATAGAAGTCAAAGCTTGCAGTGGGGTATTTTCCAGTGTAATTTTTTTCTAAGAAAGTTCTGTGATAGCGAAATACAACATCCTTCACTTTGGTTTTTTTTTTTATGACTGGCTCACTTGACACCCAGAGAGCGGGTAGAACATTACTTCTGGGTGTGTCTGTGAGGGTGTTTCCAGAAGAAATTAGCATTTGCAGCAATGGACGAAGGTAGATGGTCCCCCTGGATACAGGTGGGCCTCCTCCCATCCACTGAGGGCCTGAATAGAGCTAAAGGTGGAGGAAGGGGGAATTTGCTCTCTGTCTGGCTGCTTGAGCTGGGACATTGATCTGCCCTCGGTGGCCTGGTTCTCAGGCCTTCAGACCCGGACTAGAATCTACACCTCCGCTCTCTGGTGCCCAGGCCTTCAAACTACACCACTGGTTTTCCTGAGTCTCCAGCTGCAGACAGCAGGTTGTAGGGCTTCTCAGCCTCCATAATTGCGTGAGCCAACACCTAGAATGAGATTTATTATAAGATACAATATATATTCTACTTGTTCTGTTTCTCTGGAGAACCCCAATAGAACAGTGAAAGCGGGTCCTTTCTCCAGCATAGTTGAGGGCTTCACCATATCAGAGTGTTCTTTTGGGAGCATCTTGCCGATTCCCTGTTCTTCTGTCACTTGCTGTCTAATAGCACCAGGCTCTCCTTTGCCACTTGCTTGTGACCGAAGCAGTTCCCTGACCTCACCTGCAGGACTTCATGAAACTCTGCACCTTTGCCGAGAGTCACAGCTTGCCTTTGCTGTTGGTCTGCATTGTGTTTCCCTGACTCTGGAGAAGGTCCAGAGTCCAGATATCAGAGAGACACGAGCCACGCTGACTTGGCAGGTGAGAGCGACTCCCGCAGTCAGACACAGGGTGGTGACCAGGGACTACCTTATAAGTGGTCAGGTCAAAGTACCAGAAACTTGGGGCTTAAAACAACAAATTTTATTGTCTCACAGTTCTGGAGACCAGAAGTCCAAAATCAAGGGGTTGGCAAGGTCGGCTCCTTCTGAAAGCTCTAGAGGAGAGTCCACTTCCTTGCCTTGTCCAGCTTCTAGAGGCGCCCATATTCCCTGGCTCGTGGCCCCCTCCTCCCTCTTCAAAGCCAGAAGCCTGGCATCTTCCCATCTGTCTCTGTCTGACCTCTCATTCATCGTCACATCTCCTTCTCAGACCTCTTGCCTCCCTCTCAGAAGGACCCTGGTGATTACCTTAGGCCACCCGGATAATCCAGGACAATCTCTCCATCTCAAGATCCTTAACTTCTTCATACCTGCAAAGTCCCTTTTGCCATATGAGGCAACATCACCACAGGTTCTGGGGATTAGGGTCAGACATCCTTGGGGGGGAATATTCCACATTATCAGCCACCTTCACCCCCCTCAACCCAGCCACCCCCTGCTCCTTGCTCTCCCCTAATTGCCCAGAGCCCACCCCAGGTCTTCCTCCTTCTCTGGCCAACCAGCCGCCCGTGCCCTGCTCGGGGATGAGTTCATCCACGCTGAGGACTGGATGATTTCCACCACCAGTCTGTCGCCTACTCCCTGGGTGACTCAGGAGGAGGTCACTGAACGTCCAAATCTCCACCCCAGTCTCTCAACGACAAGTCTCATCTGCCTGCCATGTCCACGGCGTGGGAAGGGACATTTTCCTCTGTTCAGCCCCTCCTTAACCGTCCCCCTCCCATTAGTCAAGGTCCAGGCAGGTGACAGGGTCACGTGAACAGGTGGGCAGGGCCCGGACATCAAACGTTGTGCAAATCTGCCTGCTGCTTCTGCCATCCGGGCGGCGGGTGGGTAAATGCTCGGGACGGGGCTTCCCTTGTCCGCCTTCTCCAGCGGCATCCACAGTGTGGTGAGTCCGAGACTTAGAATCAGGAGGAGAAGGTCTCACAGAGGTTTCGACCCCAGACACGTCCACTGTCCCGGCACTCACGGGAACCCCACGTTCCGGCGCTGGACATTCATGTTGAGATGGTGAAGTGGGCTCAGCCCCCTCAGAAGCCCCAGGAGGAGGAGAAGGGCGTGGCGAGCCCCAAATCGTGAATTTCTGGGGTCCAGACTATTCAATAGCATCAAAACCAAAAACTGCTACTCCTGTATCTGCCCACCAGGGCTGTTGTGGGACTAAATGAGACTGACGGGGGGGCTTTGTAAAGGGCATAAACAAAGTACAAAGCCATGATGGACCAAGTGTCCATCGAACATGGATGGATAAGCAAAATGTTGTCTGCTCATACGATGGAATATTATTCAGGCTTAAACAGGAAGGAAATCCTGATGCAGGCTGCACGCTGAGTGAACCTGGAGGACGTGTGCTTGGGCAAACAAGCCAGTCACACAAAGACAGATACTGTATGAGTCCACTTGCATGAGGGACTTGGAACAGCCAAGTCCCCAGGGACAGACACTGTAAAGGTGGTCGCCAGGGGCTGGGGAAGGGGCGCGGGGAGTTGTTCACTGGATACAGTTTCAGTTTTGCAAGATGAAAAGAGTTCTGGAAATAGATGAGGGTGATGATCTCACAACAATGTGAACATACTTAACGATTTTCAACTATACACTTAAAAATGGTTAAGATGGTAAATTTTATATGTATTTTACCACAATTTTTTAAAAAACATAATGAATTACCACCACCACCTTCATCTTCTTCCCCACCTTCCTCATCCTCATCTTCATTCCCCACCGTGGATTCAGGCTGGGACGGCTAACAGTCTCCACCGACGTGCTGACTGTGATCCAATGGGAGCGTCTGCCTGGAGCTGCCCCCTGAGATCAAGGCTTAACAGGACCCTGTGCCTGATCGATGACTGACGTCTGCTAGGGGATTGTCAGCAGCTGTGTGGTTCATCCGTCCTGGTTTAAGGTGTTGTGCCTCCCGGGGCATTTCACTTTAACAGGAGGATCTGAGGGTTGTATGTTCAAGGGTGGAATTTGTAGCACAGGTATAATGGGAGGAGCCATTGGGGGGAGGGAACTTTCCTAGGAGCTCCCACCCACCGACGAAACTACAGAGTGATTTCCAATTCCACGGAGAGGTCAGGTCTGCAATGGAACCTTCCACCATCCTGCAGGACACCTGATTTTCCGTGCCAAGCTGTGGGTGATTTTCCCAGCTTCCTTTTCAAATCGATGAAATCAGATGTGGTTTGACTAGAGAAAGATTTGCAGGGCCGTCGAGGCAAAAGTCAATTTCCATCATCACATGGAGATCCTGATAGGTAAGTGTGCCGACAGGTGACTAACCGTGTGATTGAAACACATTTGTACTAAAAATATTCTAAAAGCCCTTCTCTTGATTTATACCCAAAAGAAAATATTGCAAAGGAGAATGAGTTTTCAACTCAAGTAGCACTTATGCTTGATCTAACTACATTAAGCTCTTTTGAACGGGTGGTTTTGCTCTGTTGCCTGTAATAAAAATAACACTAATGTGCATTTAGAGGGTGTTGCATCCTCTCCAAAGCACAGATCTTTCGCAGTGTACAGTCCCTCTCATCCGTGGGGATGAGCAGCGGGGTGACAGGCAAGGTGGGATGGGGGTTTGAGGGCATGAGTTAACAGCAGCTGATCACATTTGGTAAAATCAGCAAATTTCAAATACACAGGAAAGCCAATGTCACAGTGCTCTGAGGCCTGGCAACAAAGAGGCCAGAAGCCGGGTCTTCCCCTCGTTATGGACTAAATCATTTTCCCCCCAAAATTTATACGCTGATGGTATTTGGAGGTGGGGCCTTGGGTAGGTGATTAGGTTACATGAGGTCATGAGAGTGGGGCCCACAGGATGGAATTAGTGTCCTTATAAGAAGAGGAAGAGGGACTTCCCTGGTGGCGCAGTGGTTAAGAATCCGCCTTCCAATGCAGGGGACACAGGTTTGATCCCTAGCTGGGGAACTAAGATCCCACACGCCGCAGGGCAACTAAGCCCGCGCACCACAACTAGAGAGAAGCCCGTGCACCACAACGAAAGATCCCGCATGCCGCAACTAAGACCTGACGCAGCCAAAAATAAAAATATATAATTCTAGAAGAAGAAGAGGAAAGAGACATGGCCCTTCCTCTCTCCCGCGGCCATGTGACGATACCGTGAGAAGGCAGCCCCCGCCAGATACTGGAACTTCCAGTAATCTTAGACCTTGACCTTGTACTCCCCAACTTCCAGAACTGTGAGAAATACATGTCTGGTGTTCAAGACCCCTCGTCTGCAACGTCCTGTTCTGGCAGCCTGAGCTGACCAAGACACCATCCTTTCTCTGAAGTTTGAGCTTGGGGCCCTGGTGTAGGGACGTCAGGAGGTGTAGCTTCGAGTCTCAGGCCTGAGCTGACCACGAGCAGCCTCGGGACACATCCCTCGTACATGGAGAGCGCTGCCCTCCCTCCGGCTGGCCCGCCCACAAGCCGCACGGGTGAAAGGCAGGGACTGGCCCGACACCAGGCTGTGTGCGCTTCCCACCACTCCTCTCCCGTGACCCACACGTTGCTGCCTGATTTCAGGTGGTTCCTACGCACACATTCCCCGGCCCCTTCACCCCGGTTAATTCCTTCTTGCTTAGCTTTTAAAACTGATGCTCATTTAATGCCACCTCCTCCAAGAAGCCTGTCCTGACCACCCACCCCTCAGAAGGGTGACGACCCCCGGCCCTCCTGCAGCCTCCTGCAGATCCCAGCACTCACGGTTGTCAGTGTCTCTTGCACATCAGCCCCCCCCCCGGAGCGGGAGCCGTCTGGGGCAGAGCATGGGAGTCACCCCCCAGCCGGCACAGAACAGGCTCGACAGATGCTTCGAGACCTCAGCTTAACGTGAGGCTCGCTGGTCCCCACCTGCAAGCTCAGCCCTGTCACAGGTCTGGGGGGACTTGAGGCGCCTGAAATCTATGCCAAGTGGCTTGTCATTAGTCCACAGCCCAGCCTGCAGTTCAAGGATCTACTCTCGTGACTTTGTAAAACAAGCCCCCAATCCAAACTCAGCCCAAGACAGGGACTGGGGTCCAGCTCTGCCCCTGAATACCAGCCCTAAATCACAGCCAGGACCATCTGTGGAGTCAGTCCTACATGTGCCAGCCCATGTGGCAGCTCTTTACATGAGTCACCTCCCTCCATCTTGTATGACAAGCATCATCACCCCATTTCCCAGATGAAGAAACTGAGGCACCTGGAGGGACCTGTTTGGGCTCCCATCGCTGGCAAGTGGATGGGCTGGGATTGAATCCCACCTGACTCCACAGCCAGAGGTCCTCACCCAGTGTCTGGACTACCACAGGGGCAGCTGGGTCCAGGGGAAGAAGGGGGTGGGGCCCCTGTCAGAAAGAGTCCGGCATTTTCTACTGCTCTGGAATGCATGCTCTCCTTGCGGACGCTCTCACTCACTCACAAAGGAGCGAGCTCGTCTCTCTTCTTACCCTTGACATTTTTCTTTATATTGAGATTATTTTCATCACAAGCGAGGGCATCCCAGGCAAAGTGCACAGCATGGGCGAAGGCATGGAGGTGTGACACGGGATAACAGATTTAGGAAGCTATGAATCATTCAGGGCGGGGCTGCCAGCAGTGGGCACGAGGCTGGAGAGGCAAGCCCGGGCAGAGTAGTGAAGGGCTTCAGATACTATTCCCCAGGCCGCGGGAGTCCCAGTGGGCCCCACACGTTGCCCTTCAGGAAGCGCCCCCTGGTGGCTGCTCAGCAAGGGGGTTGGTGGGTGATTCTGTGCCATCCCTAAATTACTCACCCAGACCTCTCCTCCAAGGAGTGTCAGCCCCAGGGCGATGCCAGGAGTAGCTGACCACAGCCCGGCCCACCACAGCATCTGGGGACCCCAAACCTGGACTCACCACCCTTCCCCTGGGTTTCCAGGCTTTCTTACCCTCAGGCAGCCTCTCTCCCCACACTCCCCATTCAATGCGGTGATACGGAAAACACAGGTAAAGAAAACACAGGCTGGGACATGAAAGGGCATCAGCTTTCATTACGGAAAACAAACGAGGCCCCGTAATGCCAGGGAGCTTACGCTGCAGAAATTCCAAGGCTCCGTGGATGAATAATATATGAATAATCATATAACTTTGCGCTTTTAAAATGCTTTAATCCAAGGGTTTCAGGCCCTTTGAAAATCACACATTTGATTCAGGAAACATCCTCTAAACACCTCCTCTCTAAGCTGGGCGCTGGGTAATCCGGAATCATCCGTGCATTCAGGAAAGACCCAGGGGTGCTGTCTGGGTGCCTCACTCAGAGAGGTGATGACCATGGTTCAGTGAAAGGGCTTTCACACAGGCACGGGCTGGGGTTGAGGGATCCCCACAGGACGATGTAGCTCTCCAGGGTCAACAGCAGGCAGTGTCCCACTCCTCCTAGGCCTGAAGGAGCAAAGGGGCTGATTGTGGACACAGGGACATCTGTAGCCATGAGTGGGGCCTCTGGACAGGAGAGCACAGCCTCTTCCAGGACCGACTGCAGGCAGGTAGGAATGGAGGAGGAAATACTCCGGCCTCTCTCTCACCTGGCCTTCCAGCCTCCCGCTGGTGAATCCCATTGGCTGAACACGACAGGAAGTCAGAGCCAACTGCCTGGATGGGCACATCCGTAGAGGTCAGCTTTTGGGGCTGCAGCAGGGTTGGGAAGGGGGATTGAGGGGGTCTGAGGGTGGCAAACAGACGATGGCCTGCACACTGGGAAGGTACAAGGACTCAGAGGTACCAGGGCTGCTGCTGGTCCTCGTGGCATCACTAAGAGATGGATATAATTCTTACTGTCATTTTACAGTTGTAAAGGATGTTATCGGCTGAACTGTGTCCCTCCAAAATCCACATGTTGAAGTCCTAAAACCCCAGCACCTCAGAATGTGACTGTATTTGGAGAGAGTGCCCTTAAAGAGGTGATTAAGGTAAATGAGGTCATATGGGTGGGCCCTGATCCCACATGACTGGTGTCCTTATAGGGAGAGACTAGGACACAGACACACAGGGATGACCATGTGAGGACACAGGGAGAAGATGACCGTCTACAGGCAAGGAGAGAGGCCTCAGAATAAACCAACCTGCCTTCACCTTGATTTGAGACTTCTGGCCCCCAGAACTGTGAGGAAATAAGGTTCTGTTGTTAAGTCAGTGGTCCCTTGTTATGGTGGCCCCAGGAAACGTCCTACAGAGGAACTCACCAAAAGCAGCACAGCGAGAGAGTGGGATCTGGGAGGGCAGCCAGGCCTTGCTGCCTCCAGACCCTCAGGCCAGTCCTCATCACCATGCTGCCTCCCCGCCCCCATCACCTCCCTCTCCCACATCCTACGTCAAGGGCCTGACGTACCTACTTCCTGCTGAACCCAGGGCGCCTCATTCCCAGTACTCCATAAAAGGCCCTTATTAGGAACGATGTCTGCTACCTCTCCTGACCCCATTGATGCTAAGCAGACATGCCTTATTTCTCTGGGACGTGGCACCAGAGCAGTCTCTGCTCCCCCAGGTCAGAATTCCAGGGGAGCGGGTGACCCTGAACCAGGAATCACCAATGAGAGCTCCTCTCTAAACCCACCATGGCCCTTCTGTGGAGAACAAAGGTCTGTTTGGGGCCTCTCCCACCCAAAGAGGTGGTGAGAGTGACCCAAGGAATTGGAGCTGGGGACACAGGTTCCATTGTTCACCCTAATTTATATAAATCAAAGTACCCGGCCCAAGACTTGAACACAGGTCTTTTTTTTCTTAACTTTTCTACTGTGCAGTATTTATTAGTTTCCCAGGGCTGCTGTCACAAAGTATCACAAATCGAGTGGCTTAAACAACAGAAATGTATTGTCTCCCGGATCTGGAGGTTAGAAGTTTGGGACCAGGCATCAACAGGCTGGGTCCTTCTGAGCCAGAGGGAGGATCTGTTCTAGGACTCTCTCCTAGTTTCTGGGGGTTTACTGGCCATCCTTGGTGTTCCTTGGCCTACAGATTTCTGCCTTCATCATCACATGGCTTTCTGTGTGACCCCATATCCAAATGTCCCCATTTTTAAAAGGACACAGTCATGTTGGATTAGGACCCATCCTAATGACCTCACTTTAATTTGATCATCTGTAGAGACCTTGTAACCAAATAAGGTCACATTCTGAGATCCTGGGGGTTAGGACTCCAGCATATGAATTGGTTGTGGCGGGGGGGGGGGGGGGCACGGGAACCACAATTAAACCCACAGCACAGAGTACATGAAACGGAAATCTCCAGCTTCACCAGGACTCTCACCCAAGTGACCACAACCCAGGACAAGAAGCAGAACGTGGTGGCCCCAGAGGCCCCTGTGCCCTTCCCGAGGTAGCCAGGACCCGACTGTGATGTCACGCAGCCTTGCCGTGCTGTGTGGTTCCGCACCCACAGCCCATGTGCATCTAGACCCAGAGCTCAGCTGTTACGACGCCACATAAATGGAGTCACACACAGAGGCTAGCTTCTTTTGCTCATCCTGTTCGTCGGGTTCACCCTGTCACCGAGCATGGCTTCCCGCGGCGGGAGACCCACCCAGGGCCCCGTCGTGTGACCCACCCAGGGCCCCGTCGTGTGAACACAGCACCGTCTGCACCCATCTCCACTGTGTGGACGCGGCACCATCCTCTCGGGCTGTCCACACATCCCTGCCCACGGAACGTCAGGGTGGATCCGCTGGATCCGGGGAGACGAGCGTCTTGACTTCCCTGGAGAACGGCAGGCTGTTTTCCCAAGTGGTGGCGCTGCCCGAGAGCAAGTTTCAGGGAGAGAATGGCGCACGGCCCCCAGAGGAACAGAGAACGTCTGTTCTCCAGAGCTGGGCTGCCGGCGTTCTCGGGAGGGGGGCCTTTCCTGGGCACCAGCTCTGGGCCGGGCATCCGTCCGCTTTGTCTGGAATCATCTCCTAACGGCCCTGGAAGGTGTGGTCCACACGTCCCCACTTCCCAGGTGAGAAGTGAGAGGGCTGAGTGACGGGTCCAGGGTCACACGGCAGATCTGTGTTTGGAACCCAGACCTGTCCGTGCACGTGTAAACGTGAGGGAACGCACAGAAGGCAGTCGGGAAGAGAGAAGCTTTCAGCTCTAACACCCTCATGCCAGGCGTAAGCTGAGAAGAGCAGAACAGGAAATGACATCTCTAAACAGGCACAATATCGCTTAATTCTCCCCGGCCCCAAATCCCTCACACTATTAGCTCCTGGACATTCGGGAGCCCGTGCTCTGACTCCAACAAGCTGCCCTAGATGTGTTCAAACCTCGGGGCGATTTAAATGTGCTTTGTGCTTCATGATTTATAGATGAAGCCCTGGAGAAAGCCTGCTCAGGTGGCCACAGCGCGCATGTTCGTAGAACAGCAGTCACGTGAGTTATTTCTGGTCTGCTGAGCGGGAGGACCGCACTTCTCCCTTCTGCAAGCCTTGGAGGATCTGTCCTGACCACGGAAATCTCAGAGAATTTATTCTTAGGTAGAATCTGGGCTTTGCTCCCTGCTTTCCTAATCATCTCTCATGCAGTAATTTTCAACCGTTCAGAGCAGTGAGACGTGCCAGCGATTAATCAGAAACATTAATTCTCTGGAGTCCCATTTTCAGCCCATCTTGGCACCCTAGTGAAATCGTCAACATCAGCTAAGTCTGTCCTCGTGGCTCTGGGCCTCTCCTTCCACGGGATCAGGACCTGTCCCCCAAGCACCACGGTGGCTTCCAACCCAGGATAAGTTACCCTCAGCCAGCTTTTTTTTTTTTTTTTTGTAACTTTTCAGGTTACAAAGCCCATTCATGGGGGGCAGACATGTGGGTCACCCCTTGGCGAGGAGACAACGGGTGGCCCCGTTTTACCAGATGAGGAAACTGCAGGTCTGGGAAACAAGCCACCCGGCACAAGAGCTAACATCAGGGCCGGAGCCGGGACCACACTGCTCTTCCCCACGGCTCATCTGAGCGCTGTGGTCACAGGACCATGGATATCCCAGTTTCCAATCTGCCTGGGAGACTGACATGGGGGGAACAACTTCTATCGAAGCGGCGAGGTTAACAATGTTAACTGCCTGGGATGGTTTGAATTGCATCCTCCTAGAATTCATACACTGAAGTCCTAAACCCTGTGCCTCAGAACGTGACCTTATTTGGAAATAATAAGTTCCACTGCAAGAGTAATTAATTAAGACGAAGTCATGCTGGAGTTGGATGGACCTAATCCAACACCGACTGGTGTCCTTCTAATAAGGGGACATTTGGACACAGAGGCACGCAGGGAGGAGGCCATGTGACGATGCAGTCACAGCTTGGGGTGACGCTTCTGGAAACCAAAGATCACCAGCAAACCCCAGAAGCCAGGGCAGAGGCCTGGGACAGAGGCTCTCTCTCGGCCTCGGAAGGAACCAACCCTGCTGATACCTTGATCTTGGACTTCTGGCCCCCGGAACGTGGTAGGCCCCCAGTCTGTGGACCTCGTTATAGCAGGACACCAGGGCACTGCCCCCTGCTTAGCAGGACGTGCAGGATCTTGAGGCTGGAGTCCAAACTTCGGCCCTGCGCTGCCGGCCAGGTGCCCTGGACTGCGCCGCCCACCCCCGTCGGAGCTTCAGAGTCTTTAGGAGTTAAGGTTGCCTTTGACAGCAGATACTTAAATCTCACCCCCAAATGGCTTAAACAATAAGGAAAAGGTACTATCCTCACGTCACAAGAGGTCTGGAGGAGGGGTCACTCGGGGGCCCTGAGCGGAGACCCAGCTCACCCTGCGCAACCACCTGGCCCTCAGAACCGGGAGGTAACGAGTGTGCGTGGTTTCAGGCTGCTGAGTGCGGGGTCGTATGTTATGCAGCAGCGGCAAGCTCATACAGTGCAGAACGATGTGAAAACGGAAGCTAGCTCGCGGCCCCTCCTCGTGGGAGCCGGGAAAGCTCATTCAGACAGGAGATCACAATTGAAATGAACTAGATCCATGTGTATCAACACAGATAAATCTCCAGAAACATGGTGTGCGGTGAGCTGGGCGAGTTGCTAAGGGGATAACCATGTGGCCCTCTAGGTAAATATGGGTGACAGCACGTATCACTACAGCTAAAACGCCCTTCGGTGCAAGTGCCAAGCCTCCCTGCGAATGGCAGCGTCACCCTGGGAACAGGGGTTGCTTCTGGGGATGGGAGGAGGGGCAGGAGGGATCAGCGCCCACGCTGTATTGGCAACATTCAGGTCCATGGACGGATCTGGAGAGAAACAAATCTAAAACTGTAAACAGTGTCAATGGTGGGTACATGGGTGCTTTCTGGTTATTTTCTGAATTTCTCAGCATGCGTTAAGAGTTTTAAAAACATTTACATTGGTTCTAGTACCTGGGCCTGCCACTTATAATCCAAGGATTTGGCCAAACTTGGAGAAAATCTCCAAATGTCTTGTAGACCTGTGGGTGGACCCATCCCTCCATCCCTTGGTCCAGCACCGTCGCCCCTGCCCCTTGCCCCCGAAGCCCTCTCGCGGGTCACCGTGGTGCCCTTGATCCTCCTCATGGAGAATCGGAGCCCTAGATCTCCCTGGGGTTGGCAGTGTGTGTGAGGCAGCTCGAGGATGCACAATGCCGCCTCCTGGGGTTGCGCAAGGTTCACGCGGCACAGATTATGGGGCAGCCCAGCCCGTTAAGATCTGTGTCCAGCACTAGTTCTAATGGATGAAGGCGGAGGGCCTACCTCATCAAGGCCGTCTGAGAGGCAAGATCAAGCCCCAACCCTCCCACCAGGGGATGGGACTCCGTGTCCTGAGCCCCATCACAGGCCAGCTGCTCCTTGTGTTGTCTGTTTACCCTCCCCCACTCCTCCCACCCGGGCAGAGATTAAGCTGCCCCTTCCTCACAGCCTCCCCTCTGCCTCTGGAACACCTCCTAAACTGCTCCACCCCACTCCCCTTCTCCCCCACCTGCCTGGCTAAGGCCTCGAAGACTCAGCTCCGGAACCACCTCCTCCAGGAAGCCTGCCCTGATCCCTGAGTGCGGGACTCTGGGCCCCTCCCCGCTACAGCAGCGCTTACATGTCACCCACATGGAATGAAGGACGTCAGTGCGTGTGTCGTCTTCTCCACTAGCCTGTGGGCTCCCTGAGGGCAGTGGCCACGTCTTATTCCTCACACCCGGGGCCCAGCGCGAAGGAGCCCTCCGGGGGATGACGAATGAACGAATGAATGAACGAGTGAGCGAAGTGACTTGCCCAAGGTCGCAAGCACAGTTAATGGGCCACCCTGTACCCTTGATGCCAAGCGCACCCTCCACCCTCACAGTGACAGCTCAGTAAACACGCCAGCCCCACTGGAGCAGGCGTCCTGAGCAGTCTACTCGCGGCACTCCAAAAGATGCCCATTCCAGAAGGAACCAGAGCTCCACTCCAGCCGGCCTCCCCGAGCCAGGACACCCAGGGCCCCAGAGGGCCAGCGCTCCCCAGGAGGGGCCAGCCTGGCCATGCTGTTCAGGGTTCCTCTGACCCCGGGGCCTGAGCTGTTGAATGTAGAAGGAATGCATTCCTGTTGAAAAAGAACCTCAGCGTTCAGATGCATGTAAATAAGCACATAAAGAGTAAGTGTGCCCTCCCCTCCCCCACCCAGCCATTGTAAACAAGTAGGTGTGGATCCTTCCAGATGTTTGCTCCCTCCCCCCCCACACACACACCAGTGTTTACTTCACGACGCCTAGATTTCAACATTGACATTCTGCCCTCTAACTCCAACGAAGCCTTGCATGCTTTGTCTAAAAGTAGATTCTAAAACACAGCGTCCACCACACAGCCTTCGTAAAGATGTGGTTAAATAAATATTATCCACTGCCCAGAATCAAGAAAGCATTTAAGACGCATAGAGAAAAAATGTAATCCAACGTCATTAAAACCACCACTCAAAAGAGACTCTTCTTTGGGTCAATGAGAGAGAATCTTCTTTCATTCTTTCATGGAACAAATATTTATCGAGTGCCTATCACGGAGCGGATGCTTCTCTAACTGCTAGGAGGAAGCAGCACACAGCAGGAACCCCTGCCTTCTTGAGCTTATTCTCTAGTGGAGGGAGGGAGACCATAAACAGAGAAATAAACAAAACTCTATAGTGTTTCAGACACTATGTTCCAAGGGAAAAAACAAAGGCAGGAAAGGGAGCCGGGGGTGCAGCGGGGGTCTGACCACAGATCCTGGGCATCGCTCCAATCACTGGCCCGTCTCCTGCCCCCCTCTCTGTTGGCACCCACCTGTGCCCAGGGCCCAGGCACTTTCAGATTGGGAGAACACATCACACCCTGAGCCTGGGATCTGGGTCCCTGAATGGCCAGGGAGGGCTGGATGAAACAACACAGAACTGTGAGTGGATTAACTCCCAGGACGTGAACCTTAACCTGTGAGAAATGGGATGGAGAGAAAAGGTAGGCAGACACATCCCACCTCTGTGCTCTCACCTGTGGACTCCTCCAAAACACGACCCCTTCCTGCAAACTTTCTGGAGGATTCCTGTGCACCAAGCGGCCTCCTGTGCATCGCCACGGTTCACCGTGACACCCGTGACACGGCGGTCCCTTCCCCCATCCTCGCTGGTTCCCTTTCCCCTCATCCTCACCAGCCTGGACTGCCACCTCCCAAGTGAAGCACGAACACCGCAATCCTAGCCTCAGGCTCTGCTTTCTTTAGGACCACAAGATGCAGTTTTAAACATTCCAAAAGGCACTATCCTCACTAAGAAAGGACATTTGCCAAAAGCCTCAAAGAGGAGAGAGAAGCAGCCACGCGGATATTTGGGGAAAGAGCATTCTAAGCAGAGGAAACAGCAAGTGCAAAGGCCCTGAGGCAGGAGCATTTCTGGTGGTTTCTAGAGACAGCAAGGAGGCCAGTGTGGAGGGAACACGTGAGCAGGCAAGAGAAGCAGCGGGGGTGACATCTGAGTGAAGTGGGAACCAGCTGGAGGTCTCTGACTGCGGGGTGACTTGATCCAGCTCAAAGTTTTAAAAAGGTCACTCTGGCTGCTGAGTTGAAAATAGACTTAGGGGGATGCAGGGGGGAGGCAGGGAGACCTGATAATTCAATAATCCAGGTGTCAGAGGGTGGAGGCTTGAATCAGGATGGAAGTGGCAAGAAGAGGAGAGACTACAAGAGGGACTCTGGATATATTTGGTTGGTAGAGTGAACAGGCTGTGTGGACATACTGAAGATGGGGCATAGGAGGAAGGCAAGATTCAAGGATGACCCCCAAGACTTCCTGTCTGAGCACGGGAAGGGTGGCGTCACCATCAACTAAGATGCGAAAAAAAGAGGGAGGAGCAGCATGTGGGAAAGGGCAGAAGTTTGTGTTTGGACATGTTAAGTCTGAGCATCAATTATACTCCCAAGGTGGGAAATCATATAGGCAGCCGGACATACAAGACTTGAGTTGAGGGAGGCAAATGAGGATGGAGATGGATATGTGATAGTCCATGTTCATGTTAATGCTTTGAGACTAGATAAGATCACAGGGTAAAAAACATAGATTAATAAGAAAAGAGTCCGAGAATTGGGTGGGTGGATGGATGGATGGATGGATGGATGGATGGATGGATGGATGGATGGATTGATGGTGGGTGGATAGATGCATGAGTGGATGAGTGGGTGGGTGGATGGGTAGATGGGTGGGTAGATATTAGAATGGATGGATATCTGTTGGGTAGATGTATAAACAAGATAGGTAGATTGATGAATGGATGTTATGATAGATGGGTATTTGTTAGATGGATGGATGCATGGATAGGTGTTAAAATAAATGGGTTTTGTTGGATAAAGTTTGAATGAAGATATTTGTTGGGTAAATGGATGGTTGGGTGCATGCATGAGTAGGCGAATGAGTGGTACCTCTTGGGATGTTTAAAATGCTTTAAGTTCTTAAAATGCAAGTGTTCAAGAAAGTTCACTGGGGCTTCCCTGGTGGTGCAGAGGTTGAGAATCCGCCTGCCAATGCAGGGGACACGGGTTCGAGCCCTGGTCCGGGAGGATCCCACATGCCACGGAGCAACTAAGCCCATGCGCCACAACTACTGAGCCTGCGCTCTAGAGCCCACGAGCCGCAACTGCTGAGCCCTCGTGCCACAACTACTGAGCCCACGCGCCTGGAGCCCATGCTCTGCAATGAGAACCCACCGCAGTGACAGGCCTGCTCACCGCGACAAAGAGTGGCCCCTGCTCACCGCAACTAGAGAAAGCCCACATGCAGCAACGAAGACCCAACACAGCCAAAAAATAAATAAATTAAATAAAATAAATAAATTTATAAAAAAAAAAAAAAAAAAGAAAGAAAGTTCACTGGCCAGCCTCATTTCTCTCAATGAAAGTGTCTCATGGTTCGGTAGTTATTTGTGAAAAGAAAGAGCACTGGCTTAGGAGCATAGGACTGCTCTCAGGGTTGGGCCAGGGCAGGTAGATGGTTCAGAAGCCTACACGAGCTGAGCGCTAACTGTATGCAAGTGTCATGCAAGACACACACGTTACGTTGCTGATCTTCACAAAGCCCCTGTGATTAGGATGACGGTGAAATTTATTGTCCAAACCCAGCAGGGACCCCGTTGAGATGAAAGTGAGCACTCCCAGTCATTACGCCGTGACAGCACGCACACGCCAGGACTGTCTCAGGCAACGGGACACGTGGTCACCTAGCTGTGCTGTACTATTTGTCACCCCCAATTTAAAGATGAGGAAACTGAAACTCGGGGACATCAAGCGGCATTAGAAGGTCCCCTCCTTCTCACTGGCCCCCTTCGCATCATTCCCAGCACTAAATGCACCCACCTGACTGGGCAACCCCCCTCATCAGGGCCATCACCACTGACCTCAGACACCACTGCCCATTCGGAGGGCTTGCCCACCACCCCTGTGCAGGCACAGACGTACTTCTCCACGCGACCCTCCATGGCGCTGAGACCCTCGCTTCCACTGGCTCTCAGCTTGGAGGAGGCTAATCCATGCTGCTCCCCCTTCTGTTCTCGGCCACACTCTTCCCAATGCCTGTGTCTGACCCGGGGGATGGAGGACGTCCTGACGGGGGTCCCTTGCCACCCTCGGGTCCCCGACTCCGGGAGCAGCTGAGAAGGGAATTGAACAGACATCTCTCCTCCAACACCATATCCTTACTTCTTCTCTTTTTTGAAGAATAATTTATCATGAGTTGAATAATTTGTCAAAAATTTATCACAAAGTGAACAACACTCATGTAACCACCGCGCAGGTCAAGAAATGGGTCATTGCCAAGACCTCCAGCGCCCCTCCTTGAGCCAGGCCCCCTCCCGACATAACCCCTATCAAAAGGTAACACGCTGGGAACTCACAGGCGGTCCAGTGGTTGGGACTCCCCGCTTCCTCTGCTGGGGGACCAGGTTCGATTCCTGGTCAGGGAACTAGGATCCCGCAAGCACGTGGCCAAAAAAAAATTTAAGGAAAACACTTCTATTCTTTATAGATTTCTATCTAAGCCAGCATCCCAAGACACTATATATTTTAACAGCCTTATTGCAGTATAATTGACAGATGATAAACTGTACTTATTTAAGGTGTAAAATCTGATAAGTTTTGACCCTGTACAGCTCGTGAAACCATCACCATAATCAAGAAAATAAATGCATCACCCCAAATGTTCCTGGTGCCCTGTGTAACCCTCTCTCCACCGCTCCCTCCTCCCCACCACCCTAATCCCTGGGAAACCACTGACTTCCTCCCTACACCCCCCTGAGGCTCCCCACCAAGCCTTTGCTCCCTCTGCAGCCCCCATGCAGCTCACCTGCACCCCAGATGCCACCTTCTCTGTGCGGCCACACCGTCTGTGTTATCACTGTGTCCTAACTGCTGCCTGCTCGCCCAAAGGCTCCAGACCAGCTCTAGGTTAGGAAACCCAGCCGAGTTCTCTGCTGTCAGGTAGGCTGAGCCACATCCCCTCCAAGGCCCGAACCCAGCCCTGGCGGGAGAGGGGCCCCTTCTTCCTGGTTTCTCTCTCAGCCCTAAGCGACCATATAGAGTTTCCCTATACCTATAGGCACTCTTTCATCAGAGTTTAACTGTTCTTTACATTTAACTTCTCCGTTTGATACACTGTGTGGTTTTCACCTCCTGACTGGACCCAGACTGCGGCAGTGACCTTGCCCTGAAATTGGAAGGACATTCTCTCTTGGTATAAAAGTCTAGGTTGCTGTTTACTGCTTCCAGCTCTTCAGGGATACCGTTCGCTGTCTCATGGCTTCCACTGTTTCTGTTGATAAGTCAGCTGACGCTCTAACCGTTGCTCCTTGGAAGGAAAACTGTCTTTTATTGCTGGCTGTTTAAGAGTTTCTCTTTACCTTTAGTTTTTGGCAGTTTTTACCATGGGGTGGAGAGATGTGGTTTTATTTATCCTGCTTGAGGTTCATAGAGATTCCTGAATCTATGGTGTACTGTCTTTGTTATGGCTGAACTGTGTGTCCCCCACCCCCCAAAAAAAATTCCTGTATTAAAGCTCTAATCCCTGATACCTCCAAATATGATTGTATTTGGAGACAGGATCTTTGAAGAGGTGATTAAGTCACAATGAGGCTGTCAGGGTGGCCCTCATCTAATATGACTGTTGTTCTTACGAAAATAGGACATTTTGATACAGACACACACAGAGGAAAGGCCATGTGAAGACACAGTGAGAAGGCGGCCGTCTGCAAACCAACAAGAGAGGCCTCAGGAGAAACTGTCCCCGCCAACACCTTGGTCTTGGACTTCCAGCCTCCAGAACCATGATAAAATAAAGTTCTGTTGCTTAAGCAACGCCCTCCTCCAAACCTGGCATTTTGTTATGGCGGCCCAAGCAAACTAATATAGTCTTCCATCAGTTCTCAGCCATTATCTCTTCAAATATTGTTTCCACCCCATTTCTTTCCTTTTCTCCTGGAATTTCAGTTACATGTATGATAGATTTCTAACCGTATCTTATCCTCTGTTTCTTACTCTCTTCTATTTTCTATGCTTTGACTCTGTGCTTCATTCTGGTTATTTTCTTTCAAGCCTTCTTATGTCACCAACTCTCTCTTCAGCTGCGTCCAATCTGCTGTTAAACCCATCCACTGGGTTCCCAACTTCATTGAGTACACTTCTGAGTTCTACAATTTCCAGTGAGCTCCTTTCTATAGTTTCCAGCTCTTCACTGAAATCCGCAATCCCGTTTTTTATCCCTTTGAATGCAGGAAACATAGTTATTTTAAAGCTCATATCTGATAACCACTTTATCTGAATTCCCTGTGGGTCTGCTTCTTCAGTCTGTTGTTTCTGTAGCTTTTGTCATGCTGCCTTGTCTCCTTACATGCCTGGTAATCTGTTATTGTATCTAAACACTGTATTTACCTAATTGAGGTTTAGGATGATACCATCTCTGTCCAGAAAGGATTTACATGTGTCTGTTGGTTGTCTGGGGCACCAGCTATCCTGGATGATCTCAGCACAATTTCAGGGATTAGGATTATGTGAAGCTGGAGTGAAGTGAAGTCCTGCAAGGGTCTGTCTACTCCTGTTCACCCTCACTTATAAGGTGCAGCCCTTTGGGGTCCTAACTCAAAACGAGGTGGGTTGACCAGGTCAGGTTGCCTTGGAGGGTCCCTGTACTCATTTCCTGTGGCAGCTGTAACAAATTACACACAAATTTGGTGGCTCGAGACAACACACATCTATTTTCTTACAATTCTCGAGGCCAGAAGTCTGAAATCAGTTTCTCTGGGAAAAAATCAAGGTGTTGACACGGTTGTACTCCCTCTGGAGGCTCTGGGGAGAATCCGCTTCCTTGCCTTTTGCAGCCTCTGACATCGTCCCACATCCCTTGGCTCATGGCCCCTTCCTGCATCTTCCAAGTCATCAGTGTGGCATCATGCTTCAGTGGCCACATGGCCTCACCTTCTGTCTCTGTCTTCTCCCTCTGCCTGCCTCTTACAAGGCAAGTGTTAGCACTTTGGGCCCAGTCAGATAATCCAGGACAATCTCCCCATCTCAAGATCCTTACTCACATCTTTAAAGCCCCTTTGCCATGGAAGGTAACACTCACAGGTTCCAGAGATTGAGACCTGATGTCTTTGCAGGGTGGGGGAGGGGGGGCCATTACTCAGCTGACTAGAGCCCTGGACTCCCGCTCCTGTCCCAGCACCGCATGACGCTGTCGAGGCATCACTCAACATCTCAGAAAGCATGCTCCAGGACAGCCGTGGCCCCAGATGCCATGCTCCCCTCCCTGAGCCTGTATCTCCCCTGAGACCCTGCCCCATTGTTACTATTGCTCCATTTTCTAGTTATCCTTCGTGGGAGGGACAGTCCCCCTAAGCCTTCTAGGACACAGAAGTTCACCATGCTCTCTCCATGATGAAGTGACAGTGGGCAGGGGTCAGGCCCCAAGTGAGATCTCCCTGAGGGCTGGGAGTTAGGTTTTCCTATGTGCCAGCCTTGGTAGTAGGTCATAAGGACCCTGACTTTTATGTGTAAATTATCAACCCTTTCTAATTATAGAGCACTTTAGGGTTCATATTAGTTACTCCATTCAGTAATATTTATAGCACTATTTATTAACTACAAGCTATGTGCCAGATGCTGGGCAAGCACTTTCCCTACTATTCTCACTTTTAACGCTTGCGCTGAGCCTGCAGTGAGAGGACAACTGTCATCCCTACGAGATGGAGAAACTGAGGCTCAGTGGGCATGGACAGACTGCTTAGTCTTGCACAGCCGGCGAGCAGCAAAGTGATGCTTCGGACACAAATATTTCTGACTTGAAACCTTTAGGCTTCCTTACGTTGCGCCTAGGAACACAAACACGTGAGAGGCTTGAGCGAGGCAGCACAGCAAATTCCTCACTTCAAATCCCCCTCCTTCCTGTTTTCAGTTCTTTCCCTGTTAAAATGCTTTCTCTGGCCCAGGTGAGTCAGGGAGGGACTTGGAAACAAGACCAGTTTGACCTACTTTGAGAGAAAACTGTACCTTCTAAGAGTTTCCAGAAAACTTGGCTCACATAAACCCCGACCCACAATTAAGGGGAGGTGACCCTCCCAGGGACAGAGACAAGGTGGGAGTATTGGAAGCCTCCAGGGGCCCCAGGCATGCAGGTAACTCTTGAAAGCTGTGGCCTAACCCAGGACGGTCTCTGCTTGCTGGGGACACCAGAGGGAGGAGCCGATGGGGACCAATGAGGGATTAGACTGTGTTTAATCCAGCAACATCTCTGCCAGGACAAGGGGGATGTGCTTTCAGAAAGAATCCCTGGGAGAAAGAGAAGGGTTATTCCTTGGGGGTTTCAGCCTGCTAGAAGTAGCTGTTGAGTATAACTAAATCCATGTGTCTCATTCCAGAGCTCTCCTGTGAGAAAGAAGGAATCAGTCAATAACAGATCAATCATTGTAGCTCGAAACCTTTTGATAAATGAGTTCAGCTAATACCAAGACACTGATTTCTAAAAACCACCCTCTAAAAGGAACCAAAGCTCCTAGGAAAAATGGCTAACTCCAGGTCTGCGGCAAAGAAACTGGGTCTGCAACATCTTGCTGGTATGATAAAGAGTAACTAACAAAGAATCCAAAAATCATGGGGACACGTCAAAAGAACAAGATGGGCTCCCACCGCTCAAATCTGGGATAGTCTGAACATTAAAAAAAATTAATGACAATGACAGATGGTAGCACACTGCGGGGGGAAAAGGAATATATACATTAGGTGTGGAGTGGGGGAGGGAACACTCTGTTCAGAAGAACGGACACGATTAAATGGAGACAGAAAAATACAACTAGAAAATCACCGCTTTTTGGCCATCATTGTACTCACTGATTCAGGTAAGGACCACGGATGGATGCTGAAGCCACTGGTGAAGGGATGCTGGGTCATGAGCTATTCCCACAGTCTCAGAACATTACCTGCTGGGTCACCGATGAATTACCAAGGGAAAGGCATCTTTATACTGGAGAAACCAGGCGGAGACCACCTTAACCAGGTGACCAAAGGGGACAAAATGACTTCATGTGCCTCCCGGCGTGATGTACCAGGAAAGACACAACAAATGTTTGACCTGAATCTACAGTGAGGAAAAAATCAGCTAATCCAAAGCGAGAGACACTCTGAGAAATAAGTGGCCTGAATTCTTCTAAAGCGTCAAGTTATAAACGTTTTATAAGGGGGGGCAGGGGGGGCGGGGCTGTGCTACGTTAAAGCAGAGCAGAAGGCATGGCGACTAAACACAATGTGTGATCCTTGACTGGATCCTGGCTTAAAAAAAGAGCCATAAAGAATATTACTGGGGGCTTCCCTGGTGGCGCAGTGGTTAAGAATCCGCCTGCCAATGCAGGGGACACGGGTTCGAGCCCTGGTCCGGGAAGATCCCACATGCCGCGGAGCAACTAAGCCCGTGCGCCACAACTACTGAGCCTGCACTCTAGAGCCCATGAGCCACAACTACTGAGCCCGCGCGCCACAACTACTGAAGCCCACACGCCTAGAGCCCGAGCTCCGCAACAAGAGAAGCCACCGCAATGAGAAGCCCACGCACCACAATGAAGAGTAGCCCCCACTCAGCGCAACTAGAGAAAGCCCGCATGCAGCAGCGAAGACCCAACGCAACCAAAAATAAATAAATAAATTTTAAAAATAAATAAATAAATAAAACCACAGAACTCAGCGAAACCACGTGAGCCATGCATCACAACTTCACTGGCATGAATTCAACTTACACGCACACACATGGGCTCACCAAAAGCCCCAGCAAACCAGAAGCAACCCACAGACCAGCCCCTGTAGAATACGGAGGGGAACAAAGGGGCTTTGGGCGACGGTGTCATTCTGTTTCTTGACCTGGGTGCTGATCACACAGGTTTAGTAAATATTGTGAAAATCCTTCTAGCTCTACACTTAGGATCTGTGTACTTTTCTATGTGTGTTTTCTACGTGTGTGATTTTTCAATTAAAAGTTTACTCAAAATCCATGCCCAGAAAAGATCTGTGCACACTTTATAAAAATGAAGATGTGCATTTAAACACTTAGAACAGTCCTCCCGGGGGAAGGGGGGCAGGAAGGGAAGAGCGGGGAATGGGGATAGGGGATCACGGGCCATGAAGTGAGGACAAGCCCAACCCGGGGCCCCTCCGGACGGGGCAGAGGAACCAAGGGGTTGAAGTGGAAAAGGAGATTCATGCCGTATCACGACTGTCCTGGGTTGTATTAAGAGCCTTCACTCCTCAGACAATGAGAATTGTAAAAGTTGCCAACACTCAGAGCCGTGAAAGTGTGGCTCGACCCTATCTGGCGGGCGATTTTTTGATCTCCATCAAAGCTGTAAACACGTGACTTTTTTGACCCAGCAATTCATTCCACTTCTAGCAAGACACGCGGTTGAGAACCGGCGGGCAGGCACTAGCAGGCAGGCAACAAGGCACCGCTGCGGCGATGTCTGTCAGCCAGGACACTGGGAAACACCGAAGTGTCCCTCAGCATCAGCCTCATGATGTGCACGGGGGACAGTCAGACCCAGACCCAGCCAGCTCCCGGCCACTGCGGAATGAGGTGGCCTCCCGCCCAGAGGGCAAAGGCCCAGGACAGAGCGAGCACGGAGAGCAGGCGAACAGGAGGCACCAAGCTCTGCTTCTGGAACTCAGTTCGACGTTCATACATTCACTGAACAAATCACAGCAAATCTGGAAGTCCCCGCCAAGCTGGGGGGCGGTCACCTCGGGGCAGCGCTGGGCGGCCAGGGAAGGTCCCCCTGTACCGTCCGACGCTCACACTCTCACGGCAGACGCACCGCTTCTGCAGTTTTTAGATGAAACCCGGGTGGGAAGGGACAGGCTAGCTGAACACAACACCAGGTTCCTCGTCGTGAGAAGGGCCTAGAGAAACACGACCCGACTCGGCTTTGTCCTGTGTTCGCAGAAGACACAGGCCAGGGGCAGGGAGCTGGGTTCTCACCGCGGTGGGAACTTGACCCGGGCCCTGCTCTCCGGGCCAGGGCTCACTGGCAGGTCGCGATCCCGGGAGGTGAGCACGATCATCTCCTGCTGCCCATCAGAACCTGCTCCCACAGGTACCCTCTCCCCTGGCCACCTGCGTCCAGCCTCAGAAAGGCCTGTGGTTGCCCACCTGCCTGCGGGCCATCAGCCACCATGAGGACAGCAGCGGGCGGGGAGACACTGGCCTGGCCAAGCTCACCCGTGCTGAGCTCGGAGCTACCGGCTCTTGGCTTCTCACTTCTGACCCTGCCCGGGCGGTTCCCGCTGGGTCCAGAGCGACCTGCCCCGCCTCCTGCCCCTTCTTGCCTGGTGGACCCCCCTCACCTGCTGCCGCGCACGGACCAGCCCTCCAGCCTTCACACGTCTGGTTCATCATCCAGGTACTTGTCAGCCAGGCCCGCGGTCTGGAGGCCGCCCCGGTGTAAGGGTGTCCACGCATCTCCTTATCCCTGGGGTTCAGATGTGGTTACTGAAGCAGGGAGGGCCCTGCAGGTCCCCTGACCCCAACATAGCCCTGCAAACGGTGCCCTCATTCGCCCCTGTCCAGTCACTCCCCTCTGGAGAGGGGTTAAATGGGGGCCCCAGAAAGATATGCCCACATCCTCACCCCCAGAACCTGCGATTATGGCCTTATTTGGAAACAGGGTCTTTGCAGATGTAATTCAGGCTCTTGAAACGAGACCATCCTGGATCTAAGGTGGGCCCTAATCCAATGACCGGTGTCCTCATACGAGAAAGGAGGGAGACTGCAGACACGGCGACACACGGAGGAGACCGTGTGAGGACACAGGGAGAGCCAAGCCACCCCGAGGACTGCTGGAAACGGCTGGGAGCTGGGAGAGGGGCCCGGAGCAGACCCTCGATCCGCGTCACCAGAGGAGCCACCCTGGAACAACCCTGGTGTCCGACTCCTGGCCTCCTGGGCTGTGAGAGCAAATCTCTGTTATTTTAAGGCCCTTAGTTTGTGGCAACTTGTCCCAACAGCTCTAGGACACGGACGCACCCTCTGGGGCCCCGGTGAACACAGGGCCACAGAAGAGGGGCTGCGGCCCCCTCTGCTCTGGGCCCTGCACCCCAGAGAAATCACAGCACATCCAGCATCCAGCATCAGAGGGTCTCGCTTTCCCAAAGCTGACGCCACCGGGACAGATGACGGAACACACAGCTCAACGGACCCTCTCTCCAAGGGGACCCGAAAATCTGTCTCAGAGGTGTCCCCACTCTGCATGGTGTGTGACAAGCCGACTTCATCCGTCGACGGCGCTGCTCAAGCCGCCTTTGGGGGAGGCCCACAGAATCACGTGGCCAAGAGGGGGGCCAGTCCCGCCAGCCCCGCACCGCCCCCCGGCTCCCAGCGGCTTCTCCCTGCAGCTCTCGGGCTCATGGACATGGCCAGAACTCGGCCTGCAGGGAGGATCCGGGGCCTTGTGCCAGGACATCAATCTCGGCGGCTGCAGTTTTCCCTTGTCCTTTACTGGCTCAGAACAGTGTGAAGCCACATCTGGAGACGGACACTGTTATTTAGCAAAAGCGAATGTTCTGCAGGGTCTTTCTTGTCAGGAGAAAACACAGCTGAAGCCTCTGGGTTTGGCCAATTTCGTGTTCTTTCTCCTTCCTATCAGTCTGTCATTAGTCACTGTCTGAGTCAGCTCGGCCTGTCACGTAACAAAATACCACAGATCGAGTGGTTTAAATAACAGAAATATATTTTCTCACAGTTCCGGAGGCCAGAGGTCCAAGATCAAGGTGTTGTCAGGGGCGGTTTCTGGTGAGGGCCCTCTTCCTGGGGTGCACACGTCCGTCTTCTCGCTGTGACCTCCCATGGTGGAGACGGAGTGAGTTCGGGTGTCCCTTTTTATAAGGACACTAACCCCAGAGCATCGGGGCCCCACCCTCATGGCCTCATTTAACCTTAATCACCTCCGTAAAGCCCCTGTCTCCAAATACAGTCACACTGGGGGTTGTGGCTTCAACACGTGAACTTGGGGGACACAACTCAGCCCACAGCAGGTGTCTTTATCCTCTTGGGATTTCATCTTTTGCATTTGGTCCAGTGCGCAGGTCTCTGCAGATGGAGACAAGGACGGGCTCTGCTGTGGACAGAAGCCCCCTCCTCCACGGAGGCTCACCCCCACGAGAATCCCAAATCCCCACCTGGCTGGTGACAAAGATGCCCTCCTCGACCCAACTCGAGACAGCCTGCATGGAGCCCTTTCTCAGGCCTCAACCTTGGCTGGCAAAGACTTGACCAAACACCACTGTAGTTTCTAACAGCTCAAGACAGCCTCCCTAGGAGGACCCCAGGCCCCCTTGAAGAGCCTGCTTGGGAAGCTGAAGGCTGACAAGAATTGACTGTTTTTTCCAGCCCATACCTGAGGTGGGCCCGTGTCCCGGCCTCCGTGGGAGGGGAGGACCTAACTCCAGAAGCACAGTCAGCAAACCCAGATGGGTGTCACATGGACCCATGCCCCGTTCCACTCGTTGTAACTTTCAGCTCCCCGACTCCACCAAGCCCCCATCTCCCTACTCCCTCTAAGACGCCCAGTCACCTCTGCACAAATCCAAGTGAAGTTCGGGACACGCTGGACTCTTCCCTACTGTGACAGTTATCACTGGCTGAAATCTGTCCTTGCCACTGTGGCCAGTGTCCGGCTTTGTTATCTTTGACACCGGCCACCAACCCAGTGCACATGGGGTCTCCACAGTTAAGCCTAATTCTCATGCCAAACCGCAGGTCAGAGCATGCAGAATCATCCACTCGCCCATCCCTTTAACAACCCTGCCTCCTACTGTGTGCTGGCATTCACAGTAGACACGCTTGAACTTGAACCGCTTACACTGGCAGTCCAAGGAAGTGGGTGCTGTTAGGAGGGGGCCAGCCAGCAGGGGGCTGGGGTCCCAGCGGGTGCAGAGAGCCAGGCTGAGTACAGCACGTGGCGGGTGACACATGGTGCGTGGAGGTCCCCGTGCACACACACTGCTCCTGCCATGCTGACCGGCCTCTCCCCTGACGTGCCAGCTGAGTGCCAAGGTTCTTCCCCCACTGGAGAAGCTGCCCTCCTCACCGTAGTCAGGAATCCTGACTGGCTCCTGAAAGGTCCAGAATGCCTCCCAGGGCAGCAGCCCACACCCATGAGCAGACTGTGACCGTGGACATGACATGAGCCTTTGCAACAGGGACACGCCGTGTCCACCGCCACGCCCCATGAGGGGCTCCCATGATTCTGGACAATGGCACTGCCCAGAACTGCCTGCTTCCCCAGGCGCCAAGCTGGGGGACGTGTGTTAGGGCCAGGAGCTGGGGAGAGGGCAGGTGGAGAGCCCAGCCCCAGGCCTGCATCCCCAGCACAGCGTGTCTAGGGCTCTGTCCCCATGGCTGTGTGCCCTGGGCAGGTTACTCAGCCTCTCTGAGCCAGTCCACACAGAGGAGCGAACACCTGCCCTACGAGCCAGCGTGGACACACGTGCTGGGTGACAATCAGTGCACCTGGGCCCTAGGTGGAAACTATGTTCACCTTTCAAGGGACAGGAGCTACTTCTCCGAAACCCAGTGGCCTGGCTGTGGCTGATGTGGAAGGGGTGCCCCAGGGGTGAGGTTAAGAGTTGCTTCTCTTTCCTCACAGGCCGAATATATTAACCCACCAAGGCCACTGTCATTATTGCTACTATTTTATTATAAGCTGAAACCTGAACCAGGAAAGGAAGCATCATGTGCAAAGGCCCAGAGGCAAGAGAGAAGGGCTTCACCCTCAGAACCACCGGGCTGGGACCCGGCTGGAGCAGGGGCACATGGGTGAGGGTGCCAGACAGGCCTCCAGAGTCAGGTCAGGACAGGGCCTCATGACTGCAATGGGGTTTGAACAGACATGGCAGAGTCAGATTTCCCTGTGAGTGGACTTGCTCTTGCTAAAGTGTGAAAGACACACTGGGGTGTATGAGGCCAATGAGGCAAGAGAAGGCTCTGAGGTATGAGACGGTGGGTGTCGGGGCCTGGGCAGGGCCAGAGGGAGGATGCCACAGAGACCAGAGCTATCTAAGAGGGAGAAACAGCAAGGCTGGCACGTGTCAAGGTGGGCGCAGTGCGGCTGAGGGTACTGGAAGCGTAGGTACCATCTTTCATCACCCATGGCACCTGGAGGCCCAGCCTTGGCTAGACAGAGCGCTCAACTCCAATTGGCCAAGGACACTGGGAACGGGTGCTGGGAGACAGACTCCCGCACCACGGAGCTCCCAAATCCTACAGGGCCCCGCCTGCGTTCACGGTACAGTCATTCTCATCTCCCTGCACACAAATGAAGATAATCAATCTCCCTCTGGGGTAGGAAAAGGGGATAAGCATTGTTACCCACATGAGAGAAGTAAAAAGACCGCTCTGAGAGACAACTATGATTAATAGCCGGGGTTTTGATTTATGAGGGGAGATTAAAGGAACCCAATCTGGATCGCTAGAGGGGGTGAGATGGGCCAGAGCTGAGGGACGTGCAGCGGAGAAATTCCATTTCGGGGCTGATCCGTGCGGTAAGACCGGCAGAAACGCTGACAGATGAACACGCAGTTTGAAAGTAGGAAATGACTTTCCAATATTGAGAGGGGATTTCCTGCCAGGAGTAGAGAATCGCCCCACAAGCAGCAGAGAGCAGCAGCTCCCTCTCTGGACGTGCAGTTAACACAGGACTGCCACGCGTCTCTCTAGTGTGGAAGCCAGGCCCTTGGTGTCCAGAAGTCACTCATCCAGGGGGCCATGCAGGACTCAGGTCCTAACAGAGGTGACAGGAGGTTCTCTGACCTGGCCCTTGAAGGGGTCTGTAGCCGTCAGGGTTCTCCAGAGACACAGAACCAGCAGAGTGAATGTGTGTGTGTGTGCACAGAGAAAGAGAGAGAGAGAGAGAGAGAGAGAGAGAGATTTATTTTAAGGAATTGGCTCGTGTAATGGTGAGGGCTGGCAAATCCAAAATCTGCAGGGCAGGCCAACGAGCTGGAGACCCCGGGAAGAGCTGAAGGCCGTCTGCTGGCAGACCCCCCTCTTCCTTGGGGACTTCAGTCCTTTTCTCACTAAAGCCTTCACCTGATTGGGCGAGGCCCACCCACGCCACAGAATGTTGTCTGCTTTACTGCAAGTCTACTGATTTAAATGTTACTTTCATCTGAAAAATACCTTCACGGTGACACCTGGACTGGTGTTTGACCAAATATCTGGGCGCCGCAGCCCAGCCAAATTAACACGGCAGGCAGACCCTAGCGCATGCAGGGAGTGGCCAGTCCAGGAGAATCTGGGCTCCGACGTTGGGGCAGGTCACCTGACAGCTCTCTCTCCTTGACACTGGGTTGGGGCCCCAGCTCTGCCACTTACAGGTGTGTGACCTTGGGCGAATCACTGAACTCCTCCGGGCCTCAGTGTCCTCATCTGTAAATGGGGACAATCACAGTGCCGACCAACAGGGACGGCTCAAACGAGATCAACACACACAAAGCACTTAGAGCTCACCTGGCTGGAAGTGAGCTACCGCTCGCTGCTCCGTTACCAGGCTGCCCTGTGGCACAGTTTTTCCGTTCTTAGATCAGATCTAAACTCTTATACTTTGGGAAATAAAAACCAGCTGGAGACGTCCCTGATAGCATTCTGGATATTTTGAATTTATTTTTCTTCCCACACACGTATCATATGGTATAAATAATTTTGCTTTTTTTCACTTAAAATGTAACCATAAGCGTTTTCCTATATTATTAAAATCTTTCATCAGCCCCATTTTTATGAAAACGATATAAAATCTTCTAGCACATAAATATATAATAACTTATTTATTATCATCTATTGTTTCAAAATTTTTACTGTTGTAAACGATTTTCATAAACATCTTCTCACCTCTTTATTTCTTTGTCCAAATTCTTTTTCCTCCCTTAATTCCCCAAAGTGGAATCCCTAAACCAAAGAGGAAGGCTCTTGAGAAACAGTGATGAATCACTGTTTCACTCTGGGAAGTGATGAATCACTTCCCAAAGACTTGTTTTAATTCAGCTGCCTAAAAGCCTCCTCTGCAGCTGCTCAGACCCCTCAATGTGCATTTTAGGGGCTACTCTCTGGCATCGTCTTAATCTCTTTTCTTTCTTTTCCCTTTAATGCCCACAAAGTTCTAGTTGTGAAAACTTTCAATCCCAGGCAGAGCAAGGTGGCGCACACCTGGGTATTCATCATTCAGAACTCACAAATGATAGATTTTTCTTACAGTGTAAGAAAGTTCTTATAGTTTCTTAAATTCTTATAGTTTCTTACAGTTCTTACTGTCATTGCTTGAGGTCTTTTTCTTATAAGAAACAAAACACTGCAGACACAGGCCTCCTTCATATCCCTGGGGCCTGTCCTCCCTCCTCTCCCAGGGCAACAATTACAGTGAAGTTGGTAGACGGACAGCTAGTCTACACCTTCACGACTATGTGTCCATAGAGAAGTTAGAGAATTGTTTTGGTGTTTTTGAAATGTATGTAAACGATGTAAAGCATTAATTCTGCACCTTGCTCCTTCCCAAATGTTGCATTAAAACAAACTAAAACACAAAATAAACAAAAAACACCTCTTAAGGACCCTGACAGGACCTATATCACCTGCGCTAATAACATCATGTCCCACCATTTCCTCTCTTCCAGAAAACAAAGTTCATCATGGGTCCAGTAAAAAACATACAGATGTTTTTAATTCCCAGAATCACATGGTAATGAAAATGCTGCATATCAAAACTTGTAGAGAACAGCTAAAGTTGTTCTTACAGGGAAATGGGTAGCCTTAACAGTTTACACTGGAAAAGAATGACTGAAAACCAATGAGCTATAAGCATCTAACTTAAGACATAAAAGTAACAGCTGAATAAACCCCAAAAAAGTAGAAGGAAGAGGATAAATAAGTGAAACAGAAAACAAAGAAAAATATAAATAACCAACGTCCATTATTTGGGAAGGCTAATGAAATACATATACTAATCTCTGGCAAGAATGGTCAAGAAAAAAAACACATAAATAAACAATATTTGGAATTAAATGGATACGACTATAGACATATTAGAGATTAAAATACTAATAAAACAATATGATAAGAATCTTCATAACAATACATTTTAAATTTAAAATAAAATAGACAGGACTTCCCTGGTGGCGCAATGGTTAAGAATCTGTCTGCCAATGCAGGGAACACAGGTTCGAGTCCTGGTCTGGGAAGATCCCACGTGCCGCGGAGCAACTAAGCCTGTGCACCACAACTACTGAGCCTGCGCTCCAGAGCCTGCGAGCCACAACTACTGAGCCCACATGCCACAACTACTGAAGCCCACGTACCTAGAGCCCACACACCGCAACAAAGAGTAGCCCCCACTCGCCACAACTAGAGAGAGCCCACGCACAGCAACGAAGACCCAATGCAGCCAAAAATTAATTAATTAATAAATTAATTAAAATAAAATAGACAAATTCCTAACAAGAACTATGACAACTGAACTTACAGAGGAAAAAATTTTAAATTTGAAGAGCCTCATGATTTAAAGTAGGATAACTGGGGCTTCCCCGGTGGCACAGTGGTTAAGAATCCGCCTGCCAATACAGCGGACACGGGTTCAAGCCCTGGTCCGGGAAGATCCCACATACCGCGGAGCAACTAAGCTGTGTGCCACAACTACTGAGCCTGCGCTCTAGAGCCCGCGAGCCACAACTACTAAGCCTGTGCGCCTACAGCCCGTGCTCCGCAACAAGAGAAGCCACAGCAATGAGAAGCCGGCGCACCACAACGAAGAGTAGCCACCGCTCACTGCAACTACAGAAAGCCCGCACACAACAATAAAGACCCAACACAGCCAAAATTAAAATAAATAAAATTTTTTAAAAATAGGATAACTGAATCAATAGTTTCTCATAAAGAAAGCACCAAGCTTGAATGGTACCAAACTTTCAAGGAACAGATCATTCCAGTCTTATCCAAACTCTCCCATTCTGTGAGACTCGTATAACATGGATGCCAAAACCAGAGACAAAACGCATGAGAAAGAAAAATTTAGCTTATTTCACTCATAAACAAAGATGGAAAAATCCTAAACAAAACATTAGCAAGCAGAATCCAGCCGTATACACAAAATAAAGGTAAAAGTGAAATGTAAACACACCATGACCCAGCTGGGTTTATCCTGGTAATGCAAAGATGATGTAACATTAGAAATTCTTAAGTGTGGTTCACCATATGATCAGATTAAAGGGAAACATGATCATCTCAATAATGCATAAAAAGATTTTGATAAAACCCAACAACCATGATGTTAAATAAAACAAAAAAACATTTAGTAAATGAGAAATGGAAAGACATTTTCTTAACTTGAGAAGTGTATCTACCGAAACCTAAAACAAATGTAATCTTTCCTGGGAGAAAACTTTAGAAGCATTCCCTCTAATAAGAATCAACACAAGGGGCTTCCCTGGTGGCACAGTGGTTGAGAATCTGCCTGCCAATGCAGGGGACACGGGTTCGAGCCCTGGTCTGGGAAGATCCCACGTGCCACGGAGCAGCTGGGCCCGTGAGCCACAATTACTGAGCCTGCGCGTCTGGAGCCTGTGCTCCGCAACAAGAGAGGCCGCGATAGTGAGAGGCCCGCGCACCGCGATGAAGAGTGGCCCCCGCTTGCCACAGCTAGAGAAAGCCCTTGCACAGAAACGAAGACCCAACACAGCCATAAATAAATAAATAAATACTTTAAAAGAAAAAAAAAGAATCAACACAAGAAGTCCATTCTCACTGCTTCTATTTAACATTGTACTAGAGATCCTAGCTACTACAGTAAGGCAAGGAAAATAAATACAAGTATAAGAAAGTAATAACGACTCTCATTCACAAACAACATATCTACATAAAGAACACAAAAGAGACCTACCATCAAATTATTAGAAGTACTAAGAGAATCCAGAAAGCTTTTTGGACGTAAGCTTTATAGAGAAGACTCAGTTCTATTTCTATACACCAACAACAAATAGAAAATGTAATTTTAAAAATATACCATGTAGAATACCAACACAAAATATTAACTACCTAGAAATAAATCTAATAACTATGTGCCAGACTTTTATGGAAAGATACTTTTGAGATATAATGCATATACAGTTAAATCCACCCTTTTTGGTGTACAGTTCTGAGTCTTCACAAATACATATAGTCATGTAACCACCAGCACATCAGGATGGAGAGCATTTCCATCACCCCAAAAAGTCCCCTTGTGCCCCTGAAGCTGTCCTCTTGGGCCCAGTGTCCTGTGTACCCAGTGGAATGTGTATGGTACTTAGGACAACACCATCCTATACCAAGGGGCTGAGCTAGGGAAGGGTGAGTGGTAACAAAGGACAGGATAGACAGGAATGTTCCATTAATGTGACCCTACTGGACAAAAACTAAGGTTCTTAGGCACAAAGCAGTTGGCTGTTTTTGTTCAGTGGGACAACAGCTTTCCCCACACCCATGGATTTCTCCAACCTCTAGCCCTGAAGCCCAGAGAGGTTAAGTCATGAACCCAGAGTCACACAGCACCTCGGTGGCAGAAGTCCCAAACTCTCTGCCCCTCCACGGCCGCAGACCCCTTGCTGTCCCCTGCACAATCACAACCTCCCCATCATGAACTCTTCTTGCTGGCCTTTCTCTTCAGCCCAGAGGCCCAAGGCGTAACAAGAGGAGGCGAGTGCAAACACCACATGAGCTTCACACTGACTCTTAAATGGTTTGGTGAAACAAGGCCTCCAAAGGCAGGTCTAAATTCTACCAGATGAGGTCAGGAGGGTGGCGACTTCACAGTGGCTGCAGCGAGCGGGGTGGGAGGGACTCGGCTGCCTCTGGGCCTCGGCGCCAGGTCCACCACCAAAGCCCTTTCGTCCCCAACAGAAGTGGTACCTGGCTTCCCGGCCCACCCCACCTGGAGATCAGGTGGGCCTCAGCGGAGTGGAGGACTCCATGCCCCATGCTCCTCCAGGGCTCAGCACCAAGTCATTGGCAGTGGGCCTGCCCTTCCCACTGCCCTGGTTCCGGAAGAGCCCCCAGAGGGCAGGAGCCAACCCCGTTCAGGCCGTGTGCCCAGCTCTCAGCGCAGTAACCACAGGGCGTGTCTGCAGGTGAGTGGGTGGCGGGTGGAGACAGGGCACCCTCAGGCCTCCCCACGTAGACCTTCCCCTCTCCCCTCCAGGGTGGCCGCCCCTCCACGCATCGGCCTGCCAGGTTCCCACCTGGGTTCAGACTCCTTAGTGTTCCCCGGCGATCCCGTGGCCCTGCATGGTGATGGCCGGACTAGACCATGAACACCTCCAAGGCAGGACACAGCTGGGCTCCAACCCTGTCTTCCCCACTTATTTGCTGTGTGACCTTAAGCAAGTCACTTAACGCCCCTCTGCCTGTTCCTCATTTGTAAAATGAGGTTAATAATAGCACCTAACTTACCACTTCACACCAGTCAGAATGGCCATCATTAAAAAGTCTACAAATAACAAATGCTGGAGAGAGTGTGGAGAAAAGGGAACCCTCCTACACTGTTGGAGGGAATGTAAGTTGGTGCAGCCACTGGAAAACAGTACGGAGGTTCCTCAGAAAACTAAAAATAGAACTACCATATGATCCAGCAATCCCACTCCTGGGCATATATCCAGACAAAACTATAATTCAAAAAGATTCATGCACCCCTATGCTCATAGCAGCACTATTCACAATAGCCAAGACATGGAAACAACCTAAATGTCCGTCAACAGATGAATGGGTAAAGAAGATGTGGTACATACATACAATGAAATACTACTCAGCCATAAAAAAGAACGAAATAATGCCATTTGCAGCAACATGGATGGACCTAGAGATTATCATACTAAGTGAAGTAAGTCAGAAAGAGAAAGACAAATACCATATGATATCACTTACATGTGGAACCTAAAATATGACACAAATGAACTTATTTACGAAACAGAAACAGACACACAGACATAGAGAACAGACTTGTGGTTGCCAAGGGCAGAGGGATGGAGTGGGAGTTTGGGATTAGCAGCTGCAAACTATTACACAGAGAATGGATAAACAACAAGATCCTACTGTATAGCACAGGGAACTATATTCAATATCCTGGGATAAACCATACTGGAAAAGAATAATAACAATAGCACCTAACTTGCAGGCATTTTACTTTAGCAAATTAAATGAGCGAATACATATAAAACGTTTTTGACATTTATCATCTGTGTCCCCAGTGCCCAGGTCTCAGAAACACTTGTTGACTGACTCACTGACTGGGCAAACAACTTTGCCCCAGCCACCTCGCCATGGCCTCTTTCTGGTAATAATGTTGCAGGTGCCGAGCAGTGACGTGGAGGCCACAGAGTATAGACTCTGGAGCCAGGATGCCAGGTTCCAATCCCAGCCCCGCCAACTTCTCGCTGTGTGACACCAGGTGGCCCCTCAACCTCTCTGTTTCTGTGCTGTAAATGGAGGTGGTCATGTTCGTGCCCTGAAGAACAGCTGGGGGATGGCACAGAGGATGCGTAAAAGGTGCACGGTGAGCCCTCAAGAAGTCACTGTCGTTACGACCATTAATAAGTCTACCTTTCCTTGCCCTCCACCCCTCCTCCTCCCTGGAAAGGCTGGGAAAGGGAGGCGAGGAAGCCAATGACAGGAGAGTGATGAGGCCGTGATCACCCCGTCAGAAGGGGCTGATAAATGGAGCCGAATCCAGAAAGGATTTCGCAAGCCCCTCAAGTTGGCTGTAAATAAGGTGCAGGAGCCCCGGAAGGGGCTGCCTCGGCAGAGAGAAATAGAGACAGACGGCCTGCCGTCCGCCGCCAGCAACCCCACCGGAGGCCCCAGCTCCGGGGCTGGCGTGTCAGTGGGCTTCAGGAGGCTCAGAAATTACCCCCCTTTCAGTGGGTGCCCCCTGAAGATGGGGGGCAGGGACAAGCCAGGCTGGAGGGGACAAGTAGAGAGACTCGGCAAACAGTGGAGGGGCCTGCAGCCCCCGAACATACCCCAAGTCCCAGCTCGGGGGCCAGGCTCTGCGCTTAGCAGCTTAGCAGCAGAGACAGTGGAGATGAATACGGCCCAGCCCCGTCCCCAGGGAGCTCACCGCCTGTGAGAGCCATCGGGTGAGAGCCCAGCCCTGGAGCAGCCGATCCAGGGCCGGGACGCTGCCTGGAAGGAGGGGCCCTGACAGATCTCAGGCAGACCGGGTGCAGGAGCAGGTGCTGAGCGCGGGGAAGGGCCTTGGCAGGGTCCCTGGTGCTGTCCGGAGTGTGAGGAGGCAGGCAGAGGGGGCGGTGGGGGAGGCAGACAGGCCCAGGTCACACCCGCACTGCCCTAGGGCCTCACACATTCGCTCACCTGACCCTACATCACCCTGGGGGCTGCTCTTATCCCCATGTACAGATGTGGAGACTGAGGCACAAAGAGGCTAAGAAACTTGCCCAAGGCCACTTGGCTAATATGCTGACTGAGCCAGGATGTGACCCCCCCCCCCAGAAGCCGGTGCCTTAATGCCTCCCGGGCAATAGGGAGCCACCGAAGGTTACTGAGTGAGGGAGGGGCCTGGCTGCTCTACATGGGGCTGGGGGGAGGGGGAACGGAGGATGAGGCTGGAGGTGGAGGCCTGAGCACAACCCAGTGCATGGCAGTGAGGAGCGGCACCGGGACAGCAGAGCCAGGGCCACGTCGGAGCTTGGCAGTGATGGCAGCAGATCTGCCAGCCCTGAGGGCGGGAGGGGCAGGTCTGCAAGCCTCCTCTGATTGGCATTTCCCACCCCTTCCTCACGAGGTCAAGGACAGGTGGCCCACAAGTCCACTTCCCAGCTCTGCTGCCAGGCCCAGCTGGTGCCCACTTCCTCCCTCTTCCCAGAACCCACATCCCCGGTCCAAGGGCGGGGCCTACTGGCTGCTCTGAAACACGGCGATATTGATGATGTGGCTTGGGACACCCCATTTTCAAAAGTCCCCACTTTACCTTTGCTGGGGGAGGCTGGCCCCAGTCTTTGCTGTTCTGCCTTGTTGTTCACCTGCAGCTGAACTATCCAAAAAAGAGAGAAGCTGTTTCCCTCCATCGGGTCTGTGACGCAGGCAGGGAGGACAGGTGGGTGGCATCCTCCCAGTGAAGTCTACGCAGCCCCGCCCTGCCTGGCACAAACACAGCTGGGTCTGCAAGAGTAACAAAACATGAAATTCAGATTAATGTTCTGTTTAGTCAGGATGTGACTTTCAAATCAGGCCCCGAGTCCATTCAGATTGACTGTAACCCATCTCCCAGAGCCCATCAATCAGCGCCTGGTCCCCACACGGCCCGCCAGCCCCGTCGGCACCCAAGCAAGCGGCTTTCGCAGAGAAGCCCAGCGCATCAAGACAGGCGGGCGGGGGGCTTTGTGCCAAGACAGGCAGGTTGACACGTCCCAGGCCCTGCCTTCCAAGGTCAGGGTCCCCCCCCAACCCCGACCTGGGCTTCCACACCAGCCTTCCCCCAAAACCTCCGGTTGATGTGGGGTTTTCCAGCTTTCTTGAGGTACAACTGACAAATGTGTAAGATATTTAAAGTGTATGTCACGGTGATTTGATATACGGATACACTGTGGGAAGATTCCTCCCATCTAGTTAATTAACACAGCCGTCACATCACACATTTATCATTTTTGCCTTTCTTTCTTTCCTTTTTTTTTTTTTTTTTTGCTGAGAACATTTAAGGTCTATTCTCTTAGCAAAGTTCAATTATACAATACAGTGTTATCAACCATAGTCACCATGTTTTACGTTAGATCCTCACCCCTTATTCGTCCTACAGCTGAAAGTTTGTAACCTCTCACTAACCTCTCCCTCTTCCCCTATTCCCCCACCCCCAAGCCCTATTGCCCTGGCAACGACTTTTCTACTCTCCGTTTCTATGAATTTGACTTTTTTTTAAGATTCTGTATATAAGTGATACCAGGCAGTATTTGTCTTTCTCTGTCTGACTTATCTCACTTAGCATGGTGCCCTCAAGGTCCAGCCATGTTGTCACAAATGGCAGGATGTCCTTTCTCGTGGCTGGATGATATTTTGGTTGTTTTTTTCCCATTAATTTTGCTGCACTTGGCCATCGGCTGCCATCGGTCCACACGAGAGCCAAGAGAAGATGCAGTCACTGGCCCCTTCGATGCAATCACCTTTCCATGTGGCCCCTCTGGGCCTGGCACTGGCCAGCTGAAGGCTGTCCCTGCACTGGGACACCAAAGACACTGTGACCTGACGGTGTGCCCTGTTCCTGGCACCGCCTATCTCACGCTCACCTCTGGCAGGTGCTCGACTCTCCTGACAGCCATTTCCGCACCTGAGAAATGGGGCGACACCACCTCCTGCAGAGACCTGGCCGTGCCTGCATGTGATCGGCTCAGCGACGCTCAGCAAGTATTTATTCAGGCCTCCCATGTCCCAGGCCCCATCCTGGGCGGGTAGGGGGGTCAGGGGTGGACACCAGAGTGAACACACGGACCAAACTTTCTGCCCTCACGCAGCTGACGTTCCAGGCAGTGGTTCGTAACAGGGGTGGGTTTTTTCCCCCCAGAGGCCACTTGACAATGTTGAGATGTGTCTGGTATTCACAAACCTGGGGGTGGGGCTGCTCCTGGCCTCGGGTGGGCGGAGGACACAGATGCTGCTCCACATCCTCCAACGGGCAGGGCAGGCGCCCCACAGAGGGTGACGCAGCCCAAAACAGCAAGCGTGCCAATGCTGAGGACCACTGTTGTACGGCGAGAGACAGTAAACAAGACAAACGGAGAAAGCAAACAGACTGCTGGAAAGTGCTAAGAGCTAAAGAGTCAGCCCCGCACATGGAAGCAAGAGCCAGGCTCCATCTTTCCCAGCACAGCAAGAATGAGATTTCGCAGGGAGGAAGTGCCCCCAAGCCTGAGACCCCGAGGCAGGCTGCCCACCTGGCACTGACCCAGGCTGGAGATGGGCCACGGTGGCTGCCGGTGGACGCGCCTGGGCCCCCAGAAGCCCCGCTGCAGCCTTTACAGCAGGCCCCGGGACCCAGAAGTGAAGGGGGCCAGGCCCCTGCCCCCCAAGACCACCAGCCCAGCAGAGGAAACACACACACCGTGCCCGGTGCCCTGGCCACCTGTGGGCTGTGTGCTCTTCAGCAGGTGGCCTGACCCTCTCTCCCAGCCTCAGTTCTCCCATATGTAAAATGGGGACAGTGGTGGCACTATTTTACGGTCAAATGGGACCTAGTCACAGGAGGTGCTCAGTCAAGGGTCACTGGTGTCATGGTACACAGTGGGGGGGGGGGGGCGGGAGGTTCTGGAACACTGAGAGGAGGGAATGGTGAGTATGCCATCGGGACACAGAGGAGCTCAGAGAGGTTTCCCTGGGAAGGGACACCCACCTGGGGTCTCAAATGCAGAAGTTCACCAGGTAGTTAGATCAGGAAGGAAAGTAAGACAAAGGGAGCCACTGGGTGCGTGTCACTAGGGCGTACGTGTGTGTGTTTGGGAAGAAACTGGGGAACAGGGAGGGACAGGGCAGGAGATGACACTGCAGCCCAACACCTGCAAGGCCGTGATTGCCATACCCAGGACTTTACTTCATCCTCATCTCCTAACTGCCCCTGACAGTCTGCTCTCGACTCAGCAGCCAGAGGTTCCCTTGAAACCCAAAGCCTGACCTTTCCCTCCCATCACAGGCAGTGTGCAAGCCACGGCCTTACAAAACACCACAACCTATTGGGACTGACACGCACACACTGCTGTATTTAAAATGGATAACCAACAAGGACCTACTGTAGAGCACAGGGAACTCTGCTCAATATTCTGTGATAACCTAAATAGGAAAAGAATTTGAAAAAGAATGGATACATGTATATGTAAAACTGAATCACTCTGCTGTACACCTGAAACTAACACGACATTGTAAGTCAACTGTAGTCCAATGTAAAATAAAAATTAAAAAATAAAACCCACAGCCGACACTACCCAGACCTCACCCTCTCAGCCCCTCTCTCTTACTCCCCCACGCCCCCTCTGCTCCAGCCACACTGGCCTCCTTGCTGTTCCAGAAACACTGCTGGCACACTCCTGCCTCAGGGCCTTTGCATCTGCTGTGCCCTCTACCAGGAGTCCGCTCCCATCAGTACTCCAGGGTTTGCTCCACCCTCCTTCAGGGCTTTGCGCAGTCAGTGATGATGTCACAGAGAACATGACCTTTGAGCTGGGCCTTGAGGGAGAGTAGGGGTTTGTCAAACGGAGGAAGGGAGCCCCTTCCAGGCAGAGGGGTCCTGCATGGCTGGAGGGTGCTGTGTGGGAGAGCACGGCAGACGGAGCTGAGGCCCAGCAGGGAGGCCTGTTAGAGATGACCCAGAGGAGAGAGGCAAGGAGGAGCTGCCACACCTCAAAGGTGTGGAGCTCGGAGACCCGGAGCTATCAAGGAGGGGGGCTCTGAGGGTCTGGCCCCATCCAGAACGGACGGACACCATCCACAGACACCATCTCCATCCCATGTCACTTATCCTCCTTGGAAAGAGAGCCCGGCAGGGCTGGACTTTCCTGGTGGCACAGTGGTTAAGAATCTGCCTGCCAATGCAGGGAACACGGGTTCAAGCCCTGGTCTGGGAAGAACCCACATGCCACGGAGCAACTAAGCCCCTGCGCCACGACTACTGAGCCTGCGCTCTAGAGCCCGCGAGCCACAACTACTGAAGCCCGCCCGCCCGCCTAGAGCCCGTGCTCCGCAACAAGAGAAGCCACTACAATGAGAATCCCGCGCACCGCAATGAAGAGTAGCCCCCAGCTCGACACAACTGGAGAAAACCAGCGCACAGCAATGAAGACCCAACACAGCCAAAAATTAATTAACTTTTTTTTTTTTTTTTTTTTTTAAAGAGCCCAGCAGGGCCAAACGGCTTGCCCCACCTCCAACCCAAGGTAACCCTGTCTGGATGCGGCTGCATCACTCCCTTGCTTTCCTTCACAGGTAAGTCGGCATCATTGCCAAAACCTCTGTATTTTGTTTTTAGGTTTGTACGTTATGGCGCTTACTGACTCTATAATCTTTTAAACGTACCTTGTCTCGCAACATCATACTGTTAATTAAGATCATCTGTTCCGTCGCACACAACTGCGGCTGTTGATTTTGCCGGCTGTGTGGCATTCCACTGGGTGACTATTCCGTAGCTGACTCGTCCAATCTCCGGGCGACGTGCACCGGGCTGGTTCCCAGGGAACCAGAGCTCTGCGAGCGAACAAAGAGCTGCTGAGAACACTCTGCCGCGCGGCTCCTGCTGTGCGGGTGGAACTGCTGGTCCTGAGGCACTGAAGGCCCACCTTTAGGAGATCCTGCCAAGCCTGTTTCCAAAGGGCTGGCACCAACTCGCACGCCCACCCGCTACGGACAAGCCTCCCGATTGGTCCACATGCCTGCCAATGATTGGTCGGGGCATAGGTACGTGGTGTCCATCTGGCCAATGAGATTGAGGAGAGGGCTGCCCCAAGGGATGCCGGGAGAGTCCCTTAATTCCAGGAATGACTCGTAGAGAGAGAGCACCTCTCCTTTCCCTCGGGACATCATTGTGTCCGGATGTGATTCTCCAGCCACCTTGTGACCACCAGGAACGCCCAGCAGAGCAGAGAAGTGGAAGGATCTGGGTCTTAGCGTCCATCACGGAGCCCCTGAATTAACCACCCCTGGAGCTGCCCTGCCTTTGGATTTCCGCTTGTTACAGGGAACTGTGAATTTCTTTGTTGTTTTAGTCATTCTGAGCCGAGTTTGCTATTACTTTCCGTTGAATGCGCCCCAGCTGCCTCCCCACCTCGTTGTCCAGCAATTCCGTGGTGACTCACTCTCCTTTTCAGCAAATTCTTTTTCTGCTTAAATCAGCCAGAGTTGATTTCGGTTACTTACAGCTTAGAACCCTGATGATACAGAGGAGAGTCTGAACGCAGGCCTGTCTGCCAACGAGCAATGGCGTTGAGACAGAAATGAGGGAGTGTGCTCGGAGGTGGAGATGAGAGAAGGTGGAGTTCCGAGGGTTAACCACCCCCTCTCAGGTGGGAACCTGGGAGGTCACAGGGCAAGAAAACAGCAGGGGGCAGATCTTGGAGGGACTTGAACACCGAGCAGAAGAATATTGAGTTTATTCTTAAGGTCATGAGATTTTGACCAAAAGGGTCACCTACTGGAATTGACATTTCAGGGAATTTGCCTGGACTTAGGGGCCTTGAGGAGGGGCCTCTGGCATCCTCTGAGCTCCTCCCGTGGGCCAGTCAAGTCCCTGCACCATCTCAGCGAATCCACACAGCTCCCTTCTGAGGGAGAGATTAATCTCTTTTCCAGATGAGAGGTCTGGGGTGCAAATCGGGAAGCGACCTGCCCACGCTGGCCAGCTGGGTAGGGGCACAGCGAGAATTGACAGACGCCAAACCTAGGCTTTTTCAGTCACATCCTGCTGCAACCCCATGCATTAGAAGAGAGTTTGCACTCCAGGTCTGATCCTGCCAAAATCATCTGTGCCACTCCAGGAAGGGAGAAACCTCTACACTGATCAGCAAAATGTTTCTGTAACTCTTAAGAGCCAGTGACCAGGTCACTAGCTTTAAGGCTGTCTCGTCACACGGCTGCCAAGGCCAGTAAGTGATATTCCATCTTTTTATGCAACATTAATTTAAACAAAGCCTTTGCCAGACGACGATGCTTGTTTGTGTAATAAAGGAAGTTGAAGACATTTTAGAGCAACGCAGGAGCAGTGAGGGAGAAAGGTCAAACTTTGTCGGGGTCTCAGGGCAACCAGGGGTAGCTCTTAGACCCTGGCCTGGGAGGCAGAGTCCAGAAGCTGTATTGCTTCTGCAGGCAGCTACAGAGAGAGGAGTCTGCCAGGAAACCCCCAGCTGAGCTCTCTGCCAGCCTCTTCCCAGCCTGAACAGGGTGCACAGGGCATGGGAGCTGTGAGGCTTTTGCAGAAACTCAGGGACAGTGATGAAGAGACAGCAATTCCTGCCATCTGCAGGGGCTGGGCACTCTGGGGATAGATGCTGTTTGATTCTCTCAGTCACCCCCTAAGGTAAATGCTGCCCTTACCATCCTCATTGTATAGGTGGGAAACTGAGGCCCAGGGTTACTGGGGGACTTGCTCAAGCTCACACAGCTGACAGGGCCTGGACCCGAGCCCAGGGCTGTCTGATTCTGAGTTCAGTCCACTCACCTGCCCCTCACTGTGTGAGCACAGAATGACCAGGGAGGCTTCGTGGAGGAGGAGGCATTTGTGCTGAGCCCTGAAGGGTAAGTAAGAGCCAGAGCGGTTTAGGGCAGGGAAGGGCCTTTCCCACAAAGGGGAGAAGGATGAGCTTAGGCACAGAGGTGAGCAGCCAGGAGGGCAAAGCTGCAGGTCAAAACAGAGTCCCTTCAACCCTCCATGATTCTCCCTTTTAAATTCATCTCAAGATGGGGAGCTGGAAGAAGCTACGTCCCAAAGGAAGATTTGGGGTTCACTTTCTTCCTGGAACAAAACTCTTAGGCCAAATTTTTTTTTTTTCATTTATCTATTTATTTTTGGCTGCGTTGGGTCTTCGTTGCTGCGTGTGGGCTTTCTGTAGTTGCGGCGAGCGGGGGCTACTCTTCGTTGCGGTGCGCAGGCTTCTCATTGCGGTGGCTTCTCTTGTTGCAGAGCACGGGCTCCAGGCACGCAGGCTCAGTAGCTGTGGCTCACGGGCTCGGTAGCTATAGCTTGCGGGCTCTAGAGCGCAGGCTCAGTAATTGTGGCACGCGGGCTTATTTGCTCTGCGGCATGTGGGATCTTCCCGGACCAGGGCTTGAACCCATGTGCCCTGCATTGGCAGGCGGATACTTAACCACTGCGCCACCAGGGAAGTCCCAAGGCCAAGATTTTAAAATTCTTTTTCCTCTTGGAAAAACATCTCTGGTTTCAAGCCTGCATTTTTGGCAACCTCATTCCCAGAGCCTCTCGCCATTCAGGAGAAACAACGCACTCAGACGGAAGGCACACGGCATGCAACGGGGAAAGAAGCCTGGGAGGCCGTGAACAGACAGGGTGGGTGCAGAGAAGGAAAGGGAAGAAAGGAGGCCTGTGAGGGGTTCTGATCCGGAGGGGGTGCCACCCAACAGAGGAAAGGAAAGGAGCACTCACTGAGCACCTACTACGTGCCAGCACCACCGCCAGAACCGCTGCTCACGCCTGCCTGGCAGCCTGCTTGACCTGGATGACACCCCAAACCCCAGTCCACCTTCCGGCCGGCCAACTTTAAAAAAGCACCTGCTGGGTGCGTGATGCCACTGTGTATCTGAGGCAAAGAATTCAGCCTCTGTGACTCCTTCCCCATCAGGAGAATGAATTTACTTCCTACATCAGAAGGAACTAACATAATCAATAAGATAAGTGAGGAATAGGAGACATTCATTAATTGAAGACAGCCTCAATGGAAGGAGCACTTGTGTGGACAGACCTAGCAGCTGGTGAGGGCAGCAACAGGCAAGCAGGTGGCCCCAGGGGGTGGGGTCAGCTCTTCAACGACTCTGGGCACCCACTCTTCGCTGGCGCTGGGACCACGTGAGACTCAGGCACAGGCCATGAGAAGTTCACAGTCCAGTGGAGGAGCCAACACATAAGCAACATGTGTGGAGGATACTTCTCTGCCCTACCAGGTTTGGCTTGGGGCCATGGCGTGTTAGAGGACGGGATGCAAACAGAGGCTTTAAATGCACCTGTGTCGTGAGACTTGGCCTCTTGTGCTCTGGTGATCCGCCACAAGCCTGGCCCCCAAAATGAGACACGTGGAGGAAACCTGAAACCAACCCAAGGCTGGGAACCAAGCCCTACTGACCCCCAGCCTTGGCCAGACTTGCTGCAGCCATCCTGAAGACCCATGAGTGAGAAAATAAGTACTTCCTGTAATAAACCACCTAATTTGGGGATAATTTGTTATGCAGCATTATTGCAGCCATAACTGACTGATACATAATGACATGGTACAATCAGTGCTTGGTTGGAAGTATACCCAGGTGAGCTCAGAGGAAGCCCTGAGCCGTTAGAGAAGACTTCTGGGAGGAGGTGACATGTGGACTGAGCCTTGAAGGATAAGCATGAAAAGAAAAGAAGTCTTTCCAGGCCGATAGAGTAACCACAGAAAAGGAACAAAGGCAGGGAAGAACATGGGCTCAGTAGGGAAGCTGCACTACAGGATGCTCAGTGTAATCAGAGCACGTGGGACATGATCATCACAATAACAGCCGAGCTGGACCACGGCAGAACAGGAAACCTACACAGTCCCTGGCAACTGTCAAGCGTGAGCAGTAATTCTTCCTTGGTGAGCCAATGGCCACTCTCATACTGCACCTGGGAGATGTTCTATTGCCCACTATTCTCCACAGCCGTGGCTCAGTGCTCTGTGGGGAGGGAATCTGCTGGTCCCTGGGTCTCCACGGCCACCTCTGAGATGGTCATTGGAGAGAATGCCATCATTCCTGGGGGCCAACCCCTTCATAGCCCACCTGTTGCTGGTGCAACTTGGTTGGGGAGTCCAGGGACAGCCTTAGGGGTTCAATAGCCTCGAGCCCAGACAGATCTAAGGCTGCTTTAGTAACAGAAGCCCCTCAAAAACCTAGAAAGCTTCCAGTCCTTTTCACGTGCACACATCCACATTCTCGCTTAGGCTCAAAGCATGAAGACTCTAGTGTGTCCACCCCATGCTCTGCCCAGGGCCCCAGCCTTAGCCCAGCTGTCTTCATCTTGAGGTCATTCAAGACACCAAGCTCCAGAGAGAAACACCGCCCTCAGCTGGATTCTTACTGGGTTGTTCTCTCAAGAGTACGTGCTGGCAGGAGGGTTAGGGTATCCGACCCATTTCCTGCTACGCCCATGCCCCACCCTCGAGTCTGCCCACATCACTTTCAGTTTGGGGTAGACAAGCACTGACCCTTTCACCTCTGGGAGGCCTGAGCTGGTCAGCATAAATGGCGGGCATGGCCTCATACTCACTGTGTCCTCCTCCATCCCTCCTTATAGATGGGCTGGCTCTAGTCTCAGCTCACACGTCTCTTGAGGGACCCTTCCAAAAGCCCCGAGGAACCAGCCCACGCCAACATTCTGAAACTTTCCCTCCATCCTCCTCACGCTGCGACCAGACAGCACGTGGCCTTTGTCCAAAGCGGAGCAGAGGACCGTCAGATAAAATATTTCTCCACCCCATCGCATGGGTCACCAGCTTTCCAAGCTGCCATGAGTCTGCACTAACGTCCCCTCCCGCCCTTTTCCATTCAACCAAGCCCACATTTTCAGTGTTGTTACTCATGGCATGCGCTTCTGGGCACCAGAGTCCGCTTCGGCCAGGATTCCATTCAGCTGCTTGTAACGGCAGCCTCCTTTCCGCAGCCAGAGCCCCAAGGCCGGGCTGGGCTGCGTGGGACACCCACTGTACCCATGGGCACTCGGGAGCCTCCCTGGGAGGAGGACAGGCCCTCGGGAGGGCACTGGTTGGGGGGATGGCGAGGGGGGTGGGGCGTGGACTTTCTGCTTTCACCAGAGGGTAAGTTTTCATGAACCACATCGGGGGAACTGACCCTCTGGGGTAGAATGGAGATCACCCCCCAGACGCTCCATCAAGGAAGGAGGGAGCCAGCCTTCAATCCCCACCCCCTCAGGAAAGTCCTCGGCTGCCGGGCTCTGTGCCCAAGGCCACGCCCTTGCAGGGCAGCCCACATCCAAGGATGGTCCAGGCTGGAGTAGAAGGCCCTGATCATTTTGACCCAACATTTAACAACTCTGAAGGGCCTTTTGGCTCTAGAGCCCTCCATCAGGCTAGACAGGGCTGCCCCTGGGCCTGAGCTCAGCTGGACTTCTTCTCCTGCCGAATCCTGCTTCTCTCCCCTCCCTTTCCCGGGGCTTGGTTCCCAAGGTCACTCCCTGATACAACCCCGCACAATAACACCACCTCGGCGTCAGCTTCCCAGGAGGCCCCGCCTGGGACACCAAGGAGTAGCACGTGCATCCCCAGAGGCGTGGTAGACGCTCTCAGATACAGCACTGGACGAACAGCCGAGTCCCGACAGCGGACCCAGGAGGAAAGATAAGGGCGCCCTCACGTCTCAGGGGCCAGAACTGCGAAGCCCCTCCAGCATCCAGGAAGGACGGGTCCTGGAGCCGAGGGTCCTGTGAGCAAGCCCAGCAGTGCAGCGGTGGGAGAGGAGCGGGTGGGCGGCAGGGGCAGGGCCTGACAATCCCAGCCTCGTAAGCAGAGCCCGCACGTGTGCACGCACACACCTGTGGCTGCCGTGGTGCCCCTCCAAACCTGGAGAATCAGGACAATCGTGTCTGTGTGCAGGAATGAGAGGCGCAGGAAGGCTGCCCGGGGGGGTGGTGCTGGGCACGGTATTTCAGTCATCAGGTGTTTGAACAGCCATGCGGTCCGGAGAGGTGCAGCAAGCCATCACCCCCACCTGCCTGGGTCACAGCCCCTGGCCAGTAGGAGCCCCTGGGCCGCCTGGGATGCTGGGAGCCTGTGAACCCCGCTGCCACGTTATAAATGCTCAACCCCCTTCTCTGTGCAGCTGCCATGTCCTGGGTCTGAGAACCCGGCACACTTGGGCAGCAGCCTGGGGTGGCAGAGGCTTTGCCTCCAGCTGGGGAAGAAGAAAGGACTCAGAGGGGGGTTTCAGGGCCCTCATGGAGGTGAAGGGGCCCTCAAGGACACAGAGGGGCTGAAGTTGGAGGTGAGGGCTGGGAACAGGAGGAGGGTGAGGCTGGTCTCTCCTGAGTTCATCCTGGGATGCTCCATCAGGGGTAGCAAGGGCCAGAGGAAACAGGGCAGACTGCCTCAGGCAAAGAGCCAGGAAGACTTGGGGATGCATTCCATTCCCTGGACTCTCCAGCTATGTTCTTATCTCCATTCCTTGGAACAGGCTGTTTCCTGCACTGTGAGGCTTTAGAAGGTTCTCTCCCGTCACCCTTTCTTAGATAACAAGCAGGCTAGATAGCAGCAGTCCAGGGATCGTTGGGCAGTTCCAGAACTTGTTCAGGGACCCAGACTCTTTCTGTCTCTAGGATCCTTGGAATAGTGTCTCTCCTTATGGTCACAAGACGGCTGCCAGAATACCAGGCATCACATTGCCATTCCAGGCAGGAGGGTAGAGAACAGACCAAGTGCAAAAGACGTTCCAGAAGCCCCACCCAGGAACTTCCACATACATCTCATGGCCGGCACTGAGTCCCATGGCCACCCAAACTGCAACAGAACCTGGGGAATCTGCATTTTATCCGGACACAATGCTGCCCCGCACAAAATCAGGGTCTGCCTGATGTAAAGAGGGAAGGGACTCATCGTTGGGTAGGCAACTCATCGTCTTCCAACTGTGTGGAGGGTGGGTGGGAAGGTTCAGAATGGAGGCAGGATCCCAGGGAGGGGCTGGGCAATGGTCTGGAAGAGAGCTGAGAAGGCCATGGGGCAGGAGGAGAGGACAGCCTGCCACACAGCAAGGCCACCTCCCACTGGTCCATGGGAGGAGCGAGCTGGCGGGGTCTGAGCCAGCGTGCAGGTGCCCCAAAGCCCGTGACCTTGTGAAGCTGGTGGTTTGGGGCCGTGAGCACGTTCCCATAGCAGCCTGGCCCAGGCCCCCTCGCGCAGCGCCCCACCCCGGGCCCTTCCGTCCTCCTCGCCCCAGTTACCTTCCTGGCTTTTCCCTGGCGTCCTCGTCCTGGGTGCCCAGCCCAGGCCCGGAGGAGGGGCGGGCAGGGGGGAGGTTGGCAGGACAGGCCCAGGGAGGCGCTGTTGGCCCTGCACTTGGGGCTGGGAACAGTCCTTTTCTAGGAATTCCCGAGTCAACTCCTTTCCCTGCGCGGCGGCGGGCACGTGTTAAAGCCGCCTTAGACTGGAGGGCTGTGGATGTCGGTTGTTTGGGTGGTTTTCTTAACATCCTCCCAGGTTTTAATTCTGCGGCGTTTGCCAAAACCTCTGCCTCGGAAGCCGCCGGCTTGGGAGATCTGCAGGGGCTGCGGCAGAAGGCAGCTCAGCTTTCTTCCCGGCCCCTGTGGGACCGCCCGTGACCACGGACCACCGGTAGAGGGAGCGGATCGGCCTGGCCCGGGGACCTGAGCCGGACCTTCTCCCTGCAGGGCCCTGTTCCGACCCCCCTCACCACCCCCAAGTCAACCTGCCTCAGTTTCCCTCAGCTGCCATCATCCCTTCCCTGGCATCTGCCCTGCGGCCCCACCAGTGGTGCCTCTACCTCTGCCACCTCCACGTGCCCCAGCCCTGAGAGGACACACGTTCACACACAACTTGCACACATGTGCATGTTTACACATACACTATGCATACGTGTGTGTGTGTACACACAGGTACACGCTCACGTGTGCACGTGTACACACTCACGTGTGCATTGTACACACCACACACATTCCCACACGTGTGTGCACACGTGCACTCGTACACACATGCACGTGTACACACAGGTACACGCTCACATGTGCATGTGTGTACGCACACCACACATTCCCACATGCGTGTGCGTGCACATCTGCACGTGTACACACTGTCTCACACGTGTGCATACTCACACATTCATACACGCCCTCTTCTCCACATGCTGGCACGCCCACCACAGCCCACACCCACCCTGCCAGGACTGGACCGTCCCGGCTCTGGCCCAGTGGCCCTGTTGTGGCCCCGACACACAGCAGGCCTTCTCTCCCTCCCCCTCCCTCAGGGCAGCGCAGGGGCCCTCACGCCTCCTCCAGCTGCGCCACCTCCCTGGGCTCCTTTCCCTGTGCAGGCGCCGTGGTCCTGGCCCATGACTCCAGCAGACTCCCCAGGCAGTAACTCTGTTCCAGCCGTCCCAACACAGCCAAGACCCTCCACGGGCCGGTGGAGGAGCTGTCTGGCTGCTTCTGTCTCTGTCAGAAAGTTCTGGTTGTGTTTGGGGGTCCCACTGTGGCCCCCCATCTCCCACCCCAGGGCCCTTCTCAGGTCAGAGTCAGAACTCCACCATCACTCCCTCCCCGCTGGTGGTGCCAGGGTTCAGCCTCCTGCCCCTCCCTTGTAGGTGCCACAGCCTTGGGGGCCTCTCTGGTTCTGATCCAGCTGTGTGTCTTAAGGCAGGTCACTTAACCTCTCTGAACCTCCATCTTAGGACAGGGATACTGGACTCTGCTTCAGTCCTGCGTTCAGCTTTGGCCCAATCATTGCATGCGGGGTATAGGCCACTCTGACCTGCCTGTTGAGGTCTTGTGCCCACCCTGTGGCAGGGAGGTCATGGCCCCTCCCTAACAGCCCCACTGGAGCCACACGGAAGCGTGGGGGAGTTCCCAAAACTCAGGGGTGCTGGACAGACGGATGTGCCTCTGTCCCTCCGGCATAGGGGTCGTGAGGATCATTGGTTCGGTGCCCATGTAGGGCTTTCTACCTCTAAAGGGGGATTTAGCTCGTCCACTTTTCTGAGAGAAAAACAGCCACCCCTCCCAAATAGAAGCTCTTCCCATGGCCCCAGGCTGGCTGCTGGCTGGAAACCTCTTGGTTTTAACTTAATCTCCAGAAGGTCTGTTTTCTGGACTTGGGTCTGGAAGGAGGTGTGGACCAGATGGAGGGAAATGGGCCTGGATGGAAACTTGCTGGTCCGCAGAAGGTGCAGGCAGGGCCCCAAAGCAGGAGACACACCATAAAAACCCCACTCGGCTGAGTTACTGCCAAATTCTCATTTCCCCACAAACGGTCCCTCTCACACACACACACACACACACACACACACACACACACACACACACACACACACACACGTCAAGGTGACGTTTGCATTGTCAGGTTCCAGCTGGAAACACACCCAGTGGTCAGGGTGCTCGGGGCATGGAACGAAGTCCTTGCTAAGGAGAATCAGGCAGTCTTGTGTCGTCCTCATGCGCCCCGTCAGGGCTGGGGCCTTGGTCCCTGTTACCTTTTTCTATGCACACAGGATGCACCGTACACGTGGGGAGGCACCACACACGTGCGTCTCCACCAAAGTCACACACTCCTTACACACACAGAGAAACATTACTCTGGCTCCTCCTCCCTGCCCGGCCTTTCTTTCTGGTCCACAGAGCTCACAAAGTTGCAGCAAGGGCTTGCCTTCAGCATCCCAGCCCCCAGCTCGCAGGTGGAGGCCACATGGAGACCAGGGAAGCAGGGGAGGGGAGGGAAGGTGGGGAGAACCCGGGAGATATAGAGCTTACAGGGGTCCCCAAGATAACACATTTGCCTGGAAGAGATTCCGGAATCCCCAGGCACAGCAATGAAATTGAGCTGTTTTCCTGGGCAGTAATTGAAAGGTGCAATCTAGCAGAAACCCATTTTCCTGCAAGTATTTCCTATGAAATGACCCAAGAAAGGGGTGCTTTGAATTTAATGACATGCCCCCATCGCCATGCTGAGTTTCACATGATTGTTAATGCTTGGGGCCCATTTTCAGAGTCATTCACCTAACAAATATACTGATTGAAAGCTTTGCTCTGTCCTAGGCCCTGCTCTGGGCACTGGTGATACAGCGGTGACCGAGACACGCAGGACCCCTGGTCTCATGGGGCTGATGTTTTAGAGGAAAACAGTGAAGGACATGTCAGGCGAGGGTGCTATTATTGTATCTGTTCTCTCAGCAGCTTGGGCAGAGCAGCTGTGGGGCTCGGCATCTGCCTTTACTATGCTACAGCCCTCATGCAGTAGGTGTCTTGGGTTGAATGAATGAATAAACAAATGGAAAATAAAATGAGATCTGTAGGACCAATTTGCTAGACAGGAATAAAGTAACCCAAACATAAATCATCAGGAACACAGCTGTGGCCCAGAAGTAGCTGATCCACCCCAGCCCTTGTTTTATTCTCCACGCTGAATCTCTCTCTCTCACGGGCCTCTTTCTCTACTTGGCAGGCTTGCAGTTTTAGCAAATAAAAATACAGGACCTTCAGCGAGATCTGAATTTCAGATTAAGCAACGAATGCTTTTTAGTAATAAGTATGTCCCATACATTGTTTGGGATATATTTATACTAAAAACGATTCCCTGGGAACTCCCTGGCAGTCCAGTGGTGAGGACTCCGCGCTTCCACTGCCAGGGACCTGGGTTCAATCCCTGGTCAGGGAACTAAGATGCCACAAGCACAGCCAAAAAAAAGAGTCTACAACTCAGTAAAGTAGTCATTGAAAGAAGCTAGAAACCATCAAAATAAAAATCCTACTTTGAAAAAAATACACATTAAAAAAAATTAAATAAAAATGATTCACTGTTTATCTGGAATTCAAGTTTAACTGCGCATCCTGTGTTTTACCTGGCGACCCTATTCCCAGGCCAGGGCAGGAGGTGCTGGGCTGGTGACCGTAGGGTCAGCTGAGGACGGGCTGGCGGCTGAGAGGGAGATGGATTTCTCAGGACCTACCTTTTGTACATTTTGAGTTTTGTACTGTATACGTGAGTTACTCAATTTTTTAAATAATTATTCTGATACACTGTAATGAGACTCACAGTTAACATTAGGGGAAGTTGATGTTCGGCTCTTTGGAAACTATCTCAAAGATAAACGTAAAGAGGGAGAGGGAGAGGGAAATTCCCTGGTGGTCCAGTGGTTAGGACTCTGTGCTTCCACTGCAGGGGGTTCAATACCTGGTCAGGGAACTAAGATCCCACAAGCCAGGTGAAGCTGCCAAAAGAAAAAAAAAAATCCCAGAGAGAGGGGCGAGACTCAGCCAGGATCAGATGCACCTGAGCCCACACCTCCAGTGAAGGCAGGGCTGGAAGGGAAGCTCCTCCAACCACGGGGGCCTCCTGGTTTCCCCTGTTTTCCATTTAGGGCCGACACTCCCTATTTCTCCTTCACCAGAGTGATGAAGATAGGAACTTCTGTTGTGCACTGGAGCGTGACTCTCCTCCGCTCAAAACGCTGCCACCAATGAGAGCGTGTCCACGCGGTACCTTGCACACGCATGTTCACAGCGGTACCACCCACAGTCGCCAAAGGGCGGGAACCAGACGCATCCACGTGGGACGAAGGGTGAACCTAATGTGGTCCAGCCACACAGCAGGATATTATTCAGCCGGAAAAAGGAATGAGGTTTACGCAGGCTACAACAGGGAGGAACCTGGAGGACATGGTGCTCAGCCAGAGACAAAAGGCCACACCCTATGGGATGCCATTCATACGAAATGTTCAGAACAGGGCAGTCTACGGAGACAGAAAGCAGGTTAGTAGCTGCTCAGGGCCTGGGCTGGGGAATGGGAGGGACGGAGGCCATGGCTAAATGGTACGGGGTTTCTTTTCGAGGTGATGAAAATGTTCTGTAATTGACTGTGGTGATGGTTGCACAGCCATCGAATGTATTAAATCTAATTGTCTATTAAACGGGTGGATTACATGGTCTGAGAATTATATCTCAATAAAACTGCTAAATTTTTTTTAAAAGACGCCGTGGCCCCTGTTCGCCTGGGAGAAAAGGCAGGAGACCTGTGTGGTCTGGCCTCCTCTCACTCCCCTCCCCACCGCCCGCCACCGCCCCTCCCCCTCCTGGAACATTCTCCCCCAGATGCAGCTCCCTCACCCCGTCCACGTCCACGGGGCCTGCCCCAGCTCCCCATCTCGTCCGGCACACACCCTCAGCTCACGTGCGGCGCAACCTGCTTGCTTGCTTTGTTTCTTGTTTGCGGCCACTTCTCCCCGCTGGACCATACGCACCACTCGGGGGAGGGGGGCTGTCTATGTCGTTCCCAGGTGTATCCCCAGCTCCTAGGACAGGGCCCAGTACCCAGTTGGAGCTTAAAACATATCTGGGAAATGGCGAAGATTGGGGTGGGTCGGAGGGAACAGAAGTGAGGTTCCTGAGCCCCCCAGAAGAAGCAATGACTAGAAATGTCTGAGAGCTCCAGAAATAAAGCAGAGGGACTTGTAGATCCGATGGTCCCCTGGATTCCCACAGGCGTCCAGACTCGGCACTTGCAGATCCAAAGGGCAGTCTTCATCCGTCCCTGCACCCGCCTCCCTTCCCTTCCACTCATCTCAGCAAACAGACCCACTGCCCACCCAGGTTCTGCCTCATTCCCCGCTCCGAGCCATGGCAACCCTGTGACATTGCATCCCCCTGTGGGGCCTCCCTCCATCCGCTCCCCATCGCACTGCCACCTCCCCAGTCCAGACCCCCAAGCATTGTCTGTCTGATGAGTAGCTTTTGAAGACGCCAAGGAAAGGCCCCAACAGAAAGTCCCCGCTTTGGGGGGAGGGGTGGCCACGGGGGTCCCGCCTCCCTGCTGGAAGAGTGGGTGTAGAAAACCAAAAGGTGATTTGATTCCTCCTCATTCCCTTCGTCTTCCTAGGTTGTACAGCATCCTCGTCCAAGTTGTTTTTATTTAAACCTTACCCAGGGAGCTGTGCATAATGATTTCCTCGTCAGAGGCGAGCGTGGACGCAGAACAGGGGCCAGGTGTCTGGCTGGGGTCTCGCCCTCTCCGGCCCCAGGCAGCAGGTTTGCTGGGATGGACACGGCCAGCTCAGCCTGTGGGCAACACTCAGGAAAGGAATTGGCGGAGCTCTTCTGCTTGGGAGAAAAAGTTGGCACAAGTCTGTATCTGCACATTGAAGGACCAAAGTTAAAATATTGTATCAAAAAACAAGAAAGGTTTTCATACAAGAATCCCTTTGGATGATCAACTTCCGCGAGGTGCTTGGAAAGGCAGCTACTTTTACTTCAATCCGTCCTCAGAGTGGGCTCACACATAACGAAGATAAAAAGCACGTGGGGCCTGTGACGCCCACAGTCGATGTTTCGTTTCCATTCTTGTTTGGGCTCTGCCATCAAAGCCCTCCCCGCCCTGTGAGGACTCCGTGCCTTGCCAGCCTGCCTGCCTCTCCTCCCTTACGCGTGAGGTCTGCTGGACCTGCCAATCCCAAATCGATCTTCCTGACACATGCCTAGCTCGAACCCTGGCCTGGGAACCAAACTAGGCCCCAGAAGGTCTCCAAAGACTGGCGCCCTGGGCCAGGAGGGCTGGGGAAGCTCTCTCTTACTGTGGGATCTGAGTTCTGGGAACCACGGAAACCTGGATTTCGGGCCGTCAGCTTCCCCAGCCGCCCGGAAGAACTGCTCGATAAAGTCGAGGCCCAGTGGAAGGCAGACCCAGGAGGTGGAGAGAGAAGCACACACAGCCCCGCCGCCCCCAGGTTCAGCAGAGTCCGGGCCAGCCCAACACCTGGCCTTGCTAATTACATGAGCCATCAACTCCCTCGCTGGAGCCAGCGTGAGCTGGGTTTCTGTCACCTGCAAGTGCAGCCAAGAATTCTAAAACTAGCTGCGTGGGGGATATTGTTTTTGAGAACAGCTTGCTGAGCTGGGCTCCATGGACCTGAATTCTGGCACTAGCTTCACGACTAACCAGGTGATCCCAGCCAAGGCGTTGCATCTTCCCATGACTCGGTCTCCCACCTATAAAATGGAGCTGATATTCATAGCTGCTCCTCAGCACCCGTGAGGAAGTGACGAAACAACAGAGGTGAGAGGCCGCCAGAAAGTCAAAGTGCCGTTCAGAGGAATGGTTGGCGTCTCCCACCCAGTGGCATCACCTGTCCGCTTCCGCTTCCCCCTCCAGACCACGGCTCCCTGACAGCAGAAGCCTCGGCCTCCTCACCTCTGTGCCCCCGACACCTGGCGCCAGACCCGGAAAGTGCTAGAAACCTGGGGGGGTTTACAGCCAAAACAACCGAAAGCAGGGCCTAGGACAGATGTTTTTACACACCCACGTCCACAGCAGCATTGTTCACAACAGCCCAGAGGTGGAAGCAGCCCTGGTGTCCCTGGATGGATGAATGGATAAGCAAGATGCGGTCCATCCACACGGCAGAATAGCATTCAATCTTAAAAAGGAAGGAAGTTCTGGGGGCTTCCCTGGTGGCGCAGTGGTTGGGAATCTGCCTGCCAACGCAGGGGACGCGGGTTCGAGCCCTGGTCCGGGAAGATCCCACATGCCGCGGAGCGACTGGGCCCGTGAGCCACAACTACTGAGCCTGCGCGTCTGGAGCCTGTGCTCCGCAACAAGAGAGGCCGCGATAGTGAGAGGCCCGCGCACCGCGATGAGGAGTGGCCCCCGCTTGCCGCAACTAGAGAAAGCCCTCGCACAGAAACGAAGACACAACACAGCCAAAAATAAATAAATTAATAAATTAATAAATTTAAAAAAAAAAAAAAGGAAGTTCTGCCACAGGCTACAACATGGATGAACATTGAGGACATTATTCCCAGTGAAATGTCAATCACAAAAGATAAATCCACTTATATGATTCCACTTATATAAATCCCCAGAGCAGTCAAGTTCCTGGAGACAGAAAGTAGAATGGTGGGGGCCAGGGGCTGGGGGAGGGGGGAATGGGGAGTTGTTGTTTAATGGGGACAGAGTCTGGGAAGATGGAAAAATTCTGGGGACGGACGGTGGTGATGGCTGCACAACCATGTGAATGCACTTGATGTCACTGAACTGCCCACTTAATGGTTCAGATGGTTTTATGTTATATGTATTTTATCACAACTTTTTTAAAAACCTGGAAAGCAGGACTTGAAACACACTGAATGGGAGGCATTAAGTAACTTCAGCAAACAAAATAGGGAAGCCCAGCGCAACTTGTTTGCCATGAAAGTCGCTCTTGGAATCATAACAGGAGTCACGATGTTTTGGGCCTTTGCAAAACGCTAGTCAAGAATCACGCCTGCTCAGTAAACGCGTCTCAGGGCTTTGAAACCACAGTTGTGGAACAAGCCGACACTGCTTGTGACAAAGCTGTGCCTAGTAAAGGTCATTCAATCCCCGCACAAAAGGTAGAGACGATTCTCCTCCCCAGTGTAAACTTGGCAAAGCCGAGGCTCGGAGAGCGTCTGGAACACGCCAAGAACGTGCAGCAGTGAGGCCAGCACGACTTCTGTGGCTGAGCCTTCATACTTTCTAGATGTTTCTGTGTTTACCGCATAAACAATGTTAACAGTGGTGAATCTTGGGATTTGGAGAGAAACCTTTCCCATTTTGTTTACCAGCTTGCATGTGGCTCAACTTTTTTCAATCCACATGTTTTAGTTTTGCAATTAAAAAAAAAAAGTTTAAACAAGAAAATTTCATTTACTTGGGAAGGTAGAATTCCATAAATCAAAAATGGGTGCAGCCTTTGTTATTTACAGAGACCTTATACAGCCACTGTTTTATTTGGTCTCCAAACGACCTGGGAGGAAGGATCAGCCCATGTTAGAGATGGGGGAGGGGTGGTGATAAGATTTCAGTCATCGTCCAACTAGAAAGGAATGAATTTGGCTGAGCCCAGGGCCAGCCCAGCACCTGCACTTCACAATTCCAGGAGCCAGACCTTTTCTTGTCACCTGGCTGCCTCTCACCTTCCCGACCTCTGACCTCCGTGCTCCTTTCACGCCTGTGTCATCACACCACCTTTGGTGCCTGCTTTGGAGAGAATTGGAATAACCCGTAAGACCGTAACAGAAGGGCAGGCGGGTAGCTCATTCACCCCTGAACCCTGAGCACCTAACATCAAAATCAGGGACTTACATAAATACAGAAGAATGGGAGGGAGGGAGTGGGGAGGGAAGAGGGGAGAGGAGGAGGGCAGATAGGGGGGAGGAAAGGGAAGGAGGGATGAAGGGTGGGGGAGGGGGAGAGGGGAAGATTAAGGGGGCAATTGTCAGCCTGGTATTGACCCAGCAGGGGCTTTGCACATAGATCTCTAATTGCCAGTCTTTTAGGCAAAATAAAGTAGTCATCAAATCTGAGTCACAGGAGCATGGAAAGGAGCCAAGGTGTCTTTACACCTTTACAGGAATTCCACACTCCAAGGACCAGGCAGCAAGTGGACAGCAGGGTTTCTGACCCTTCAGCACATGCTGTCCGAGCCCTGGCTCTGGCCAACCCATGGGGTGGACGAATCACAGCTCTGCCTTCAGGGAGCCCGTGTCTGTCCGATCAGAGGACAGACTGCGTGTGAGCTTCCTTGATTGCCCACAGAGCCAGCCCGGCTCACGCTGCGGACACTCCTGGAGCTATGTCGGGCGACGTCCGAGAATCACTTAATCCTCACAAGCTCCCCATCAGGTGGGGGGGGGGGGGCTGGAAGGAAGCAGAAGCGGAGAATGGGCGTGGTAGAGACCTGCCAGGTCTCCAGGCAGGTCTGCGGAGGAGTTGGGATGTGAACGGAGGCAGCCCAGCTCCGGATCCCCGCGTGTGGTGCTGACCTGCCTCTCGCGGGAGCGCAGGACACTCAGGAGCCCCAGCATGGAGGGCCCTGACCCAGCCTGGGTGGGAGGGGCTGGGGAGGCTGCCAGGTGGCTGGGGCCTGAGTCAGAGAAGCAGAGGGGGGAGGGAGGAGACAAGCTCTCAGCTGGAGTGCGGCCAGGGGCCAGAGCCAAAATCCATTCCACTGGCCTGGTGTTTAGGGAATTGGGCAGAGGAGAGGTGATCTCACAGAGGAAAATGAGGACCAGACCCTGGGCCCCTGAGACTGTGTGAAGCAGAAGTATTTTAGCCTAAAGGCAGTGAGGTGGCATGGCAGGGTTGAGGCGGCTGGTTGCCAGGGTCAGATCTGCCTTTTAGAAAGATGCCTCTGGATACTGCACGGAAGGTGGGTTTGAGGAGAGAGGCGAGGCTGAGGCTGGTAGAAGCCATCTAGACCACCAGGACAGTGGCCGTGGGGCTGGACAGAAGTGGACACACTCAGGTGGACCATTCTGGAAACTTGCTGGTGACCGTAGAAGCTGCACCGCACGTGCCCACAGCAGCCTCCGGCCTTGCCTCTGCCCCTTAAGCCATCACCAGTAAAGAAAAGATCACCCACTGCTTCCCACCAGCAGGGAAAACAAAAATAGCATGTGTTTCCGGTAAACCAAGAAAAGAAAGAGAGGGCACTCAGCACTCTGGCACTCGGTACTGAGCCCGGAAAGAAGAGGGGTCTCCTGTGGACTGAATGTGTCCCCCCCCAAATTCATATGATGAAACCCTAACCCCCTTCCTTCCCCCCCGCCCCACAGCATGAGATGGTATTTGGAAGTGGGCCTTCGGGGTGATTAGGTCACGAGGGTGGAGCCCCTGATGGGGTTAGTGCCCTCCTAAGAGGAGGAGACACCAGCGCCCTCTTGTGAAGACACAGGAAGGAGGTGGCCATCCTCAGGTCAGGAAGAGAAACCCACCAGGAGCCCGACCATGCTGGCACCCTGATCTTGGACTTGTTGTCTCCAGAACTGTGAGAAATAAGCCTGTGCTGTCTGAGCCCCCGAGTCTGTGGTATTTTGTTAGGGCAGCCGAGCAAAAACAGGCATGACCACAGCAGCCTGGGATGTCAGCAGAGGGCCTTCTCGTCCAGGCTCACCTTCTCATTTTGAGATGCACAACCCTGGGGGCCTGTCCCCATTTGCAGATGAGGAACTGAGAAGAGAAAAGTGACCTGTGCAAAGTCACACATTTACTGAGGGGCAGAGACACCCCTCTAGGAGATACTTGTCATAGAACACGAGACCCAGGCTCAAATCCTGAGTCACCCTGTAAGGGCATCACCCTGGGAAATTGACTTAACCTTGAGCCTCAGTTTTACTCATCCATAAAATGGGGATAATAATATTTACAACAAAGAATCACTTCGACATATAAATGTAATTACATATAAGAAATACTGTTGTAAACCGCAAAGTTCTAGGCATCCGTGAGTTGTGATGCATTTTACTTCCTGAGGAAGGATGACTTTTTTATTTAGACGTCTTCTCCACCGGAAGAGCTCTTAGCCCTCCTTCAAAGCCCCTCCCCAACATCCCCCCTCTAGGATGTTTATCGTGACTCTACCCTGCGGGATTCCAGGGTAAAGACCCCAGACCCAGCTTTCCCCCAGCACTGCGATGATGTGCCAGCGTAGCTGTCCTCGCCAGTCCGAGCTCATGGAGGGCAGGGGTTGGCACCAGCTCCATGCTTGGTCCCCCAGAGGGGCTCAGAAAGGTTTGCTGAATTAATGCAAAATAAAGAAATGCACATTTACCTAGCGCCTACGTGGCATAGTCCCTTAAGCTACATGCTTACTTGCTTGCTATCACGCTTGATAGAATCCTCCCCCCACCCCCAGGTGAGGACTATCATCCCCACCCAGGAGAACTCGGGGGCAGGTCCCAGTCTTCAGCCAATAAAGTATGAGCACCTGTAGCCCCCATCACCTCTGGCGGAAGCTTCAGCACCAGTACAGGACATCTCATCCCCTTGTCCTGCAGAATCACTGGCAGCTCTTCAGGGAGTGGGCTCCCAGTCGGCCTGGGTTCCGGAGCAGAGCAGACGGGGTTGGTGCCCATCCTCGGTGTCACTGGTGCTTGGGCTTCCTTCCAGGACCCCGGCTCTGTCTCTGGGTGCTTGGCCTGGGTTTCTTTGCAGGCGGGTGAAAGTACTGGGCAACCCACCTCCGGGGCCCATGATGGACAAGACTACCCGCAGCTTCCTTGCCCTCGACGAAGTAACCTTGCCTTTGGGTGGGGCGGTTCTATACCGTCTCCTAGGGCCCCATGGGATTGAGCCCGTTGTCCACAGGGGTCATCTGCCCCAAATAAAGCAGCTTCGTATGGCTCCTTCCCTCCCTCTCGCCTTCCCCTACTGGCACTTCCTGCTGTCATCTCCCAGGTAAGCTGCTTGCAGGCAAAGCTTTATCTCAAGGACGGCTTTTGAGGACCCCAACCTCAGACAAGGGATGAGAAAGATGTCTTGCAGGGCCCTCATCTGGCCCCTGAGGGGCGTGGGATTTGAGCAGGAAACAAGCCTTTGCTTCAAGCCCCTGGGATTGGGGAGCCGTTTGTTATGGCAGCAAAACTCAGCCGAGCCGGGAACTATGAGCCAGGTTGGAGATGCAGATGCAAGGCTCAGGGAACGAGTGGCAGAGGAGGAGCGGCCCACAGCGGCGTCCCACTCCAGGGCAGGTGCCCTTAGCCACCTACCAGTGCAGGAGGAGGTGGGGAGGGAGGTGACTCCTCCCAGCCTGCAGGACCCACAGGGCCCAGGGCTCCTGGCTTCACCGTGAGCAGCCAAGGCTCTGCAACTGGTCCATTGCAATCCTGCATCCTGTGGCCGCTGCTCTCCTCCCCACCAGAGGCCGTTTCTGCTCTTCAACCAGACCTTGCAGACCAGCACACACGCTGGCCCAGGGTCTGGAAAAGATGACAGTCTCCTCTGGTGTTCATATTCTCCCCCCAACAGAGCAGTATCCCCTTTCTCATCCACCTGGGGGACACCCACCAGCCTCTGCACACAGGCACCCCACTGAGATCGGCCTTGGTGCCCCTACTTTGGACCCTCCTGGGGACGGGGTTCTGTCTCTGGTGGGGAATTTGGAGGGAGGTTGAGGGTGAATCTTTCTTCAGACCCTCCTTGGTCGGGCCAAAGGATCATTGCCAACTCTTTGTTTTCCAGAGTCTGCAGTTTTCTTGGCAGCTCCGTGCTGGCTCTGGAAATTCTCAAGGTGTTTTTTGTTAAGTACTCTTTTAGCTTTAATGAGAGAGGAGAGAGAAGAGGGGCGAGACACAGAGACGGAGAGACAGAGAGGGAGACATCCGAAGACCCACTTGGATCTGGTTCATCTCTCACAGTCACGGGCACAAGGGCGAACCTGAGGCTGGGGGGAGGGCTGCAGAGATCTGCTTAGCAACTGGAAAGCCAGGGGCTGGACGAGTCCACCCCCTGACCCCTGGGCCTGGCTAGAAGGCTGCATTTTTATAGGCTCTTCCTCTAGACACCATGGCCGGAGTGTAGATGGTGCACAAAACTTTCCTGGCTGAGTTCCCATCGTCTGTTTGTTTTCCGGCCTCCCCAGGGACTGAGAGGCTCTCCCTGTTCTCACAGTACCTGGCCAGAGCCGCCTGGCCTGGGCTGGTGGAGAGCTCCCCGTCGCTGGAGGCGTGCAAGCCAGGGATGCCTCCGATGGAGATGGCTCCCAGGCACCCAGCTGGATGTAACCCTGCCTAAGTAACTTCTCGCGGGGGACACTCCCTGCCAGAGTCTCGGCTCCAGCATCTGCCAGGGGAACGTGGTCAGGCGCGGACAGTGGTGGCTTGGGGCAAGTCCCCACCAGGTGTGACCTTGCACACGGGACTGTGTCACCTGTCCTCTTTTCTCCATCTTTACAAGGGACAGGGGCGGCTCCTGCCTGGGTAAGGCCACGTGTGCCCAGACTTTGCACTGCCTCACCGCCCCGGCCACCACCCTATCTCCGACCCGCACACCACCAGGCTGCAGGCAGCACCTGGAGCCTTCAGGATCTCAGAAAAGGCAGGTTCCCCCCAAGAAAGGGGTGAGTCCTGATTGGCCCACACCAGTCCTGGCATCACATTCCTCCGGCCTGCGACTGCTTAAAGGCTGGGCATGTATGACCCGGTGGTGACCAATGAGATATAAGGGGGCTCTGATGGAGGAGCTTCCCTTCTTGACCCCAAAAGCAAAGACCATGGAGGGAAAAGGTCTTGCTGTCCTCCATCTTCCTGCCTGGGATGTGGATGTGATGTCTGGAGACACAGCAGCCTCATCCCTGGCAGCATGATGCAGCAGCCGAAATCATGCCAGGGGCCACTCCCTCCAGACTTCTTGTTCTGTTCCTTACAGGAGGAACATAAACTCCTATATGTTCAAGTCCCTGCTGGTCAGGTTTTCAGACTTGCAGCTAAACTCATTCCTAACTGACCAGCTAAGGGCCTCCCCAGACCCAGTGACTACCGAGGCAGAAAGCACAACGTTCTCACTTTCTGGGGGCCACTCAGCCTCAGCCCTGGGAAGATCGGGGAAGTGAACTTTCCAAAGAAGGGACCCAGCCTTTAGAAAAGCCCCATCTCCCTCTACCACGGGGAGCAGTGTCCCTCACACATCACTGCCCACCATCCACCCTCCTCTATCTAACCTCAAGATCACGCCCTCTTACAGATAAGGATACTGAGGCTCAGAGTGATTAAGCAATTTGTCCAAGGCCACACAGCTAGGAAGGGACAGAGCCTGTTTCAAATAAACTAACCAAGCCAGCCTTCTCTCCCGCTACTGCCTCCCCAGAGAGGCTAGCTGCAGGGTCCGGATCAGAGGCCAGCTCCTGAGCTTCTCAGGGGGTGCACATTTCTGGAGCATGTGGCCACGTCTTCACCCCAGTACACTGCCCTTCAGGGCCAATATCAATAACAGTGACTGCTGTTCTGTCTCGAGCACCTGCTCGGAGCCCCGTGCAGTGCTGAGACCTTTCATCTCCCTGAACCTGCACAGCATCCTGTGGGGCTGGTGCTGCTTCCCCTGTGTTTCTAGGGGAAGAAGTGGATGCTTGGCGGTGGGGAATTACTAGCCAGGGAGGGGTGGAGGTGGGCTAAAACTTGAGTCCATCAAACTCCAACACTCACGCCCTCGCCCTGCCCCGGACATCCCCAGAGAAGGTCCTGCAGGTAACGGAGCCCGGGGTGCAACCTACCGTGGCAGCGAGGGGCAGGAACCCGTCCGGGTCACCGAGAGTGCAGAGAGGGGGAGCAGGGCGGCCCCGGCTCCAGCTCCCCTCCCTGCCGTTCCCTCAAGACTTTTCAGCACCTCCACTGGGCACGCACGCAGCCAGCGGAAGCCTGCACTGGCTAGAGCGGGCAACCCACTGCATCCCGCCCCTGACTATGTGGACGCCAGCTTTTATTAAGTTAGCTCAACTTGACACTCATGCACCTGTACCTTCCAGGTGCCCGGCCCCGTGCTGGATGTTGGGGATACACAGGGCGCAAGACAGAGTCCTTGGCCTCAAGGAGCTTGTAGTCCGGGGGCCAGGGTGGGGAGATGAACTCGCAAAAAGGGCTGGCACTGCACGTGGCAGGTGACTCCGCAGAGGAGGTCCTAGGGAAGGGTTCTGACTTATACATCGCTTTTCTGACTGTCTCACCTGGGGCACTTCTAGAGCAGGAGCGAGGCATCTCACCGCCTCCTCCAGCGCTGATACCCGCAGCCGTGCCCGGCGCAGGGCGGATACCTGTCGTGTTTGTTGAACAGGCGTCGGCCCTGGGATGGGCCGGTTCCCAGGCACTGGTGTACGTGAACGGTTGGTCCCGGAAGCCCAAAGCGGACCGGGCAAAGAGAAGCAGGTACCGGGAGCTCCAAGTCAGGCCGGCACACAGGCCACAGCCCGGCCCAGGGCTTACAGACGCAGCCCACTGCTGCAAGCCCCAAGCAGCTCCCAAAACAAAGGCCCTCCATGCGCTCCGCGATTTTCTGCAAGTTAGAATTCTGCCACATACATTACCCTGTATGTTGCCTTTTTGAAAATCATAACCTGCGTTGTGATCGAATACAGAATATTCCCTCTCAGAGTTGCAGGAGACACTTAGCTGCTTTTCTCTGCCTGATGATCAGGTGTTGTGTTTTGTTTTGCTTTGTTCCTGCCATACAGGCGTTCCTGCTGAGGTGGCTTCGTGACACAGGGCCACGTCCTCTGCCCAGGCTCGGGATCCTGCAGGGAGGGCCATTCTGAGGGCATATTGTCACGTTGTTCACTCAAAACCCTCATGAGCCCAGAGGTACAAATAATACTTCCCCGGCTGTACAAAGCAACCAGAATGCCTGCTCCCCCTCCGCTCTCTGAAGACAAATTCCAAACGCCTGCAGTCATTCTCGTGGTGGACATCCATCAGTCCAGGTGCCTCCCCTGCTGGCAGAAATAGAAATAGAAATGCACCGGCAGAAGGAAGTCCACCTTTCCCAGCTAAGGAGTGTATTTAACATCACTTGTTGCATGGATTTTTCAAAACATAAATAGTGTGTGTAAGATATTTCCAGGAACAAAGAAACATTGGGGGCCGCTTATTTAAATCATCCCTCTGGGCTGAACTCTTGGCAGAGTTGGGAGTGGCGGGGTGGAAGTAGCAAGGTGGCTCGGGACTGACCCAGAAACCACGGCTGGGCCGAGGCCCATTGGGCCACATTTATCACCTGCCCATTGAGCCACATTTATCACCTCGAAGCAAATCGCTTGCTTCTAGACAGGACCTGGCAAACGGCCCGACCCGCCCAGTAAATCAAGGCTGGTGTGGAACTGAAGGTGGGGGCGACCCGGAGAGAAGGCTGGACTCTGAGAGGGGGTGTCAGCGGCGCGGAAGGAGGCCGCTTGCAGCTCTGTCATTATCCCGGCATGCGAGGGAAACAACACATTGAAGGAGGACCAGGTGAAGCTGAGGAGGAAGGAAGGGACCAGGAGGGGGCAGTGATGGGAGAAGGACGGGAGGAAAGACAATTCCTTCTGTTCAGCTCAACGCCCTGAGAGGAGTCAAGCTGAACCCACAGCTCAGCCAAGACAAGAGCAAAGACGCCCACACATGCACACACCCCTGTGTGGCCAGGGCCCCGATGGAGGAAGACACAGAGGAGAAACCTAAAGCAGCCTGGGCAATCTGGGCAGGGCTTCCTGGAGGAGGTGACGGCCAGGTTGGGACCTGAGTCAAAAGATAGCTATCAGCCAGGCAAAGGGAACTTGGGGTGGGGTGTTCAGGAGGAGAGGAAGGAGTGCTCCAGGCTGAGGCTCTAGAGACCAGAGGGTCTGCAAGATGTCAGTTCAGTGTGCTGATGGGGTCTGGAGGGGCACGCAGGGAGCTGAGGCCGGCCATCCTAGGGATGTGAGCTTCATCCCGGTGGCAGCAGGGAGCCACCTGTGGGTGGCAAAAAGGAACCACGTGATCAGATGTTCCCAGGGGCCCAGCCAATGGCTCCTCTCCTATGTTTTCAACAAGAAAAGATGTCAGGAAAATGACATGGCAGATAGGAAACCAAAATATTCCCTCTGTTGCTGGGGCAGCTGATTTTGGAGAATGTGGCTTCTATCTGCGGGCCAGTGGGTCTCCTGACAGCAGGCCCCAGGCCTCCCCAGTGTGGGCAGGCATCCTTCATCGGGCCAAGAGAAGTGTGCTCCGTCTCTGCTGCCAGACTTCATGTACTAGGACAGCCACCTGTCACTGGCTCAGAGCCCAGAAGCAGAGGTCTGAGTTAGTGCTTGTCAGGTTCTCCAAAGAAACAGAACCAGGGATAGAGAGAGATTTATATAAGAGGAGGTTTATTATAGGACTCAGCTCACGGGGTTATGGAGGCTGAGAAGACCCACAGTCTGCTGTCTGCAAGCTGGAGACCCAGGAAAGCCGATGGTGTAATTCAGTCCAAGTCCAAAGGCCTGAGAAACAGGCAGGCGTCAGGTGGAAGTCCTGGTCTGAATCCAAGAGCTGGAGACCCAGGAGCGGGTGCCTGAGGGCAGGAGAAGATGGACGCCTCAGCTCAAGCACAGAGATCAAATTCCTCCTTCCTCCACCTTTTGTTTGGAATATTCTGGAATATTATTCAGCCATATAAAAGAATGCAATACTGGGACTTCCCGGGCAGTCCAGAGGGTAAGACTCTGCGCTTCCACTGCAGGGGTTCGATCCCTGGTCGGGGAACTAAGATCCCACGTGACACAGGGTACAGCCGAAAGTAAATAAATAAATAGTAATAAAATAAAATAAACATTTTTTTAAAAAAGGGGCTTTTAAAAAATTGTTTTAAATAAAAGAATGCAATACTGATACGTGCTACAATAGAGATGAACCTTTAAAACATTCTGCTAAGTGAAAGCAACCAGTCACAAAAGACTTCATATTATATGATTCCATTTTAGGAAATGTCCAGAATAGGAAGCTTAACAGAGACAGAAAGTAGATTATCAGTTGCCGGGAGCGGGAAGAGGAGGAAATGCAGAATGACAGCTAATGGGCACGGGTTTCTCTTTGCAGTGATGAAAATGTTCTAAAACTAATTGTGGTAATGGTTGTATACACATCTATGAATATACTAAAACCACTGAATCGTATACTTTAAAAGAGTGAATTGTATGGTATGTGAATTATATCTCAATAAAGCTGTTTTTTAATCTTTTAAAGAAAGGAAGGAAAGTGAAATATTGACGTCAGCTTCTACCATAAGAAACCAGAAATATAGGAAAACTGAAACCCAAAATAAACAGAAGAAAAGGAATAATAATAAAAATAAAAATCAGAGTAGAAATCAATTGAAATAGAAAACAGAAAGCAATAGAGAAAATCAAAAGTTGGTTCTTTGAAAAGGTTGATAAAATTTATAACCTCTAGTTAAACTAATCAGTAAAAGAAAAAAAAAAAAAGACGACATATATTACCAATATCAGGAATGAGAGGTAACATCATTACAGACCCTACAGATACTTTTAAAAAATTTTTTGCTCAGTTTGTGCCCAAACCACAAGCTTCTAATGAAAAACACTTTTCAGTTCTAAGAGATGTAAAATCTCAGGAAGAAGAAACAAAAATTCAGTGGAAACCATTTTGCTTTGTTTTACAAAATGCAATCTTGTGCATTTTTTAGATTGTTTCAGGTAAACAATTATAAAACAGTGTGATAAGCATTGTGATAGAAGAAGCCAAGTATTACATTTTATTCAGATTATGTATTAATGTGTTCATTTTCCCCATCAGATTCAGGGATTCTGTCTGACTTATCTCAGGATCCCCAGGACCAGCCCACAGTAGGTGTGCAGTGAACAGTGAGTGAGTGAATAAATGGGTGTGGAGGTACCCATTCCCTGAGCACCACCTCCGTGCCAGGTCTGGGACACAGAGAGGAGCACAAATTTGGGACTTTGACCTGATAGTATTTAGATGAGATTTTGGACTTAGAATTGACGCAGGAATGGTTTAGACTTGGGGGGATATTGGGATAGTGTGAACGCATTTTGCATGTGGGAAGGACGTGAATTGTGGGCAGCCAGAGGGCAGACTGTCATGGGTTGAATTGTGTCCCCTCCAAAGATACGTTGAAGTCCTAACCCTGCCCCTACCCCATGCCCGTCAATGTGACCTTACTTGGGAATGAGGTCTTTGCAGACAAATTAGTTAAGATGGAGTGGGGTGGGCCCTGATCCCATTTGACTGGTGTCCTTTAAGAAGAGGGAAATTTGAACACAGTCACAGAGGGAAGAAAAAATTTCTGTTGTTTTAAGCCACCTGTATTAGTTCCCCAGGGCTGCCATAACAAAGTATCACAGACTGACTGGCTTAAACAATAGAAATTTATTGCTTCACAGTTCTGGAGGCCAGAAGTCCAAGATCAAGGTGTCATCAGCGTGGTTCCTTCCAAGCTTGAGGGGAAATCTGTTCTCTGCCTCTCTCTCCTGGCTTCTGGGGGTTTGCTGGCAATGTTTGGTGTTCCTTGGCTTGTAGAAGCATCACCCCAATTTCTGCTTTCATCTTCACATGACATCTCCCTGTGTGTCTGTGTCCAAATTTCCCCTTTTTATAAGAACACCAGTCATATTGGATTACAGCCCACCCTGATGACCTCATTTTAACTTGATTACTCTGTAAAGACCCTGTTTCCAAATAAGGTCACATCCTGAAGCACTGGGGATTAAGACTTCAACATATAAATTTTGAGGGGGGGGGGAGACAAAGTTTAATTCATAACACCTGTTCAAGGCTGGTTTATATCTCATCTTAATTGAAGATTTACAATGTAAATGGGCCATAAAATTTATCAATCCTGTTTTTGTGAAAAGCTTTTATGTTGTTGGTCTTGTATGTTTTGCTACTTAGAAGAAATTGAAATTGACTAAGCAAGAGGTCTCAAAGAGGTTTAATTTGCTTCCATTCCTCCTGATACTCTGCCAGGATTTTCCCAAGCACGTCCATGCCCATGTCTAGTAAAATTTTTCCAAACCCATCCTAGGTTTTTTTTTCTTACATTATTCATTGTTTTTGATTGTGGTAAAATATAGATAACAAAATTTTCCATTTTAGCCATTTTCAAGTACACAGTTCAGTGGCATTAAGTGCATTCACTTTGTTGTGTAACCATCACCACCATCCATCTCCAGAACTTTTCGAAACAGAAACTCTGTCCCTGTTAAATAATCACTCTCCATTCTCTCTCCCCTCTCAGCCCCTGGGAACCACTATTCGATTTCTGTCTCTATGGATTTGCCTATCCTGGATATTTCCTGTAAGTGGAATCATACAGTATTTGTCCTTTTGTGTCTGGCTTATTTCACTTAGCATAATGTTTTCAAGTTTCATCCCTGTTGTAGCATGTGTCAGAATTTTCTTCCTTTTCAAGGCTGAATAATATTCCACTGTATAGGCTAGGGTTGTCGTGAGTGCCTCTGAGGAAGGCTGGGTTTTGGGGGCGTCCTGCGCTCGCTGAGGGGGCACCTCAGGAACAATGGCGGAAGGAGATAATCGCAGCACCAACCTGCGGGCCGCAGGGACTGCAAGTCTGGAAGAGCAGCTGCAAGGATGGGGAGAGGTGATGCTGATGGCAGAGAAAGTCCTCCAATGGGAAAGAGCCTGGTTTCCACCTGCCATCATGGGTGTGGTTTCTTTGGTGTTTCTGACTATCTACTATCTAGATCCATCCGTTCTGTCAGGTGTTTCCTGTTTTGTTATGTTTCTGTGCTTGGCTGACTACCTTGTTCCCATTCTAGCACCTAGAATTTTTGGCTCCAATAAATGGACCACTGAGCAACGGCAGAGATTCCATGGAATTTGCAGCAATCTAGTAAAAACTCGACGCAGAGCTGTGGGCTGGTGGAAACGCCTCTTTGCGCTAAAGGAAGAAAAGCCTAAAACGTACTTCATGACCATGATCATTTCTCTTGCTGCGGTTTCTTGGGTGGGACAGCAAGTCCACAACTTCCTTCTCAGCCACCTGAAAAATAAGACTTTCTTACTCTTGCTTCCTGGACTAAACCAACATGGGATCATTTCGAAGTACATTGGAATGGCCAAAAGAGAGAGAAACAAGCTTCTCAAACAAAGAGAAAAGAAAAATGAATAATGCATCTGCTTTATTCAGTGTGATTAATGGCGTATACGTTGTCCTTGGGGACAGTGTCTGTTATGCTGTCTGGATACTAAAACGTTACAGATGTAGCTCTTTGCTGTCCCTCATTCTGCCCTTAGTTAGTAGAAATTCCCACCTGCCAAGTAAGGCTTTATGCCCAGTGTCTTCAAGGGTGTGTTGTCATCAGCTGGCCTTATATGGACAACTCATTCATCATTACCACTTGTTTTGGTTTTTCTCACCCAAGGTTAATTGAACTCTTACTTTTAAAATAATATAGTGGTGAACTTCATCCTTTAGTACAGTTAACAGTGGCTTGGGAGAACTGTTCAAGTTGATCTTTGCTTTAGCTGGATACAAGATCGTGGTCTGTGGCTACAGAAAGCTTGGTCTACTGTCTGCTTCCACAGTCTGCTTAAACAACTGTCTGGCTTCGTGAATATAGAAACCAAGTTTACCACTTCTGATGAAGAGACCAGTTAAGATTCATTCCTCATTCTGTTTCGATACTGTGGGAGAAGAATCCTCATGGAATAAAATGAAAGTAATTCCATGGCCTAGTATGTGTTGGCTTCTCCCTTGTGCAGAATGTAGCAATTTGTTGTAAACATTGATCCTTCCTCCCAGATGGGTAATCTGACAGGCTTAGAACTCTTGTTCCCGTGCACTTAAACTTGAAGTTAGTACATCCTTAAGGGCTTTTTAGTAGCAGGCTTACGCAAGATGGTATTTAGGATTTTTAGCATATTTTAATTTCAGATTTTCAGCTAACTGAAACTAAAGTACATAATAGGTTAAGAGTCATGTCTATGACCTTCACTCCAAGACCAGCCAATAAAGAACAAAACTCATCCTGTGTTTAGTCAAGATTCATTTCAGTAGAAAATCCTACTAGTTTTTCAAGACCAGAATAAGCCTTTAAAGGTAAGCCTCAAGATTCTCATTTTATGGTAACACTGGCTGCTTTTTGTCCCCATAGATGGAGTAGTTGAAATCTGTACGAATGAACCTCTGAGGGCTGGAAATGTGATATATTTGGGAACAATTCCTAAACTGATTAACTAGCTGTAATATAGTTTTGTGAATTTATTGCACTGATGCTGTAAAACCTGGACCTTGTGGTATATCTGTTCCTAGAGAAGTGTTGTTTTCTCCCCTTCAATATTGCTGTAAACAGTGGCACCCATGTAGCATATGTTTGACTTTTCTTTTTTAATGTTTCGTATACAAACTACCGTAATTTACATGTGTTTCCTCATTGTAAATAAGCTTGTCTTCCTAGATTTTTGTGTGTGTGTTCTACCAATTAACTACTTTTGCAGTTTTAATCCTGTGTTATTTCTTCTACTTTGTTTTGTGTAAAAGGGGAAAAATAAAAAAGCTGGAATCCCCCCCCCCAAAAAAAATTCCATTGTATATACATAACACATTTTGTTTAGCCATTTATTTGCCAATGAACATTTGGGCTGTTTCCACCTTTTGGCTATTGGGAGTAACGCTGTTATTAACATGACTGTGCAAATATCTCTTTGAGTCCCAGCTTTCAATTCTTTCGGGTGAATACCTAGGAGTGGAATTGCTCATCCCAGATGTTTAACTGTCAAAAATCTTTAGGTCTGTGCACTTGGGTCTTACCTGATTGTCTAATAAATTAGTAGAAACCAAACAGCTCCCCAGGGATTTCTAATCTGAAACTCTGGGAAACTCACCGTGTCCCCTGGAGGGAAGGATGTGAGGACTGACCTCTGACGCTCCTCCTGGCATCTCTGCACAGCTTGACTCAGCATTGATCCTTCAAGGAGGTGGGGGTAAAGTGGTAACCACCTGGGTGACTCCAGACTGGTTTGGGGTGGACTTGAGGATTTCCACACAATCAGTTTACAATGAGCACAGATTGAATTCAGTTGGGATAAAAGCCCAGCAGGAGTGCTGTTAGGTAAAGGATCCTGGGTTGAATAATGGGCAGCAAAAATCACAGGGGAAGTCAGACGTCTGTTATATTTGAAAAGTAAGATAACACCAGGATTAAGGCTACCAGAGCTAGGACACACACACACACACACACACACACACACACAGACAAGACACACAGACACACAGAGGTACACACAGCTACAAACACACATACACACACACTCAGGAGGGGCCCCTGTGTGGAGCCCCCAGTGTGAAGTGAGCATCAGAGCCGTCGAGGCGAGTGAGAGAAACCAGAGGCCCCTCTGTGGCCTGGAAGGGACCAGGTGGGCGGGTGGTGACAGGCGTGACCGAGCAGAGACAAGGGAGAGGCCAAGGTGCCCAGAGGTGGGAGCAGCAAACACAGCTGCACAAACCAGAGGCCCGGCCACCGCCTTCACCCACCTGCCCCTGAGTGCCACCCACCAGCTGGCCTGAGTCTGGGTGATGGCGGGAGGGCTGAGGGTGCCCGCAGGGGAACCACCTGGTCCAGAGGCCACGCCTGGGGGCCCCGAGGCAGTCAGCGGGGCCGCAGCCGGTCTGGTGGGAAGACTGTGCAAAGACACCAGGGAGGCCACACGGCCCAGATGGTGCCACCGCCCGACGGCAGGCCCTTGTCCCTGGGCTCCTGGAGCCCCCGCCCCTAGACACGGGGCGTGAGCACAGAATCCCCCTCACCGCCGCATGGTAGTGATAAAAGAAATGTTCACATGTTTAGGTCTGGGGAAGTCATTCTGGCTTATACGTGAGTCACCTTGAATTTCATGCTAACTCAGCCTGTTTGTGGCCTGTCAAACATACATTGTCCATCTGTTTAATTACTGAAGAAAAGGGCACATTGACCAGATGTAAAGAATGTCCACCTTAAAAATAAAGGTTAAATGCCTCTGTTCCTGGGACGCCAACACTGGTCCTCCTTCTGTAATAGGGAAGAACCTTTTTGTATTCTATTACAAGTTCATCGCTAAAGGGATGTTGCCAATAAGCTTAAATTACACATAATTGTCCATTTCTGGGAACCCTGCTTCCCAGGTAATGAGCATTAAGCTAAAATACCTTTGCTCAGCTCACAGGAAACATCCTGACCGGGCCCACCTGTGAATGACTGCAGGGGGAAGAAATTAACACATCCCCTCTGGAGGCTGCCGGGAACCAGGAAGTGTTTGACTTTGCTCCCTCTTCTTTTAGTATAAAAGGAGCCTGAACTCTAATTCAGACAAGATGGTTCTTTGGGGCACGAGCCCACCATCTTCTCGGTCAGCTGGGTTCTGAATAAAGTCACACTATTCTTTGTCCCAACAACTCCATCTATCGGCCTGTCTTGCGGCAAGCAATACAAGCCTGGCCCCGGTAACAAAATGAGACGTAAATAACAGAAAGGAAGATATAGAGAAGTCATAGCTGACTATACAGTTACTTGAAAAATAACGTTAATCAACTGAAAACAACTTTAAATAACAATTCAGTAGGTTGTAGTGAGTTTGTAGTGAGTTTGAGGATTTCAGGGCAGATCAAGGAAAAAGATCTGACCTCAAGGTGGCAGGAGAGTGGGATGACCATCATTTGGGCTGCCTTTTGTCATGGTTGGATGGGGGAGGGGGAAGTCCCTCACAGTGTGAAACCTTCCAGAGACTGCAGCCCAGGGCCACCAGCCAGAGAGAGAGGAGGGCACAGGACCTCCAGGGGAATCACTGATGTCGCTCGGCACCATGTGGGGTGTCTCTGGGCCAGAGGGCTCTGAAGAGCGGCAGCTACCTGGAATCTTCCACAGGCCCCGTTTGCCGGCAGATTTCACATGTGCAAAGGAGGCAGGCACCAAATGGCAAAAATATGCTTATTTGGCGTATATTTAAAGTAACTGGATGTGTAAAAATTTGAACTTGGGGCCAGCAGGCTTTGGGCTAACGGTCCAGGCCGCCGTGAGGAAGTAAGCAACCCAGGGCCAATATGGGGCCATCTTCAATGCATTTACATAACATGAGGTCAACACATGAACACCACAGGCTTCCTACACACCAGTGGCCAATTTGCAAGGTCACAGAACAGCCCTTTCACACAAGCAGCAAAACCTGTACAACGCCTAGGAAAACTCTACCACAATATACGTGCGAGAAAACAACAAAATCCTTCCTAAAGAAAAATTTAAGGGGATCTGAATAAAATAATTGTATCATTTTTCTGGAAGAGACAATTTAATATTATAAAGATGCCAGTTCTCCCCCAATTAATCTATACATTTAAACCCAAATATTCCAGTTCACGGGACTAAGGAGCTGACCCTAGAGTTCACCTGAAAGAGAAAAAGAGTAAGGATAACCAAAAAATGTGGCTTTGATGATGGAAAAAAAGAAACAACCTAAATACAATATATTCATCATTAGGGAAATGGTTACATAATCAGCAGTTGCCAGTAAAGACTATATTTACTGGCATGGAAATCAGTCTTTTTATTAAAAAAAAAAAAAAAAGGCAAGTGTAGAACATAGAAATAACATGAGGAACCCATCTTTATAAAACCAAATCTATTAGCTAGTGGGAAGCAGCCGCATAGCACAGGGAGATCAGCTCGGTGCTTTGTGACCACCTAGAGGGGTGGGAGGGAGATGCAAGAGGGAGGAGATACGGGGATATATGTATACATATAGCTGATTCACTTTGTTATACAGCAGAAACTAACACAATATTGTAAAGCAATTATACTGCAATACAGATGTTAAAATAAATAAATAAATAAAATAAAGAGACGCAGTGAAGACGGAAAAAAAAAATTCTATGCATTTACCTATATATCTACCTACCTATCACCTACCCACATACACACATATGTAAATGGCTAGGAATGTATCTGGAAGAATACATGACGACCTTTAAAAGTAGTTGACCATTTCAGGCATGCAGACTTTCATTCTGCGTTGTTTGGATTTTCACAAGAAAGTATTCATTGACCACTTGTGTAATCAAAAAAGAAAATGTCTTTGATAACGCAGAGGATTTTACCCTGCCCCTGATGTGGTGGGTCCTTCTACTGCCCTGAGCACTGGGTCAGAGGAACGTGGTTCTCCCCGCCACCTCTTCCCACCAATCCCTCTGACACTCCATCCCTCGTCTGCAGGACGGCATGAAGCCCCGCCTTGCAGAACTGCTTCGGGCTGAGACCAAGAATCCCCTGCCCAGGGCCCAGCACGCGGCTGGTGGGTGACGTAAGCAGGAGAGGGCACGGAGGCCCCTCTTCTCATCAGTGCCATTGTTGTTGCTGAAGTTACTATCATCACACCAATAAGATGATAGTGAGAATTTCAGTGGAAGTAGATCGCAGGCAGTGCCATCACTCGGGGCAGGTTTGTGGGTGTTCTGATCTCTGTCACTGCACATCACGCTCGGCCACTCACACACCTGCTGAGGTCCTCCTGCTGGCCTTATGTGTAGCATGGGGCAGTGGGTGGCACCGTGCAGGGGGCAGCCCAACCTCTGCCCCACAACTGTGCGTCATCTGGCTCCGAGCCTCGGGTTCTTCATCTAGAAAACCCTCGCAGGGCTATGATGAAGCAGTCACACTGAGGTTGTCATGATGTAATTACACAAGAGACAGTGTGTGCTGGAAAGAGCGCGAGGTCCAGAGCGAGACAGATTGGCGTCTGGATCCTGGATGCACCACCTGCTCTGTCCATTGGGGTTACGGCCTTGGAAGTGACTGTCAACATGAATGTTAGTGAGGACCATCAGTTCTAAGGGACAGAAGACCAACTCAAACCAACTTAAGCAAACGGGGCTAATTCATAGTTGGTTCTCAAGGCCGGGACGGATGCTGAAATACCTCAGGAGTGAGGAAAGGGCTGCCAGAAGTGAGGATTTGGACACTGGAACAGGGACTCAGGCCCTCAGACCTCAGTCTCCCCACCTCCCCTCTCTACTTGTCTCTGCTGGTTCCCTCTGGTGGGGGGGGCCGGCAGGGATCACAGGGTCCAGATCTGTCTCCCAGCATGAGAACCCTGGCAGTGAGAGAGCTTCCCCCAGCTTCCATATAGCATTGCCAGGGAAGGATCTGATTGGCCCTGCCTGGGTCACATGGCCAGTCCTTGGACCAACCACAGTTGCCAAAAGGATGGGCATCTATAAAAGCCTGGGTCCCAGGCACAGCCTTCTGCCCAGTCTGTCACAAAAAGAAGGGAATTGAAACACACGCTGGGAAGTTCAAACAAAACAAAAAAAGCCAGTTGTAGTTGTTTACTACAAAACAAGAGAAAACAACCACAGGGGCCACAGGATTCAATGAGTGAAGGTTTCTGATGCACTGGAAGAGGCCCTGGCACACAGTAGGTCCTCAACATGGGACAGAGAACATGCAAATGAGGTTCCCTTCCCCCAGCTGTCACCGCCACCCCCCACCAGCAGAAAATCCTCCTCAAAAAACACTTTAAAGCATTGTGCATGTTTTTTGAACCCAATTTTTGAGAAACAGTATCTGGACCGAAGCATGTTTGCTTTGTACTCAAGATGCTTCTTGTTCAGACATGAAACTCGGAACCGGCCATCTGTAGACTATGAAGCTGGGCAGATGGGCCGAGGCCCAGCAGGAGGGCAGGGAAGCCGGCCGGGAGTGGACGGGCTTCTCCCTGGGGTCCCAGCCCCAGCCAGGCTCCGATCGGCTTTTCTACTGCCTTGGAACGCTGGCCTTGTCTCTGTTGAAAGGAAAATCTTCAGTTTTGAAAACTCACCTTAGAGCAAGTGCTTTCTGGGGTTCCACACCTAAGGGAAAAGCAGTCAAATCCGTGAAGCAGCTATAACTTTAATCATATCATGGAGAGGGAAATAATTCTCACGTGGTCATGAAAGGGAGGTTTTCTCCCCGGACTTCATGAAACCCTTATTCATACACCCACTCACCTACGGGCGCTTGCACTGAGCCCCAGGGGCTGTCATGAGCTGTTGAGATCAGCAGCACATAAAACAGACCCCTTCTGCCCTCATGGAGCTTACGTTCTGGTCAGGAGAGGTCCGCGGAGGACGAGACGAATAAGCAAGACAGATCTGCAGTGGGATGGACTTGTGGGGCGGGGGGATGTGGACACGGGGAGCAAATGCTGGAAGAAGCAGCCTGGCTGGCGAGGCGCATAGTGACCCAGTGTCCCAGCTTGCAGCCCCTTCCACGGCCCGCTGAGGGCAAAAGGGGGCTGAGCTCGGGGCTGGGCTCCCCCGCCAAGCCCTGCAAGCCACGTCCTCATGGAGAGCACCTCTTTCTAACTGGCACAAAGGCACCCTAGGGGCTAATGGTGGCCACCGTGCCTGCTATGAGCTAGTGGACGTCAGAGGGCACAGGGGAGAGGGCAGGTGGGTCCCAACGTGGGGCTGGCCTCGTAGCCGGGACTGCGTGTGTTGGGAGCGCTCTGTGCAGCGAGGACTGGAGCAGAATAGACTGGGTGGTACCACCGGGGGGTGTGGTCGCAGGGGCTGGAGGTGGACCTGTCCCCAAGGCAGAGCAGCAGGACCTGCTGACAGACGGGGTGTCGGGGGTGAGAGTGGGAGGACCCCAGGGGTTTGGGCCAGAGAAGGGGGCTGTGGCCAAGCACGGTTGAGGGATTAGAGGTGGGGTGTGGGCCCGGGACGGACCCGGGCTCAAACCCTGGTTCCAGCACGCATTGGCTATGGACTTCACCTCTCTGGGTCTCAGTTTATCAATCAGTGGGGTGGGGAGAATGAGCAGAGCCTAGAACTTGGGGGTGTTGAATGAGTGGATGGAGAACCCATCCCTCACAGCCTGGTGAGAGCATGGCCCTGGCTCGTAGAAGGGGTTTGCTCCAATCCCTGGGATGTCAGGGAGGGGGTCCCCCATACCCAGAGGGAGTGGAGGGTCACGGAAGACCCCAGGTGGAGCTGTTGGCTGGTGTCCCCAAGCATCCTTTCTCCTCTGCGGGACTAGAATTTTAAGCTGGGAAGGGATCACTAGGAACAAAGACCTCTTTCCCAGACTCCCTTGCAGCTAGGTGTGGCCATGTGACTAAGGCCAATAGGGTATAAGCTGACATGGTACCTGGCACCCTGGCAACCTCCTTAGAAGACTCCCGCAGTGAGGCCTTTCCCTCCCCTCACCTCCGCCAGCCTGCTGTTCGAGATATTGCTGTCAGGACCAGAGAGGTCCATCCTCACCGTGAGGGCGAGGGCCCTGCTCTGGGGAGGGCAGAGCTGCGAGCAGGAAGGAGCCTGGGCCCCTGAGGACCTGGAGCCACAGAGCCACCTGGCCTTTTGCAGATGGGGGAAATAAACTTTTCTGGTTTGCTCTGGCTCCTGATCCAGGAGGGCTTAAGGATGAGAGCAGGGGCAGGTGTGCCCGCTGCTTCTGTGGCTGCCCTGTGTGGGCCCTGCGTCCGTGTCCACGTTTCCTGACAGGCACCCGAGGCCACCAGTGGCAGGGGAAGGAGGTTCCTAAGCACCCCGGGTTCAGCCACAGCTCCTGGGAGCCCCTCTGCCCTCGAGCCCTGCTCGTGGGAAGCCCGGGCTTTTCACAGTAAGTGTCATTAGCCTCGTGATACAGGCAAGAGACCATATCATCTCTGCTCATCACAGGGTCATGGCTGTCACCTCAAGATGCCTCTGGCTCTAGTTCTGGGTTTGTGATCAATCCAGGGTCAAGGGGAGACAGAGAGTGCAGGTGCCCAAGGTCCCAACAGGGATGAGAAAGAGGAACCCAGGAGGGAAAGGCTAATAGTCCTATACTCTCCTACCATTTACATTTTGTAACATTTCTATAATGAGCATCCATTATTTTTATAATGAGAAACTGTCCCTCCTGCCAACTCTCAGGCTTTGCACCCTTCTGACTTTTCTTCTGGCTAATGGCTGATTCGACCAACACACAGGAGAGTTCCAATCACAGTAGGCTTGTGATGAACAATTTAATCAGCCTCGGATTCAAACTCTCTGGTGTCCAAGGGCTCTTTAAGACACTCTCCTCAGGACTGGGGAGTTTGCCGCTGCTCTCTCCTTCCCTGCCCTTCCAGGGTCTCTGTGGGAGGAACTGATGGTGCCAAGGGCTACACCTGAGTCATACCTGGAGGCCACTAGTTCCAGCCGGCTGCTGTTGGCCTTCAGATGCTCTCGGGGAAGTGGCTGCCAGTTAACGTGTTTGCTCGTTCCTCATGCAACTGATTTGGCTCTTTCTGCAGAAAGTTATTTCAGCTTGAACGTCTGTGGTCCCTTCTGGTGGCATTTTCTTACCAAGAACATACATTTCAGTTTGGAGCCCGTGTGCTTGGGAGGAATGTCAGTGAAATCTGCTGCCGGTTTCAGGTCCCTCTTCCAGGAAAGTCTCTTAACCAGGGAGCCCCTGTTTCCTCCAGGTGGAGGTTTTTATTTGGTGGGGGTCTCCTGTAGCACGGAAACAAATGAACAAACAAACAAAAGTGGGCCAAGAATAAGACCCCATGACGGGAATGGGAACAAGGTTTATGGTTACTCCATTCTGTGTTCTGAGATCCCAAATACAGATAAAGTGGAGAGGAGAGAAGTAATGCCCCTCAAAAGGCCGGGCTGGGCTCTGGTCTGGGGACCTGCGCAGATGGCCTATGGAGTCCAGTGCCCTGAGACAGCAGATCTGAGGCCCTCACATCCTCGCTGGTGGCCAGAGGGGGGCCGCTATCTGCTCCCTGAGGCCACCTTCTCACTCCCCTGCCCATCTTCACACCAGCAGCAGTGATTCGAGTCTTTCTCATGCTGTGAAGCTCTCTGCCTTGGCCTCCTGGAGGAAACTCTCTGCTTTGAAAGGGGTCACCAAGGTCAAGCCTCCCAGATACTCCCCATGAAGGTCACTGACTTGACACGCCAACTACATCTGCAAAGCCTCTTCACAGCAGCACCTAGATTGGTGTTTGACTGAATAACCAGAGGATGGGTATCTTGGGCCCACCTTTAGAATTCTGTCCACCACACCCATCATACCCATATATATATTCTTTAATTTGCTTATTTCAGAGTTAAAGGATGAAATTCCATGCTCCAGCTGGGGACAATAATAATAATAATAAAGATGACGATGCACCTTGTGGCAGCAGCCAACATTCTGATGAGGGTTCTGGCCCTGATGGTCACATGGGCTGGGATTAGTCGGGAAAAACAGGCAAGAGCTCTGCCTTCTCCCAAGTGTGACGAACCTGGCCCATCCCCCATCCCCCCATCACTGCAGGGCAGGCTGGTCCAGGAGAGGACACCTGCATGGAGCCTGGCACTTGTGGGCACTCAGCTGTCATGAGCATCACACCCACAGCCCACCTGCTGTTGTGCCTTCTGCACGACCTTCTCCTAAGGACATTTTCTTTTAAACACAGCCCCATCCTTTTTGGGGTCACCATGGGCTGTTTAGCTTGCTCTTCCTGCACCCCCTGTCCGGGCCACCCACTCTCTTTGCTAGAAATTCATTCCAAGGGCTGATGCAGGAGTCTTCCCACACAGGCAGCTTCATCTCCGCGTGCTGATGACTTGCAATGAGGTGACAAAGAAGTTGCAGACTTCAGGGAACTACCTGAGCAGGCTCCCAAGGGCGTAGTTCCCAATGCTGCCACTAGGTGGCAGCACAGACAGGCCTCTGTTCCGGAAAATCTGCCGTTTGGGATGTAATAGTAGATCTGGGGCCTGGCCTCTCGGCTGTCCTGGACGGACCAGGGATTCAGTGTCCCAGAAACATCGCCACTGCAACAGCCAGTGCTTGTCTCTGTCTCAGGACACAGCGGCTACCACTGTTGATCGTCCCCATGCTGCACTGTGAGCTATTTACAGCAGGATTCCCATCTGATTCCCTTGAGCCCTAAGAGTTAGGAAATGAATAGTTGTACCTCTTTTAAACCTCACAATAAATGATATAATCCCAGTTCTACAGGGAGGGAATCAATGCTGAGAGCAATTAAATGACTTGCCCAAGGTCACAGCCAATGAGAAACATGACATGTTTTAAGTTTTTTAAAAAATTTTATTGGAGTATAGTTGATTTACAATGTTGTGTTAGTTTCAGGTGTACAGCAACGTGATTCAGTTATACATATACCTATATTCATTCTTTTTCAGAGTCTTTTTCCATATAGGTTATTACAGAATATTGAGCAGAGTTCCCTGTGCTCTACAGTAGATCCTTGCTGGTTATCTGTTTTATATATAGTAGTGTCTGTGTGTTAATCTCAAGCTCCTAATTAATCCCTCCCCCTGACATGTTTTACATTTTATTACAGAAAACTTCGGGGCTTCCCTGGTGGCGCAGTGGTTAAGAATCCGCCTGCCAATGCAGGGGACACGGGTCGAGCCCTGGTCCGGGAAGATCCCACATGCCGCGGAGCAACTAAGCCCGTGCGCCACAACTACTAAGCCTGCGCTCTAGAGCCCACAAGCCACAACTACTGAAGCCCGCGTGCCACAACTACTGAAGACGGCGCGCCTAGAGCCCGTGCTCCACAACAAGAGAAGCCACCGCAGTGAGAAGCCCGCGCACCGCAACAGAGTAGCCCCCGCTCGCAGCAACTAGAGAAAGCCCGCGCGCAGGAACGAAGACCCAACGCAACCAAAAATAAATTAATTAATTTAAAGAAAAACAAAAAAACCCCCAAATATGACATGCAGGCAACACTGCACTTGGGACACCACGGGCTCCAGCCCCGGGATCTCAGGGACGCTGCAGGCTCCAGTCCTCCGTCCTGGCGGAGAGACAGCAGGCCAGGCAGTGCTGAAGCAGGGGCCACGCCAGAGCTCCCAGGGCGCCTCGCTGCAGGGACAGCAGCTGAGGGACACCTCCTCTTCCAGCACCTCGGGTCCTTCGTGGCACATGATACGGTAGCACTGACCTTTGACAGATTAACGAAAACATTTGGATTTATGAGCTTTGGCTGTGTCCCCAGAGCCTTCCTCGGTGCTGTTCTTATCTTGTTATGCTTTGTGTTTTACTCTGATAAAACTGAAGGTGAAAGAAGAGCGCAAACAGAAAACAACACACACCCAATTCCCCTCACCCAGCATCAACGCCTTCCTGGGTTTTGGTTTTCGCGTTAATAAAACTCACAGGTAGCGACGGAGTCCCCTCCGGCCACCAGCCCTCGCCCCTTCCCCCTCCTCCGCCGCCGCGGGGCCACAGGCAGGACGGGCGGTGCTCCCCTAACACTGTTTTAACCGACTTTTCTAAAGTCCTGCGGTTGCCCGTGGACGTGCTTTTGTCCTTGGCCTATTTGCATTTAGCCCACACTGAGCGCCCGGTGCCCGGCACGGTTCCAGGAGCTCGCGCTGCAAGTGAGAACGGGGCAAATACCAGCCCCGACTCACCGCCGACACCCAGAGGAAAGGGCGGCTCGAAAGCTGCAACGCGCGACCAGACGGGAAAACCGACTAGCCCCTCTCTGCGCTCTCAAGCTCGCACTTCCGGCGCCCCACCCCCATGCTCCCTCCCTATTGGTTCTTCCTTTGACCACGCCCCTCCGCGGAGAATCTCCTCCCACGGTTTCCTTCACCTTTCACCTCCTCACCTTCTCGGGATCTGGAAGGCCTCAGACCCCTCCCACCGGGGGAGGGGAGAGTGCGCCTCCAAGACCGGCAATTAGTGGTGAGTATGATCTGTCCATCAGAGGAGAAGCGGTGGTGGATTGGCTGAGGGGAAGTAGTTGGGCGGGGAAGGAAGCACAGAGTCTGCGCGAGTGTCCTGGTGGCCGAGGGGACGGGCCAGCCGCCTCAGCGCATGCCCCGTGCGCGCGCAGTGCCGGCGGCAGTGATGGCGGCTCGGTGTGTGAGGCTGGCGCGGCACAACCTCCCGGCTTTGGCCTTGTCTCTCAGGTAAGGGGCGCCGGCTGCCTGGGCTGAGGAAGGGCGCGGTGCGCGTGCCGCCCCCGTCCCCTCCGACCCGAGCCCTGCCCGGCTCCGGCCCGGGCGCTGTGGGCGGCGGTTCCCCAACGCGGGGCGCGGACACCGCGGGGCTGCCCTGCGGCCTCGCTGCCCGTGCTGCCCGCGGGGCGGGCCCTGGGAGGGTGGGACGGCGCCCCGCGCGAGCCTGAGGCCGCGCCGAGCCGCCCGCGAGCCCAGGCCGGCACGAGGCGGCCGCGTGTGCGGGTCCCCGGGGCGCGGGGCGGCGGCGCGCTGGCTCCTTCCGCTCGGCCCGAGTCCTCGTCCACCTCCGCGTGCACCGGAGCCTGAGGTCAGAAGGGCAGCGGCGCCTGCCCCGCCGTGGGGACAGCGGCTTATTTCGACAAGAGCGGTGACTCCGCGGCGGGGGTCACGAGGCAGTGCCCTCACCTTGGCTTTTCTTTTTTCGTGTTTTTTTTTAAGCCTGCGGTTTCTGCTTTTTCACAGTCCAGCATCGTAAGTTAGTTTAGCGAGTGCTTAGCACCTTCTGCGTTGGGGGAGCTTCCCAGAACCAGGTTATCTGGTAGAAGACAGGCTGGGTAGAAGGTGCGCAGAGCAGGAGCTGGACTTTCCCCGCAGGAGCTGCTTGAGTGATGGGGAGAGCGGGCCGGGCAGCGGGGACTACGGTAGTGCGCGGGGATGCAGCTGCGATTCCAGCCCGATCCAAGGTGTAGAACTGTGTGGGAACAAGCCCACCTGGAAAGCCCGAGTGAAAAGGCCTCTTTGCTCAAGTAATTTGTGATTTTTTTGTATCTGGAATTAATTGCCAGGACAGCGTGAATTTCTGCTCTGAGAGCTGGTTTTGTGGAAAGAGGTTCAAGTTGGGGAGTCTAGAGAGCTGAATTGTATGCGTAGCTTTCGGAGTAACTGAGCCCCCGGAGCCTCCGTCTCCGTCCCTGAAAAGCAAAGCAAGACTCGCTCTGGCTGCTGCGGAAGCCTCTGGCGCTCCAGGGGAGTCGGTAGAGCGGAGGTGACCTGCAGAAGGGCGGTGACTGTCGCACCCAGAGGTCAGGACATCTAGGAAGAAAGGCAGGCTTCACAACAGCACACTCAGTTTTCAGATTATCAGGGTTTTTTTCCATCACAAAAGTAAAAATAACAGTAAAAAGTTATTGCATTTCAACTCCAGGGTAACAGACTAATGAATCCTCTTATTGCTTTCTGCGGGCCTCAGACACATGTACCTACACAGGATTTCTGGTTTGAGTTTATAAAAGTAGGGTCGTGTTTTGTGCATTTCTCTAAGTTGCGTTTCTTCCTGCACAGTACACCCGTGGTGTAGCCAAAAGATGGCAGTTTAACATATTCTATTTGGTAGCTGCTCAGTATTCCAGATCACGGAAGCAACAGCTTGTTCAGCCATCTCCTTCTGACCAGCGATCTGTTTCCGGTTGCTGTAAACATCCTTGTACATATGTTCTGTGTACTCCTAGCTTTCCTGTTCATCGAGGCAGTTTTTTTTAATCTGGGAAGAAATCGCATGTGGTTTATTTTCAGGTTGGACTGTGGCATAATTAAGAGCTCCACTGGACCTGGTGCAGAGATGTGTATCATTCCTTAATGGCTTTGTGGCCTTGAGTTTATCACTTAACCTTTTTCATGTGGGGATCAGATTGGGTAATACTTTAAGTCTCTTGCAACATTAGTTTTAGAGCTCTTTGTATTTCCCCTGTACATACCATCCCCATGCTTTTCCAACCTCCATGCCTTTGTCCAAGCCCTTCCCTCTTCCTGAAGTGGGTCTGTCTCGTCCATTCCTGACTCTATGTGAACTCTTACTTATCCTTCAAAGCCCCGCTGCACAAACCGTTTCATTGCCTTCCATTTCCCCAAAGCTAGAAGTATTTTACTCTGAGCCTCCCAAAGTGCATGGTTCCTCTTTCATCACTTTCAACCTCACATTATGGTTCTTTGTGTGTAGATATCTTTTTTGCATGACCCAAGTACCCTGTGGGCAAGATCTCTGCCCCTTAGCTTTGTAATCAGCATCAGCACTGGGCCTCACCTCCAGTAGTAGCTACTGCATTGCTATGTGGTGGGGTCTGGATGACCATATCTCAGAAGGAGATGTTTAAAGTGGGGAGAAGAGGAGGTTAGTACCATAGCCTTGGTACACTGACATACTAGTTTAGGCATGTGTTGCAGAAGACTTTATATCAACAAACAGCTTCTATACGTCATATGCAGTTTGCCTTTATTGGATCTAGAGTAAATCCTCTCTCCCCCATGAGTCAGTAGCAAATAGTTTTAAATCCGCTCTGATTTCTGAAGTCATACATCTGACTTTACGAAGCAGAAAAACCATGATCTTAACTTCTAGCATGTGGACTTGTCTTTAGGTCCTCTCCTCGGCTGCTGTGCACAGCTACAAAGCAGAAGAACAATGGCCAGAACTTGGAGGAGGACGTGGCTCAGAATGAACAGAAGACAGATCTGCCCTCTGCAGAGAAGACACTGATGGAAGAGAAGGCCAAGCTGGAAGAGCAGCTGAAGGAGACCATGGTAAGGCTGCGGGCTCTCTTGGGGAGCGTGGTCTTTCGAACTCCAGGTGAGCCTTTTCCGAGGACGTCTGGCCAGCCTCCGTGACAACAGAGACGGAAGCTGGACAAATCCCATCATTGTCCAAGGACTACGGCTGGGTCCTACAACAAGTTACTACCGGAGAAGGGATAGAACCCAAATCCTGTGTGGCTCTGGTTGTCATGAGGGTCATCTCTGTGTGCTACCTAGGTTATATTGAATTAAGGCTTAAAATGGTCTTTACAGGTGAGGACTATTCAGTAGGGCCCTTTAAGCTGATCTTAGGGAAGGACAAGGGTGGGGGGCAGAGGTACGGCCACGTGGTGCTCTCCTAGGGAGGTAGGAGTTTTATGAACTGATTAGTAATATGGATTATGATCCCATGTGGAAAAGCATGAGTGGCACAAATCGAGCTCTGTAAGCATTTAAGAATGATAATATCAAATACTGTGTGTTGGGGCTGTTTTAATCCCTTTATTTATATTAGTTCTCACAACAACCCTGTGAGTCAACCATTAATATCCCTGTTTACAGATGAGGAAACTGAGGTCCAGGACGGTTTGGTAAACTTCCAAAGGTCACCTGGCCACTGAGTGGCAGGGCGAGGGCCTGAGCCTGGGAGGCCTTGCTCTTAACCACGGCATTGGAATCGCCTGAAGGCTGAACACAGTAACCTGGTGCACATGAAAAATAGAAATTCCAGGAGATGGGTGAGATTACAGGAAAAGTTGGTTCAAAATGAGGAAGATACCAGAATTCACATGATTAGTACACAATAAACGTTTCAGCTGAATCATATCTGGGCAATGTTAACAATACCAAAGGTTCATTGATGGGGTTTTTCCTCTTCTGTGGCGTAGAGGCCAAAGCTGTCCACTCAGGTTCGTTGTTCTCCTAAACCTCTCTTCAGGGTGTGGGAACTGAGGCGGGTCAGCCCCTAACCGGGGTTCTAGGATTCCCTTAAGTTGGAGACTCTGCTGAGGAATGAATGAATGGTCCTTCCTTGAGGAGAACCATTGGAACCACGAGAAACTAGAAGCTTTTCCTTGTCCTTTCCCCAGCTATACACTGAGAGAGAATGGCCTTGGGGGCTACATGAATATGCGACACCTGCCCATCTTATTCCCCACTTGGTGGAAATAGTGACGCAGGTTAATTTGTTTCTGTTTATTAAGCAGCAGCTGTCTAACCCAGAATCTCAAACGTGATGATAGCTGTTACTTGTGTTTTGACTTGGAGTTTATTATATCAGATTTGCTTTCCTATGAATTTGTTCCATATTTAATTCATGTGAATCAGTCTTTCTTTCTCCCTTTCTTTTTTTTAAGGAAAAATATAAGCGAGCTTTAGCAGATAGTGAGAACTTGCGGCAGAGGAGCCAAAAATTGGTGGAGGAGGCGAAACTATATGGTAACTTTCAACATTATATGATATTGATCGTGGGGAAACATGGGGCAAGGAAGGGGGGTATCAGAGTGCCAGGCAAAGTGATTAGCCCCGTGAGGAGGTGGGGAGCCTGCTGGTTGCACCCCCTCCAGTTTCTGAGATGGGTCAGCCGTTGTCTAGAAGGAGCACAATTGCCCTTATGACTCGCACTTGGAGTGGTGAGCGTGATTCCTTCAATGAGGAGCGTATCGTTTGCTCTTCCACACAAAGACCTCAGTGTGAGCCTGCAGGTAACTAGGAGGTCGGCTCTGTGAGGCTCAGTTCCTTAGCTGGAGCAGCCCTAACATTGGTCTCACTTAGGACCTCCTCAGACGCTGTCTGCATTGCCACCTTTGTATGTTTCTGTCATCATCCTTCCCGTTTTTACAGTCGAGATCAGTGAGGCTGAAATGACTTGCCATTCAGCACAAACCTGGTAATGGCGCTGGCACTGAGGCTCGTCTCCCAACCCCAGATGTGTTGTGTTGATTACCCAGAAGGCTACCATTTGAGTACCTATGGGGACGGAGCTTCCGGTCCCCTTGTTGTAGATGCAGAACCTCAGGTTCACAGTAAGACCTTAGGTGCTCACAGTGGAAACTATTGATAAGATCCAAGTTCAACACAGAGAACAAATCTTTTTTTTTTTTAATTTTATTGAAGTCTAGTTGATGTACAATGTTGTTAATTTCTGCTGTACAGCAAAGTGATTCAGTTACACATATATATATTCCTTTTTTTATATTCTTTTCCATTTTGGTTTATCACAGGATATTGAATGTAATTCCCTGTGCTCTACAGTAGGACCTTGTTGTTTATCCATTCCATATATAGTAGTTTGCATCTGCTCATCCCAGACTCCCACTCCATCCCTTCCCCACCCCCCTGCCTTGGCAACCACAAGTCTGTTCTCTGTGCCTGTGATTCTGTTTCTGTTTCATAGATAGGTTCATTTGTGCCATACTTTAGATTCCACATATAAGTGATGTCATATGGTATTTGTCTTCCTCTTTCTGACTTACTTCACTTGGTATGATAATCTCTAGTTGCATCTGTGTTGCTTCAAATGGCATAATTTCGTTCTTTTTTTTATGGCTGAGTCATATTCCATTGAATATACATATATACCACATTTTTTTATCCATTCATCTGTCAGTGAACATTTCTATGTTTCCATGTCTTGGCTATTGTAAATAGTGCAGCTGTGAACATAGGAGTGCATGTATCTTTTTGAATTATGGTTTTGTCTGGATGTATGCCCAGGAGTGGGATTGCTGGATCATATGGCAACTCTAGTTTTAGTTTTTTGCGGAACCTCCATACTGTTCTCCATAGTAGCTGTACCAATTTACATTCCCACCAACAGTATGGGAGTGTTCCCCTTTCTCCACACCCTCTCCAGCATTTGTTATTTGTAGACTTTTTAATGGTGGCCATTCTGACTGGTGTGAGGTGGTACCTCATTGTAGTTTTGATTTGCATTTCTCTAATAATTAACAATGTTGAGCATCTTTTCATGTGCTTATTGGCCATCTGTATGTCTTCTTTGGAGAAATGTCTATTTTGGTCTTTTGCCCATTTTTTGATTGAGTTGTTTGGTTTTTTGTTATTGAGTTTTATGAGCTGTTTGTATATTTTGGAAATTAAGCCCTTGTAGGTTGCATCATTTGCAAATATTTTCTCCCGGTCTGTATGTTGTCTTTTTGTTTTGTTTATAGTTTCCTTTGCTGTGCTAAAGCTTATAAGTTTGATAGGACCCATTTGTTTATTTTTGCTTTTATCTCTATTGCCTTGGGAGACTGACCTGAGAAAACATTGGTACAATTTATGTCAGAAAATGTTTTGCCTATGTTCTCTTGTAGGAGTTTTATGGTGTCTTGTCTTATATTTAGGTCTTTAAGCCATTTTTTTTTTTCACACACACACACTGTATTTTATTTTTACAAGAGATAAATAGACTGACACCAAGCATTGTACATGGATGACCACAACAAAAGCAACAATGATTGCAATTACCAAACCTGAAACACACTCATACTATGTTATAATATTGACATTCAGTCCAGTAATCCTCCACTGTAACAGCTCCTTTACTTTGCAGTGAAAATTGATTTGTATATTCTTTGCCTCTGAGACCTTGCGGGATTTTTTTTTTTTTAATTCAGACAGAAAGTCACAAAAATTATACTCATCCTCATCAGTTCACTCAGTCCCATGTAATTAAATTTTTTTTTCATCTTGATCTTTTGTTAGCACTTTTTTGAGTTCATCAGTTTTTCATTAGAGTTCTGAAAATGCTTATTCATTCAGTTCAGCAGTACAGTCAGTTACCAGAAACCTGTACTTGTCAGAGTCTTTTCCATGAATTTCTTGAAGATGAAACCCTTTTATAGGAACATACTTGCAAAAGCATCAGAGTACACCCAGAACTGTCTGTAAATGACAAGACTTAAAAGTGACCACAGTTACAGATTTGATGAAAGTTCATAATAATGCAGTTGACAAGAAAATTAGTTATTTCTGAGATATACATTTTAAAGTAATAACTAGGATTATTACTTATAACATTATACCAGAACGTATAAGATTTTTAGAAATTTCATGTAATGTCTGAAACATTTATATTAACATATTTCCATACATATTTCCATACAAATACAAATATAAGATTTTTAGAAATTTCATGTAATGTCTGAAACATTTATATTAACATATTTCCATACAAATAACCCAATGAAAGTTTACTATTAGTTGTTTTGTTTGTTTTTTTATACTGCAGGTTCTTATTAGGCATCAATTTTATACACATCAGTGTATACATGTCAATCCCAATCGCCCAGTTCAGCACACCACCATCCCCACCCCACCGCAGTTTTCCCCCCTTGGTGTCCATATGTCCATTCTCTACATCTGTGTCTCAACTTCTGCCCTGCAAACCGGCTCATCTGTACCATTTTTCTAGGTTCCACATACATGCATTAATATATGATATTTGTTTTTCTCTTTCTGACTTACTTCACTCTATATGACAGTCTCTAGATCCATCCACTTCTCAACAAATGACTCAATTTCGTTCCTTTTTATGGCTGAGTAATATTCCATTGTATATATGTACCACAACTTCTTTATCCATTTGTCTGTTGATGGGCATTTAGGTTGCTTCCATGACCTGGCTATTGTAAATAGTGCTGCAATGAACATTCGGGTGCATGTGTCTTTTTGAATTACGGTTTTCTCTGGGTATATGCCCAGTAGTGGTATTGCTGGGTCATATGGTAACTCTATTTTTAGTTTTTTAAAGGAACCTCCATATTGTTCTCCATAGTGGCTGTATCAATTTACATTCCCACCAACAGTGCAAGAGGGTTCCCTTTTCTCCACACCCTCTCCAGCATTTGTTGTTTGTAGATTTTCTGATGATGCCCATTCTAACTGGTGTGAGGTGATACCTCATTGTAGTTTTGATTTGCATTTCTCTAATAATTAGTGATGTTGAGCATCTTTTCATGTGCTTCGTGGCCGTCTGTATGTCTTCTTTGGAGAAATGTCTATTTAGGTCTTCTGCCCATTTTTGGATTGGGGTGTTTGTTTCTTTAATATTGAGCTGAATGAGCTGTTTATATATTTTGGAGATTAATCCTTTGTCCGTTGATTCGTTTGCAAATATTTTCTCCCATTCTGAGGGTTGTCTTTTCGTCTTGTTTATGGTTTCCTTTGCTGTGCAAAAGCTTTGAAGTTTCATTAGGTCCCATTTGTTTATTTTTGTTTTTATTTCCATTACTCTAGGAGGTGGATCAAAAAAGATTTTGCTGTGATTTATGTCAAAGAGTGTTCTTCCTATGTTTTCCTCTAAGAGTTTTATAGTGTCCAGTCTTATATTTAGGTCTCGAATCCATTTTGAGTTTATTTTTGTGTATGGTGTTAGGGAGTATTCTAATTTCATTCTTTTACATGTAGCTGTCCAGTTTTCCCAGCACCACTTATTGAAGAGACTGTCTTTTCTCCATTGTATATCTTTGCCTCCTTTGTCATAGATTAGTTGACCATAGGTGCGTGGGTTAATCTCTGGGCTTTCTATCTTGTTCCATTGATCTATGTTTCTGTTTTTGTGCCAGTACCATATTGTCTTGATTACTGTAGCTTTGTAGTATAGTCTGAAGTCAGGGAGTCTGATTCCTCCAGCTCCATTTTTTTCCCTCAAGACTGCTTTGGCTATTTGGGGTCTTTTGTAACTCCATACAAATTTTAAGATGATTTGTTCTAGCTCTGTAAAAAATGCCATTGGTAATTTGATAGGGATTGCATTGAATCTGTAGGTTGCTTTGGGTAGTATACTCATTTTCACAATGTTGATTCTTCCAATCCAAGAACATGGTATATCTCTCCATCTGTTGGTATCATCTTTAATTTCTTTCATCAGTGTCTTATAGTTTTCTGCATACAGGTCTTTTGTCTCCCTAGGTAGGTTTATTCCTAGGTATTTTATTCTTTTTGTTGCAATGGTAAATGGGAGTGTTTCCATAATTTCTCTTTCAGATTTTTCATCATTAGTGTATAGGAATGCAAGAGATTTCTGTGCATTAATTTTGTATCCTGCAACTTTACCATATTCATTAATTAGCTCTAGCAGTTTTCTGGTGGCAGTTTTAGGATTCTCTATGTATAGTATCATGTCATCTGCAAACAGTGACAGTTTTACTTCTTTTCCAAATTGTATTCCTTTTATTTCTTTTTCTTCTCTGATTGCCGTGGCTAGGACTTCCAGAACTATGTTGAATAATAGTGGTGAGAGTGGACATCCTTGTCTCGTTCCTGATCTTAGAGGAAATGCTTTCAGTTTTTCACCATTGAGAATGATGTTTGCTGTGGGTTTGTCACATATGGCCTTTATTATGTTGAGGTAGGTTCCCTCTATGCCCACTTTCTGGAGAGTTTTTATCATAAATGGGTGTTGAATTTTGTCAAAAGCTTTTTCTGCATCTATTGAGATGATCATATGGTTTTTATTCTTCAATTTGTTAATATGGTGTATCACATTGATTGATTTGCGTATATTGAAGAATCCTTGCATCTCTGGGATAAATCCCACTTGATCGTGGTGTATGATCCCTTTAATGTGTTGTGGGTTTCTGTTTGCTAGTATTTTGTTGAGGATTTTTGCATCTATATTCATCAGTGATATTGGTCTGTAATTTTCTTTTTTTGTAGTGTCTTTGTCTGGTTTTGGTATCAGGGTGATGGTGGCCTCATAGAATGAGTTTGGGAGTGTTCCTTCCTCTGCAATTTTTTGGAAGAGTTTGAGAAGGATAGGTGTTAGCTCTTCTCTAAATGTTTGATAGAATTCACCTGTGAAGCCATCTGGTCCTGGACTTTTGTTTGTTGGAAGATTTTTAATCACAGTTTCAATTTCATTACTTGTGATTGGTCTCTTCATATTTTCTGTTTCTTCCTGGTTCAGTCTTGGAAGGTTATACCTTTCTAAAAATTTGTCCATTTCTTCCAGGTTGTCCATTTTATTGGCATAAAGTTGCTTGTAGTAGTCTCTTAGGATGCTTTGTATTTCTGTGGTGTCTGTTGTAACTTCTCCTTTTTCATTTCTGATTTTATTGATTTGAGTCCTCTCCCTCTTTTTCTTGATGAGTCTGGCTAATGGCTTATCAATTTTGTTTATCTTCTCAAAGAACCAACTTTTAGTTTTATTGATCTTTGCTATTGTATTTTTTGTTTCTATTTCATTTATTTCAGCTCTGATCTTTATGATTTCTTTCCTTCTGCTAACTTTGGGTTTTGTTTGTTCTTTCTCTAGTTCCTTTAGGTGTAAGGTTAGATTGTTTACTTGAGATTTTTCTTGTTTCTTTAGATAGGCTTGTATAGCTATAAACTTCCCTCTTAGAACTGCTTTTGCTGCATCCCATAGGTTTTGGGTCGTCGTGTTTTCATTGTCATTTGTCTCTAGGTATTTTTTGATTTCCTCTTTGATTTCTTCAGTGATCTCTTGGTTATTTAGTAACGTATTGTTTAGCCTCCATGTGTTTGTCTTTTTTACGTTTTTTTCCCTGTAATTCATTTCTAATCTCCATAGCGTTGTGGTCAGAAAAGATGCTTGATATGATTTCAATTTTCTTAAATTTACTGGGGCTTGATTTGTGACCCAAGATGTGATCTATCCTGGAGAATGTTCCGTGTGCACTTGAGAAGAACGTGTAATCTCTTTTTGGATGGAATGTCCTATATATATCAATTAAATCTAACTGGTCTATTGTGTCATTTAAAGCTTCTGTTTCCTTATTTATTTTCATTTTGGATGATCTGTCCATTGTTGTAAGTGAGGTGTTAAAGTCCCCCACTATTATTGTGTTACTGTCGATTTCCTCTTTTATAGCTGTTAGCAGTTGCCTTATGTATTGAGGTGCTCGTATGTTGGGTGCATATATATTTATAATTGTTATATCTTCTTCTTGGATTGATCCCTGGATCATTATGTAGTGTCCTTCCTTGTCTCTTGTAACATTCTTTATTTTAAAGTCTATTTTATCTGATATGAGTATAGCTACTCCAGCTTTCTTTTGATTTCCATTTGCATGGAATATCTTTTTCCATCCCCTCACTTTCAGTCTGTATGTGTCCCTAGGTCTAAAGTGGGTCTCTTGTAGACAGCATATAGATGGGTCTTGTTTTTGTATCCATTCAGCCAGTCTATGTCTTTTGGTTGGGGCATTTAATCCATTCACATTTAAGGTAATTATCGATATGTATGTTCCTATGACCATTTTCTTAATTGTTTTGGGTTTGTTTTTCTAGGCCCTTTTCTTCTCTTGTGTTTCCCACTTAGAGAAGTTCCTTTAGCATTTGTTGTAGAGCTGGTTTGGTGGTGCTGAATTCTCGTAGCTTTTGCTTGTCTGTAAAGCTTTTGATTTCTCCATCAAATCTAAATGAGATCCTTGCAGGGTAGAGTAATCTTGGTTGTAGGTTCTTCCCTTTCATCACTTTAAGTATATCATGCCACTCCCTTCTGGCTTGTAGAGTTTCTGCTGAGAAATCAGCTGTTAACCTTATGGGAGTTCCCTTGTATGTTTTTTGTCGTTTTTCCCTTGCTGCTTTCAATAATTTTTCTTTGTCTTTAATTTTTGCCACTTTGATTACTATGTGTCTCGGCGTGTTTCTCCTTGGGTTTATCCTGTATGGGACTCTCTGCGCTTCCTGGACTTGGGTGGCTATTTCCTTTCCCATGTTAGGGAAGTTTTTGACTATAATCTCTTCAAATATTTTCTCTGGTCCTTTCTCTCTCTCTTCTCCTTCTGGGACCCCTATAATGCGAATGTTGTTGCGTTTAATGTTGTCCCAGAGGTCTCTTAGGCTGTCTTCATTTCTTTTCATTCTTTTTTCTTTATTCTGTTCCGCAGCAGTGAATTCCACCATTCTGTCTTCCAGGTCACTTATCCGTTCTTCTGCCTCAGTTATTCTGCTACTGATTCCTTCTAGTGTAGTTTTCATTTCAGTTATTGTATTGGTCATCTCTGTTTGTTTGTTCTTTAATTCTTCGAGGTCTTTGTTAATCATTTCTTGCATCTTCTCAATCTTTGCCTCCATTCTTATTCCGAGGTCCTGGATCATCTTCACTATCATTATTCTGAATTCTTTTTCTGGAAGGTTGCCTATCTCCACTTCATTTAGTTGTTTTTCTGGGGTTTTTTCTTTTTCTTCATCTGGTACATAGCCCTCTGCCTTTTCATCTTGTCTTTCTGTAACTGTGGTTTTTGGTCCACAGGCTGCAGGATTGTAGTTTTTCTTGCTTCTGCTGTCTGCCCTCTGGTGGTTGAGGCTATCTAAGAGGCTTGATGGGAGGCTCTGGTGGTGGGTAGAGCTGACCGTTGCTGTGGCGGTCAGAGCTCAGTAAAACTTTAATCCACTTGACTGTTGATGGGTGGGGCTGGGTTCCCTCCCTGTTGTTTTGCCTGAGGCAACCCAACACTGGAGCCTACCTGGGCTCTTTGGTGGGGTTAATGGCAGACTCTGGGAGGGCTCACGCCAAGGAGCACTTCCCAGAACCTCCGCTGCCAGTGTCCTTGTCCCCATGGTGAAACAGAGCCACCCCCCGCCTCTGCAGGAGACCCCCCAACACCAGCAGGTAGGTCTGGTTCAGTCTCCCCCAGGGTCACTGCTCCTTCCCTTGGGTCCCGATGCGCACACTACTTTGTGTGTGCCCTCCAAGAGTGGGGTCTCTGTTTCCCCCAGTCCTGTAGAAGTCCTGCAGTCAAATCCCACTAGGCTTCAAAGTCTGATTCTCTAGGAATTCCTCCTCCCGTTGCCGGACCCCCAGGTTGGGAAGCCTGACGTGGGGCTCGGAACCTTCACTCCAGTGGGTGGACTTCTGTGGTATAAGTGTTCGCCAGTCTGTGAGTCACCCACCCAGCAGTTATGGGATTTGATTTTACTCTGATTGCGCCCCTCCTACCGTCTCACTGTGGCTTCTCCTCTGTCCTTGGACGTGGGGTTTCCTCCTTGGTGAAGTCCAGGGTCTTCCTGTCAATGATTGTCCAGCAGCCAGTTGTGATTCTCGTGCTCTCGCAAGAGGGAGTGAGAGCACGTCCTTCTACTCCACCATCTTGGTTAATCCTTTAAGCCATTTTGAGTTTATTTGTGTGTATGGTGAGAGGTTGTGTTCTAACTTCATTGATTGACCTGTGGCTATCCAACTCTCCTAACACCACTTGCTAAAGAGACTGTCTTTTCTCCATTGAATATTCTTGCTTCCTTTGTCAAAGATTACTTGACTATAGGTGTGTGGGTGTATTGCTGGGCTCTCTATTCTGTTCCATTGATCTATATGTTTGTCGTTGTGCCAGTACCATGCTGTTTTGATTACTGTAGCTTTGCAGTATTGTCTGAAGTCTGGGAGGGTTATGCCTCCAGCTTTGTTCTTTTTCCTCAGGATTGTTTTGGCAGTTCTGAGTTTTTTGTGGTTCCGTATAAATTTTAGGATTATTTGTTCTAGTTCTGTGGAGAATGTCATGGGTAATTTGATAGGGATCACGTTAAATCTGTAGATTGCTTTGGGTAGTATGGCCATTTTAACAATGTTAATTCTTCCAGTCCAAGAGCACAGGATATCTTTCCATTTCTTTGAATCATCTTCAGTTTCCTTTACTAATGGTTTACAGTTCTCAGCATGTAAGTCTTTCACCTCCTTTTCAGGTTTATTCCTAAGTATTATTTGATGGGATTTTAAGAGGTTTTTTTTTTTACATTCCTTTTCTGATATTTCATTGTTAGTGTAAAGAAATGTAACCAGTTTCTGTATGTTAATCTTGTATCCTGCTATCTTGCTGAATTCCTTCATCAGTTCTAGTAGTTTTTATATGGAGTCTTTAGGGTTTTCAAAATATAGTATCATGTTATCTGCATATGACAGTTCTACCTCTTCCCTACCATTTTGGATACCTTTTATTTCTTTTTCTTGTGTGATTCCTGTGGCTAGGACTTCCAGTACTGTGTTGAATAGAAGTCGTGAAAGTGGGCATCCTTGTCTTTTTCCAGATTTTAGTGGGAAGGTTTTCAGCTTTTCACCAAAGTATTATGTTGGCTGTGTGTTTGTCGTAAATAGCTTTAATTATGTTGAGGTGTTTCCTCTATACCTACTTTTATAAGAGTTTTTATCATGAACGGTTGTTGGATTTTATCAGATGCTTTTTCTGCATCTACTGAGATGATCTTGTCTTCTCTTTTGTTTTTTGTTTTTTTAATTTTTATTTATTTATTTATTTATTTACGGCTGTGTTGGGTCTTCATTTCTGTGCGAGGGCTTTCTTCTAGTTGTGGCAAGCGGAGGCCACTCTTCATCACGGTGCGTGGGCCTCTCACTATCGCGGCCTCTCTTGTTGCGGAGCACAGGCTCCAGACGCGCAGGCCCAGTAATTGTGGCTCACAGGCCCAGTTGCTCCACGGCATGTGGGATCTTCCCAGACCAGGGCTCGAACCCGTGTGCCCTGCATTGGCAGGCAGATTCTCAACCACTGCGCCACCAGGGAAGCCCTCTTCTGTTGATGTGGTGTATCGCATTGGTTGATTTGCATATGTTGAACCATTCTTATGACCCTGGGGTGAATCCAACTTGGTCGTGGTATATGATCTTTTTTATGTGTTGTTGGATTCGGTTTGCTAATATTTTGTTGAGAATTTTTGCATATGTATTCATCAAAGATATTGGCCTGTAATTTTCTTTTTTGGTAGTGTCTCTGTCTGGTTTTGGTATCAGGGTGATGGTGGCTTCATAGTGTCCTTCCTCTTCAGTCTTTTGGAAGAGTTTGAGAAGAATTGGTATAGGATCTTTGTGTGTTTGGTAGAATTCGCCTGTGAAGCCATCTGGTCCTGGACTGTTGTTTGTAGTGAGTTTTTTATTTATTGTATTTTATTTATTTATTTTTGGCTGCATTGGGTCTTTGTTGCTGCACACGGGCTTTCTCTAGTTGTGGCGAGCGGGGGCTACTCTTCGTTGCGGTGCGCGGGCTTCTCATTGCGGTGGCTTCTCTTGTTGCGGAGCACGGGCTCTAGGCACGTGGGCTTCAGTAGTTGCAGCATGCAGGCTCTAGGTGTGCGGGCTTCAGTAGTTGTGGTGCATGGGCTTAGTTGCTCTGCGGCATGTGGGATCTTCCCAGACCAGGGCTCGAACCCATGTCCTCCGCATTGGCAGGCGGATTCTTAACCACTGCACCACCAGGGAAGGCCCAAGGCCTGTTTTTAGTGTGGATGCCTGCCGCCTCTTTCCTCATCGTGTCCTGGCCATTATCCCCTTGATAGGAGGTGTGACTGGTGGTGTGGGGACCAGAGTCAGCACTGGATTTGAGCGGGGCCTCCTCTCTGCTCTGTGGCTGTCACAGCCCTGTTGGGGGCAGGTCCTGCTCCCTGGTTGTTGGAATAGAGGCCCCCAGGTCCGTTTCTGAGCTGCCTTGTGGGGCGGGCAGGACTGGAGCGCTCCCGCTGGAAGGGGAGCCACTCACCGTCCCTCCACCAGAGCCATCCACCAGGGAGTGTGCTCTGTGATGCCATCTGTCACCCGTTGTGCGGGCTCACGAAGTGCGCTGTTGTCACACTGCCCTCAGCCCCGCCTGCGCTGTGGGAATGCAGGCAGTCGGCCCTGGGGTCCCTCAGGTGCTCTGTGCACAAAACCACCAGCACAGATCCAGAGGTCACGTACCAGGACTGGAGTAGTCGTGCGCCGGGACCTGCCGTGGGAGCCGTGGGGGCAGCCCAGACCCCGGCCCTGCCTCTGTGCGTGCTCACAAAGCCCACAGCAGCGAGGGCCGGACCTGTCCCCACCGCGGGAGCACCCGTTTCCACTCGGATGTCCCGCGCGCGCTGCTGAGTTTACAGAGTCGGCGGCAGTGGCGTGGATCATACGGCCGCGGGGAGGGGGCTCTGCTTTCAGTCTCACCTCCACGTGTGGGCAGCCCCCTGGCACTGGCACCCCCAGAGCTCATAAAGGCGGCACCCAGCAAGAGGCTGCCATGGCGGGCCCCACCCTTCCCCTCGCGGGCCCCTTAACAACGGCGCTTCACTTCTTCTGGGAACACTCTTCGTTCCTGGATGCAGTCACCTCAACTCCTGTTCTTCTTCCTCTTTCTGGTCATCCCCTGCACTGGCTGCGTGTCTGTCGCCCTCCGCGTGTCTGGGTTCTTCAGGGCGCGGAGCAGGCCTCCCCTCCTCCTCTCGCCGTCTCCCCTGCTGACTTGCCCTCCCACGGGTCTGGATGGCATCCACGCACAGGTTCTCTTTCCAGTTCAGACATTTCTTCTGCGTTCTAGTCCTGTGTGTCTTTACCTGGATGTCTCACGGGTATTTTAAACTGGATTCTCCCCTCTGCCTGTGCTTCCTTTCTTCCTCATGTGAGTAAATGATACCGTTGCCCACCCAGGTGTTTAGGTCAGGCATGTGAACTACCCTCTCCTCCCTCAAGCCCACTCCCCTCCCTTCCAGTGAGTGGTGATGCCTGGACTCTGGTTCATCCACTTGTCTCTGCTGCCTCCGCTCTGGTCCAGGCCAGCTTCAGCTCTTGCATCCCTGCTCCACACCCCAGGCAGAGTGGCCCCAGCAGACCTCTGCCCATTCCACTGCCCCGTCTGGAACCTCCAGCTACTCTGGGTCTGCATCTTCCTGGTAGGCTGGCCGCCCTCAGTTCCTCCGACGCGTGGCTCCCTCCCGACTCTCCAGGCCTCGGTTCCTGGAACCTTCCTCCGCCTACCCTGCCGAACCGCGTCCCTTAGGTTAATCTGTCCTCAGCACTCATGAGTGCGCCTTGTGTAAGTATGATTGTGATTGTACTTGCCACTTGTGTGACCATTTCCTGCGTGTCTCAGAGACCATACGTTCCATGTGGGCAGACATTCCCCGGGAGCTAGCACAGGGTTAATCGTTAATAGACGCTCCCATCTTTATCGGATAGGTGGAATTTTAATTTCATTTTAAAGCAGTGGGGTGAAAACCCTGTGTGAAAGGGTAAAGCCTAAAACGAGCGCTGCCTCCTTCGAAGCGCACAGCCTTCAAGACCCGAGAAGCCTTGAGTGGGCCGCGCTGGAGCCTCACGGTTGCTGCACTGCCAGGGCCAGGGTGGGGCGGGCCAGGGGAGCTGACCCCATGTGGGCCTCTCACGCGCCCTGACCTCCTTCGTTCAGCAGCTGAAGCATTGTCTTGGAACCACAAACGTCTGTATTTATGCGAAGTTTTTTAACACGTTATTTCTTTTGTTAGGTAAAGGTTAAGGCTTGGGGTGTGTCCCGGTAACTTTTACCCCACGGTGCCAAATAATTGCTAACGTGTATTGAGTACTTAGTGTTCTAGGTGCTCTGAGTGTGTGTGGTTTTGTCCTCATAGCCTCACTGTGTTAGGTACTGTTATCCCTGTTGTATAACCAAAGAAGCTGAGACCCGGAGAGGTTAACCAGGATCACACGGGCAGTTCGGTGATGGCCAGGAATGTGGCCCCAGGCCCCATGCTCTTTAGCTGAGGCGGCCACCTGGGCCCCTTCCTGGCTCTGCTGTCTGCGGGAACGACGTGCTCCGGGGTTTGCATGTCCTCTTAGCCTGGAGCAGGACTGATGGTGGTTCTGCAGGTTTTCCGCTGCTGGTCTTTATTCCTCATTGGCTTTTGTCTAAACCCCAGAAAAGTTTGTCTGTTTTTTAATCCAGCCATTGAAATTCTAGGGCAAATTAGTGATTTGAAAAGGTGTCATTAAATAGCCCACGTGTGACATAAACAGGGCTTATAGTTTTGAGTTGCCCATGCAGTTGATACGGAATGCAAATGCTGTTCTTCTTTAACTTCGTGTAGGCATTCAGGGCTTCTGCAAGGACTTGCTGGAGGTGGCAGACATTCTGGAGAAGGCAACACAGTGTGTCCCAAAGGAGGAGATTAGAGACGATAACCCGCACCTGAAGAACCTCTACGAGGGGCTCGTGATGACTGAGGTCCAGATCCAGAAGGTGTTCAGGAAGCATGGCTTACTCCGGCTGAACCCTGTGGGGGCCAAGTTCGACCCCTACGAGCACGAGGCCTTGTTCCACACGCCGGTTGAGGGCAAGGAGCCGGGCATGGTGGCGCTCGTTAACAAAGTGGGGTACAAGCTGCACGGGCGCACCCTGAGACCCGCCCTGGTTGGGGTGGTGAAGGAGGCGTAGCGGCCCTCACGGGCTCCGGGGCTTTGTTAGGATCACTCGCTGACTCGGGCCGCTTCATCTTTTCTCGTCTGCGGGTGCGCTTGACCTTTTCCTAAACCTTGTTGCCAGGCTTTAGTGACCAGTGGCTGGACAGGAAGTAAGCCAGTTGCACAGTTGTGTTAATGAACATTCGGGAGTTACTAGTTCCACGTGCTTACGGGACAGGCCGGCGGGACGCTACTGGACCCTAAGGTATCGGGAAAAACACCGTGTCTCCTCAGACTCGGGGGACGTCAGAGTATTTCAAGTGAATAAAAGGTCTTCGGGAATCCTGCTGTTGGCTAGCTGGCTGCGCCGGCTACACTGCGTCTCCCCGTAGCACGCGACTTCCTGGACCGCTCAGCCCGCCACCCGTCACTCGGGGAGGGCAAGGCGAGGGGTTAAACATTTTTCTTGCTGAGAAAAGTTGTACGATGCCCTTGGTGAGGAACATATTTGAGTTCGTTCATGATCAGTTACTGGCTCGCTGCTAAGAGCGATCATCTTCTGGCTTTGGGAGATGTGAGACCCGCGGGCACACCCTAACGTCCTCACCTCCTTATTTTGCCAGTAACTGAATTTGACACGCTCAGTTACTTTTGTCCTGTTTGTTCGTCTCTTTATAGAAAGGTTTAAATCTATACCCAACTAGTTACTAATGATCAGAAGGTACTTTCCCTAGTAAGATGGACTTTCTTAGAAATCTGAGGACTGCGTGCTTGGTATGTTTTAAATGTTAAATTTAAAATTTTATTTCAGAGGATTAAAGCCCTGTTGTTTATTTTCCTACGTTCTGCTAGCTATGTGCTTTGGTGGAGGAGAGCAAGGAGACCCTTACTAAGCGAAGTGTGACTTAGCTTCCCGGGTCTTTGCTCACTCCTGCAGCTGTGTGCCTGACACGCGCAAACGTGTTGGCTTCTGTCCCGGGAGGGGACCGTGGACACTCAGGAGCAGCAGCAAGGACACATGACCGGCAGGCGCTGAGCCTGTGACTCGCCGCAGGACCCTCCGTTCCTCATGTTAGGGGAAGAGTTGAGTGAGTGAGGCACTCTTATAAATGAGGGAAAAAAGTAACCTTCCACTAGCTTTGCTTCTGAGAGGTACTTCTAGGGTTAAAGGTCAACACTGTTACTTCGATTTACTGCACAAAAAAGGTGGGCAGTCTATTTGAAAGGTGTAGGTAATATTCCCATAATTAAAATTCCAATTTATACCATTTCAAGAAATTTCCCCCCTTTTTATAAATTTATTTCATTTTCGGCTGCATTGTGTCTTCGTTGTTGCGTGCAGTCTTTCTCTAGTTGCGGCGAGCGGGGGCTACTCTTTGTTGCGGTGTGCGGGCTTCTCACTGCAGTGGTTTCTCCTGTTGTGGAGCACGGGCTCTAGGCGCGCGGGCTTCAGTAGTCGTGGCACGCAGGCTCTAGAGCGCAGGCTCAGTAGTTGTGGCGCACGGGCTTAGTTGGTACACGGCACATGGGATCTTCCCGGTCCCCTGCATTGGCAAGCAGATTCTTAACCACTGCGCCACCAGGGAAGCCCGTCCCCCTTTTCTTTTAAGCTGCTTTAAATAACTTGGTCAAGGGCATAGCCCGGAACTAAAGGCAGCAGTACAGCATATTGAGAAACAGCCGAGAGGTACGCCTGCTCTTCACACTGTGGCTGTGAGCACAGCCTTTCACCTCCCTGGACTCATCTGTAAAATGAGGGTGAATAAGAAAAGTAATTTTCGGGGCTTCCCTGGTGGCGCAGTGGTTGAGAATCTGCCTGCCAATGTGGGGGACACGGGTTCGAGCCCTGGTCTGGGAAGATCCCACATGCCGCAGAGCAACTAGGCCCGTGAGCCACAACTACTGAGCCTGCGCGTCTGGAGCCTGTGCTCCGCAACAAGAGAGGCCGCGATAGTGAGAGGCCCGCGCACCGCGATGAAGAGTGGCCCCCACTTGCCGCAACTGGAGAAAGCCCTCGCACAGAAACGAAGACCCAACACAGCCAAAAATAAAAAAATAATTTTTTTTTAAAAGTAATTTTCAAACTAATTTCTGTGAACGTGTGCAGTCCCCTCCCATCCCTTTTCACCTAGAGCTGCGCCTGCAAAAAGGCGCTAAACCTAGAGATGGTCTCGCTTAAAGGTGATCAGCTATTTGTTTACTGTTTCACTCATCCACAGTCACTGCTAACAGGAAAACATTTAATTTTGTACACACTGACACTGGCAATTAAAGACCCGTGGGCCGCACCGTGGTCGAGTTCCTGGGTTTTGCGTGATCGCGGCCTGGATTCGTAGCACGGTGTAGGTGACAGAGGCGCGCTGTCTACTCACCATCGGCTCTCCCGGCCTGGCTCCACGAGAGCTCTGGGTGTTCCGCTTCTTTCAGGGAAGGAGAGTGGCGTGAAGGGTTTTCTGCTTAACTGAAATCTATTTTAACTCCTCACAGTTTGGAGGAAAAACTGGTGTGACACGTTAGTGCCACACTATGACGTCACGGGCTGTCTGTCCCCCATCCTGATTTTGAAGGCTGGCTCATAGCATCTATGAGACTGAAAAGCTAAGGCTCCAGGGGCAGGCGGTAAAAAGCAAGCAGTGACACTATTTGGTTCTCAACCTGTTTAATATGTAAAAGGGAAATAAGAACAGTAGGCAGAGTTTCGGTTTTAATACATTCTCGGAATGTTGGCCACCCAGAGCATTATTCTGAATAGCTGATTATCTTTTGTGACTCAAAGAGTTTAAATTCTGAAAAGACCTAATTAATTCCATGGGATTATGGTGACTAATTTATCATGAGAATTAAATATAGAAATTTAAAGGCTCCGAGCTAACAGCAGGGTAAGGACTAATGTGACAGTAATAGCTGGAGTTGATGGGATAAGAGGCAACCAATCGTAAAATTACATTTCCCTTGTAACGAAGCGTTAATACTTTAACATAAATTATACATTCATTATGGTGTTTGTTTAAAAACAGTCAAGCCTAAATAAATTCTTCATACCATCAAAAAAGATACACATACTGAAAACCTGCTTAAACACAAAAGTTTTTCACTTGACAGCTCTCAGCCAGGGCCACGCACATTTACAGGGAGCTTTTGCTTCTCAAGCTTCATGAAAGTCTGGCAATCAATCATTTTATATAAAAATAAGACTAAAGTTAAAACCTCATCAAACTAGGAATCTGATGTAGAAAATCAATGACATCAGAGTAGCTAAAGCCAGTAGTTCTCAAACTTCAGCCTGCATCCCAGTCACCTGGAAGGCCAGTAAAAACACAGCTCCACGGGCCCCAGCCCTAGCGTTTCTGAGGACGGGGGCGGGGCCCGAGTACCTGACTTTCTAGCAGGTTCCCAGGGGATGCCGAGGCTGCCAGTCCAGGAACCCCAGGTGAGAACACTGGCTGGAACCCCTGCGGACACGTAGCACGGTCTCCGTCTCTGCTGAGCGGCGGGCAGGACCTGCGCTCTGCCAGCCGCCGTTACCCTGCGGGGCGCCCGGGAGGAAAAGCGCTGCCCGCTACTGCGTGCTCTCGCGGGCGTGCCGGGCCCCTCGTTAGGTCACGGGGCGCTTCCCTGCCAGCGGGCCGCGCGGTTTACAACTGAAGCCATATACAGTGCATCTGGAGGGCTTATTTAATGCTGAAAATTTTACCCTAGAGGACAGAAGAACGTAAGAAGAAAGGAAAAGGCACCGTAATTAAGTCGTTCTTGGAAATGATGAGGTTTTCTTCTTTTTTCTTTCAAATAACTTCTTCACTTTAATGTAACTTCAAGCCCAGACACTCTGGGAGGTAAACAGTCTTGGTAGCTGTGAGGGAGGAGAGGCAGGACGTGCCCCGGGAGGAACCGACCGCTGGGCTCTGGCCACTCCACCAACTCCAAAGCAGGGCCTTGGACACAAGAGCCCTGAGCAGCGGGAAGACGAGGGACTCCTCGGGTTCCAGAAGGAAGGTACCGTCCAGGTCCACGAAAGAGCGCCCCTGGGAGCATCTCTAAACAGGGCCGGGCAGAAGCCACCTCTGAGTGGGGTTCAAGACGGTGACCCAGAGAAGCGGTGCCCAGGCCTCGCCAAGCTGAGCGCCTGACGCCACCCCAAGTAAGATGCAGGGCCACAGTCGCAGCGGAAGAGGTACTTGCAACCGGGGTGAAAACCCTGGGGGGAGCTAACGCCAGAACCCAGAGAACTCTCCTCAACCGTGAACCTTCTAAAACGAGTTCTTCCAAGTAAACCGCGTGCAACTTCTCAGAGCAGCAAAAAGCAGCCCCAGCATTCTGGCAGTCCGTGCTGGGCCCGGTGTCCTCCGAGACCCAAGGGAGCCCGCCAAGGGCCGCTGCTCCTCCCACGGTGAGCCCCCCGGGAACAAGCCGGGGCGGTCGGATTCGGGAGCTACGGACGCTCCATTTGACCAGCTTGTTCCACACCAGATTCCTCCTCTCCAGTCCCTGCGGACGCCCTGTCCTGTCCTTCCCCGGCCTCTCTTCCCCCTGCCCTGCCCGGCCCCCACCGAAAGTGCCACGTGCCGGGCTGTGCCGAGGTGTCAGGTCACAGGGCGCAGCTGGCAGCCCAGCAGGGCAAGGCGTCCCTCTGCCCACAGCACGACAGTCATGTACCAGAGGGAAGAAACTCACAAATAAAGGGAAATTACCCAATCTCGTCATATTCTCCAAACCGAACACTTAAAGGCAAATCGTCATCTTAAAGTATTACTCTCAGGACTAAGTTAAAATACTTGTCTCCCCCACGATCCGATATAAGAGTGTTTCTATTGCTTCTAAAGAGGACCATAAAAAGAATTTATATCCTCAAAAAAGAACTCAATTTGTTTAAAAAAGAGCAACGGGGAAAAAAGCGTTTCCTCGCCCCTCCCCCACCCCCCTCCCCCGGTCATTTTGGCTCACAAGCTTTTCCGCATCACTCCAGGGCTCACAGCGACTCGCCTTCAGGAAGCATCCCTGGAAATCCAACCACTCTCCGTGAGGAAGTTTAAAATCCTTTTCTTCAGGACCTTGTCCAGGTAGCTGGGCAGGCGGCTTTTGGAGGGGATGCCCTGCCGCTTCTGGAGGTGGTCCTTGATGATGATGGTCTTCACGGTCACGTAGCGAGCGGGGCTCAGGTTCACGGAGCTGCAGAGCACCTTCTCGCGGTCCGACAGCAGCTCGAAGCCGGGCAGGTTCTCGATGGCGGCGAATTCGCTGTCCTTGCCGTCCTCCTTCCCCCGCTTGGAGCCGGCCGTGTTCTTGTTCTCCTTCCGCTTCTCCCGCTTGTGCCGGGCCGCCTCGTACTCGGCCGATTCCTCCATCTTGGTGATGCCGTTGCGCCGGTACCGCTGCAGCTCCCGGATCTTGGCGCGCAGCATCTTCTCCTTGTGCATGTTCTCAAACAGGTCGTCGAACTCCTTGCAGGACATGAACTGGTAGAGCGGCCGCAGCTTCAGCCGCAGCTCCTTCTCCTCCTTGGTGACCTTGCGCTTGGCCGTCTTCTCCTTCTCCTTCTTGTCCTTGCCCAGGAAGGCGGGCACCAGGTTGTAGTCGCGCGCGATGTTCTTGCGCCGCTGCCGCTCCTTGAGCTTCCGCACGTACATGTCCACGTGCGCGCGCTTCAGCTCGATCTCCACGTCGTCGTCGTCGTAGTTGACCGAGAGCCCGCTGATGAGCGTCTCGGCGTCCTGGTCGTACTCGATCTCGTAGTCGTCCCGCAGCGGCATGTAGCCCAGCTGCTGCTGCTCGGCCACCGAGATGTCTAGGGGAGGCAAGGGGGTGGTGAGGCTGGGAGACAGGGGGCCTCCACTGGGGCAGGTGTGGTCTGTCACCCGATTGGGGATGGTGTCGGGGATGCAGGCTTTCCCCAGGTTTCCGTGGATGTACATGCTTACATAATGCTCCATCACTTCCTGGGGAGTCCGGGAAGCGCCAACGTGAGCAGCCATATCCTCCTACAACGGCAAAGGTCAGAGGTCATTTCCAAAGTCGGAGTGTCAGACTCAGCGTTCGCGCGATTCCCTTAACGCTTTCACAAAGGTTCACCTGAACTACTTCCTATGGCATCATTATGGTCCCCTCCCCAGAGACACTCCTCCTGCACATTCTTTAGGGCTGGGCTGATCACGTGGAAGTCAGCGCTAGAGGGAACCTTCGAGGATTCCGCCCGCCCGTGAGAAAGTGAGGACCCAGAGAGGCGCCAACGTGCGCGGGGTCACGGTGCGAGCTGGCAGCAGAGCGGGGCTGGAACCCACGCCTGAGATCCCGACTCTGCTCCCGGCTCCCTAAGAGAGCGAGCGGAGGCCCCTGGCACGGGCCGATCTGCCCGCCGCACAAGCCGCTCTCGGGGCGGCTGTCTGGCCGAGGGGCTCACAGGATGCGGGCGCACAGCCAGAGCCCTGGGGCGCACGCCTCATCCCAGCCCACCTCTCCATTCCCAGACCAGACAACAGACACGCCCGGGTCTCCATCGCGCTGCCCGCCTCCCAACAGAAAGGGCCGAGGCCCGGTCTTTGACACCCCGGCCCCGAAGGTCCGCCTGTCCCTTTCCTAGGGGGCAGTCGCGTTGAGTGGGAAAGAGCCTTTCAAAGGGGAAGGTGGGCCATCACTTCTGACAGCCCCCGTGGCCTGGCGGCTGGAAACGCCCGGGCTGCAAGCAGGCGTTCATTCCGCGAACACAGAGTTATTAATGGGAGGAAATTGTACAACTCCCTCAATCTTTTCCTTCTGCCAAGAGGCCTCTTCCTCAAAGTCAACCGCTAAAGCCACTTCAGAAAGTAACTGCCCAAAATGCGCACTCATTCACCGGCAGCCACTCAGCACCCCGCCCGCCTCGCTCAGCCCGCGCTCTGCCCTCCCGGCTCTGGCAGCCGCCGGGGCGCCGCACAGGCTGCCTTCCGCCCCAGAAACGCGCGCCCCCCCGCCCCCCGAGATCGGGATGGTCCCTGCACCCCCAAAGGCCAAACTGGAACCCAAGAAACCAGCCAGTCTCCTCGGGCTGACGCTGCTGACAAACTGGGCATGGAGGGGAGGGGAGGGGAGGGAAGCATTAGGAAGGATCCCTGGCACAGCGACCGGACCCAGCGTCCCTCCCGGAGGTGCCGCACAGAGGGCGGGGCTGAAAGGCACCGGAACAAAGAAGGCAGGACCAGGACCTAACTGCAAGGCCTCTTTCTGAGCACCATGCAGGGAAAAGGGAGGACCACAGCTAAAGCTAGACTCTGTCTCATGGAGAAACTACATGGTTTCTTCTTTAAAAATCACTCTTAGCGGGCTTCCCTGGTGGCACAGTGGTTGGGAATCCGCCTGCCAATGCAGGGGACACGGGTCGAGCCCTGGTCTGGGAAGACCCCACATGCCGCGGAGCAACTAAGCCCATGCACCAAGCTACTGAGGCTGCGCTCTAGAGCCCGCGAGCCACAACTACTGAGCCCGCGAGCCACAACTACTGAGCCCGCGAGCCACAGCTACAGAGCCTGCGCTCTAGAGCCCGTGCTCCACAACAAGAGAAGCCACCGCAATGAGAAGCCTGTGCACGGCAACAAAGAGTAGCCCCCGCTCGCCATAACCAGAGAAAGCCCGTGCGCAGCAACGAAGGCCCAACACAGCCAAAAATAAATAAAATAAAATAAATAAATTTATATAAAAAAAAAAGACACTTAAAAAAAAAAAAATCACTCTAAGCATCAACTCTGTCATTATCCTTCCCCAGGAAGCATTTCATCCAAAAAACAACAAAACAAAAGCAAGTCACAACCATTCCCAGCAGCTACTGTCACTGACCCAGGCTGGCCACTCCCTCCTCGGAGCCTTGAGTCCCACAGTAAAGGAGCAGGAGGCCCCCCTCAGCGGCCGGTGAGGCTCTCATGGACGGTAACGGTCTTCCCCTGGCTCCACCTTGGGGCCCAGGAGCCCCTGTGACACACTGGGAAGACACTGTCCCTGACCCACGCCCTTTCGGGAGCATGTCACCCTGGTGAGCGTGTCTGGGGAGCGGGATTGCCCGCCTGCGCCTGGTCTGAGCTGCCAGCTCCGGGAGCCGTGCCCCTCAGCCTCTCCCCCTCACCGCAGCTTCCACCCAGGCTGCGTGGGTAGGAACTTGGGCCCCCGATCTGGGCCCCGTCCCTGGTCCGGTGCAGACCTGCTGTGAGAGCTCTGCCCTCCAGCAAGTCTGCTGTCCACCCTGAACCCCAGCGACCTGCCTCCCAGAAATCATCAGATGCTCAGAGCACCACACTGAGGGTAAAATTTAAACCCTGAAAGAACAGAAGGATTCTCGGCAGCAAAGCTGCATCTGACCAAACCAAGGTATTTTTATTGATCTGAGGTTCTCTCCATCAATCCCGACACTCTGGGAACAGAGAGCAGAGGCTGTGGAGGCAGCAAGGAAGCCCGGGGGCCGCAGGATGCACGGCGCGTCCTCCCGGCGAGGGCTCTCGGGACCTCACCCGCGTTTGCTCCCACATGGGGCAGCTGAAAACGCACGCAACAGAAGGGTGTGTTCACGCTGCTGCCCTCGTGCCCAAACAGCTGGGAGACAGAAAGCTCTCCGCCTGTGGTGCATCAGACACCTTCTAAAGACACACGATTCCAGCCCCGTCCCCCAGGGCATCAGGTGAGGTTGGCAGGGGGCCACTTCACTGCACACCTTCTTATGACTTAGCGTTTTCAACGTTATGAACGTACTGCCCATTTTTAAAACTAAGGAAAAGTCCCAAGCAGAGGGAAGCATCAGGAGAGGGGACCCTGGTCGGCTCTGTTCACCACTGTGAGGCCAGGGCCCGGCAGCCAACCCCAAATTACAGACGCCCCACAAGCACCGGGCCAGTACTCCCCACAGGTGTCCCGGGCCCAGAGACACGGAAGGAAGCGTGCAGCCCCAGAGCGGACGAGACGTGGCAGCTACCTCAACGGGGGTGCTGGTGGGACCGCGGGCCTGTCTGTGCGTGAGCTAATGGCTCTGGGCTGCTTCCTGCACTGAGCAGATGCAAGATGCTCACATTTCGGGAGGGATTCGGTGTGCTGGTTTTTCACTTCTTTTGAGTAAAACTACAAGTATTTTTTAAGTAAAGTTAAATTCTGCCTCAATTCTCTGTTTACACAGGTCTAAGATTTTCATCCAAAATGTTTAAAGGAAAAACATACAGAGCCCTTAAAAGACACGGCTCTTGTGTTCCGGGGGGCGACACCCCAACGCTTCCGTGGCTCCACGCCTTGCTCTGCAAATATCCACACTCCCGCGGCTGCGTGGCGGCCAGGCGGGCGGCCTGGGCTCCCAGCCCCGGCGGGCAAGCGGGCCACCCAGCTGTGGGCCCCGCGCTGACACCTCAGTTATCCAGCTCCTCTTCAGGTAACAAAGGGGGTCGCTGGCTCCAGATGGACCCGGGCGATGGGTATTTATGAAGCCACAGATCAGTGGGGCTAGCGCCCTGTCACCCCCATCCTGGGCTAGGAGCCCAGGAACCCCCATCAGCAAGCACGCCAGCCACTGCCTAAGGAAGGCCACTGCTGGGAGAGACAGTGGCCGCCAGCTACAGCTGAGAGAATCGCGCCCCCAGGGGCCACCACATTAGCTTAATGAGCAGTGAACAAGGCCCAGGAAAGCACGCAAGGTCCTAGTTTCCAAGGACCCTCGAACAGTGAGGGTCATAATGGAATAGTCTAAATGACAGCGATGGCCCAGCTCTGATTCTAATAGGAGTCCACAGAAGGTAGACAGGCTCAGGGACGCGAAACCACAGTAATGAACACATTTTGAAAGATGACGGTTGAGAACAGCAACGGCGCTCCTTCCACAGGCCCAGCACCCTGCCCGTCACACCCTTCAATCTTCACGTGTCAGTGGCCACGCAAGTGAGGGAAGTGGCCCATCGCCATGTTATGGCGTCCCACGTGACAGCAGGCGGGTGAATGGGAGGGACGTTCTTTCCCTCACGTGTTCAAGGTCAAAGTTGTTTCTTAATCCAGATAGATGGATAGACAGATGGACAGAGGATGGATGGACGGAGGGACAGATGAACAGAAGGATGGATGGACAGACAGACGGCTGGGCAGGCAGAAGCAACAAAAGTGAGTTTGGGGGAAAGAGATTTGAAGAGAAAGTTCCCTTCAAGCACCACTAGAACTAAACAAGGAACACAGCTGTATCCTGCGGTTGGCTCCGCTCCCTCCGCAGCACGCAGTACCACACCGGTAAGCAGCCCAAAGCCTAACGCTAAACGCTTAGGAAAAAAGAGACTCCCATCTTTGCCAAAAGGTAAGGAGAGTTAGGAATGCTGCTTCCTGAAGTCCTCAGAAAAATAAAGGAAAACGTGTCGCTCAGACACTGAACTGGGCCCGTGAGGTCTACTTTCCAAGGCCACTGGACCCAGGCCAGAGGCAGCCTCTCCAGGAGAGGAAGGAGGCCCAGGGGGCAACAGCTCCCCCGGGCGCTCCGGCTGCTCGGCACGCCCTCCGGCCTTCCCAGGCGCGCTCATGCCAGCCGCCAGCACCTGAGCTGGGAAGGGAAGAAAGAACAGTCCAGAGAACCGGCAGCACTGCGGGCCGGCCCGCTCCCGCCAGCGGGGCCGCCTCGGGTCTCTCCCCTCCGTGCTGGCCGCTCTCGCCCGGGGCGGCCTCTGCCCCCCCTGACCTGAAGGTCTGCTCGCCGGGCTGCTGGGCCGACATCCTCCAGACAAATGCCAACTACTTCCCACGTGCACAGGCTGGGGCCGGGCTTCGCGACCCACTCCTGGCCCCACCCCTTCACCGCGCAGTAACTCAGACGAATCACTTCTCTGTGCCTCAGTCTCCTTGTCTGAATTACGGAGGTAACGCCACCACCTCCTTCACGGGACAGAAGGGGGAGTTAATGAGGTGACACACGCACAGCGCTTAGCCCAGTGCCGGGCACAGTTTGCCCCCGTGGATGTTGGCTATCGTTACTACTACGAAGCGGTCAGCGTCACTTCCACAACCTGTGTTTATTCTCAAGACCCAGATCATCTCCTGAAGGGAGCCTTCGATGATCCCCAGAACTAGGTTCAGATTCTGGCTCAATTACTTACTAGCGTGGGATCCTTATCCTCTCAACTTCTGCTTCTTGATCTGTAATTCCTCCTCTTTAAGGGTTTGGTCAGGATAAAACAAAAACCATCATGAATAGTAACAGTTAACGTGTACGAGCCTTTACATCTGTCACCTCATTTCATCCTCCTAGCGGTTCCCACGAGGTACCATGACTTTTACTCCCCACGTTTTACGGACTGGGAGAATAACCCTAGGTGAAGCTACCCCCCAGGGCACCGGCCAGCACTCGCCCACCCAGTGGCGCAGGGCACACCAAGAGCAGGCCGTGCAGTCAACTGCTTTCTGAGACGTTCAAAAGGCAGCGCAAGGCCCCGCCGCCGGGCTCCCGCTCTCCTCTCCAGACGGACCGCATCACAGAAGTGCGGCCACGGCTCCCCCTCTGACCTCCGGGATGTGTGAGGGCACCGCACGACCTACTTCTTCCCGGGCAGAGAATGCAGTCCAATCTTTGTGCACAAACCAGTGCCTTTCACAGAACGACTATCTCTAGCGTCACAGAGCACCCTTCCTGTGCAGGCTGGCGGTTCTGCTCTAGAGCATCCTGAAGAGCGCACATCCTTTCCCGGCGGCAGCGTCTGCCTGGGAGGCGGAGGTCCGGAGGCCGGCTTCGCTCCGGAGGCTCAGGGGCCAGGCCTGGGGCGGGCGTGCGCTGCATCTCCCGAGAGGGGCACGGCTCCAGCTTCCTTTTTCTTTAAGGGAAGAAGCCTCAAGGGGACAGAAGCAACCCAGCAGCCCCAGGGGCTGGGGCAGAGACCCCGAGAGCAGCCAGGACGCCGCAGGGGCCCCGGGGCAGCAGAGAGTGAGTGGCCTGCGGGGCCGGGAGAGAGCGGGGTCCAGGGCGGACTCAGAGCCCGGAGGGCGCTCCGCGGCCGGCTCCCCCCACGGCTCTCCTCGTGCCCAGAGGAGCGCCCGGGCCGCCCGCCACCGGGACAAAGGGCCGGAGCCTGTGACAGGGACGCGAGCAGGAGCCCGGCACCGGCCTCCCTCAGTCACTCCTTACACTCGTCCGCCTGCCCCGTGGACTAAACCTGGGCTTCGGACCCGGACCTGCAGCCCCACCTGGGCCTCCGCGCCCCCGCGTGCACGTGTGCCCTTCTCCCGGACTGGCTGCGAGGACCCCGGGCCGGGCCAGCCCCCTGCGCCGGAGCCCCGCGCGCTCACACGGGGCCCTGGACGTGGCCACTGCCTCCTCCAGCCCCGGCCGGTCACCTTTTACAGTGAAGAGAACAGCCCGTCTGCCTCTGGGGGCTGGGAGGACGCCCTGGGCCGCCCACCCCGCATCGTAGGCCCCAGACCTTCCCCTGCCTTCCAGCCCGACCCCTCCTCTGGGATGCGCTGCTGTCCGGGTCAGGGCCGCCTCCGACCGCAGAGGTTGGTGACTAACACGGGTCTCTTGTCTGTGCTTCCAGGTCATCAGCCACTGCAGGGGCCCTGTCCACCTCCCTAAACTCACTCAGGATTCACCAGCTCACACAGGGGACTGGCCCTCAAGGGGACTAAAGCCTCTCAGGTCAAATCAGGCTACCTGTGAAAGAGCTTGAAAAAGCTGTGTGCCCCACTGCAAAAAACAGCATGGCAGGTCCTCAAAAAAATTACACAGATCCAGCAATTCCACCTCCTGGTATTTACCCAAAATAATAAGGACTCCAGGAGATATCTGAACACCTACGTTCACTGCAGCATCATTCCCAACAGCCAAAAGTGGAAGCAACCCAAGTGCCCATCGATGGAAGACTGGATAAACAAAAGGTGGTCCATCCACACACTGGAGTATTAGTCAGCCTTAAAGAGGAAGGAAGTCCTGACACCTGCTACAACACTGACGAACCTGGGGAACATTATCGTAAGTGAAGCAAGCCTGTCACAAAAGCACAAACGTTATTACATGAACCCACTTACGTGAGGTCCCTAGGACAGGTAGACCCATAGGGACACAAAGTAGAAGAGCAAGTACGAGGGGCTGGGGGAGGTGGAAACGGGGGACAGAGTTTCTGTCTGTGAAGATGTTCTGGGGATGATGGTGGTGATGGCTGCCCAACGTGAATGTACTCATGCCACCGAACTGGACACTTACAAATGGTTAAAATGGCAAAGTTTACATCATGTATGTTTTACCACAATAAAAATATATACTTTTTTTTAAATAATAGAAGTTTTAAAAGTCACACGCCTGGGCTTCCCTGGTGGCGCAGTGGTTGAGAATCTGCCTGCTAATGCAGGGGACGTGGGTTCGAGCCCTGGTCCAGGAAGATCCCACATGCCGCGGAGCAACTGGGCCCGTGAGCCACATCTACTGAGCCTGCGCGTCTGGAGCCTGTGCTCCGCAACAAGAGAGGCCGCCATAGTGAGAGGCCCGCGCACCGCGATGAAGAGTGGCCCCCGCTTGCCACAACTAGAGAAAGCCCTTGCACAGAAACGAAGACCCAACACAGCAAAAAAAATATATATATATAAAAGAGTCACACGCCTTACTCCACATCAGTGGTTTTCGAGTAGGGTCCCTGGGCCAGCAGCAGCGTCACCTGTGAAGTGGTTAGAAATGCAGATTCTCACACCAAGCCTCAGACCTGCTGACTTCAGAACCCGGAGGGGGAGAGGGGACAGGATTCGTGTTTAACAAGCCGTCCAGGGTATTCTCAATCACAATGCTCTGCATAACCGTATTCATTCTAGCTGGTTTCTCCATCCAGGCTCTTCCCTCCTCCTCCTCCCCATCCTTAATGGCAATTAAGAACCCCGCTGTCGGGAGGCTCACAGGATGGACCTACCCGTTCCCACCAGCACACAGAAGGGACTTTCGCCTGGTTGAGGAGGTGACCGTTCTCATGGTCCCCAAACGAGGCTCTGCTGACCCACTGCATTAGGACTCCCTGAGAATGTCTGTAAACACCTATTTCCAGACCTCACCCAGGGGCTACTCTGTGCACCTAGCACAGGGGCTGATATAAAACGGGCCCCAAGTAAGTGCCGGATGAACAAATGAACCAACGACTGCACAGCGCAGCGATCACCTACATATCCGGCATCACCCGGCTGCCGGATGCCTACTGTCATCTACAAGAGTAAAACTCCTTGTGCAGGACATTCCACCTGCCTCCGATAATTAGGCCGAATGTATGTGCACAAGCACAAGCCCCCGCAGAGCCCACAGAGAACTTCGCATCCTTTTTCAGTTTGAAATCTAGCTTCAAGGCCAGCTTGAACCCCACCTCCTCCTAGAGTCCTCCTGACCACCGTCTGTCTGCAGGAGCCCGGGCCTCCCTCAAACTGTTCGATGCTCCAGCAACCAATCCACAAACGTAGAATATTTCACCCTTGTGTTTACGTCTGTGTCTGCGTTCCTGTAGGATCCATGTCTCATTCTGAATCTGCATAGCGTCCACCACACGACCGGCTGCCCTGGGGGGAGGAGGTCTCAATACCCACGGTGATGAGTCCCTGTGGGCCCACCCGCCAGCCCTGCCCCGGTCTCGCCGTCACAGCTGTGTGTACCCCCGACCCCCGCGGCTCGTCCCCAAACCCTCCCGGCCTTACTGCGGGCACCCCTCGGCCGGGCCCGCAGCCCCGGGACGCGGCGTTGAGTAGATGGCCCGGGCTACACAGCGGCCTGTCCCCACGAAGTCCCCACGACCCCGCGGAGAAATCGGAATGAAGGGTGTCACCTTCCTCCGCGCCACCGTCCCCACTGCCTTTCTCCACACTCCACACTCAGCCCGTGAAAGCCAGTTCCTGCGCCCGCCCCGTCACCGTCGCCGTCGCCCCGCCCCGCCCCACCCACTCACCTCCCGCCGAGCCGGGTCCAGACCTGGCTCCCGTGTCGCTCTTTACCCCGGGAGGTTAAGGCCCAGGCTCCGGGTCAGGCCTGTGTCTACACCCTGGCCCCACCGCGTGGAAGGCTGGGGCATCCTGCACGAGTACTTTAAGTTCTCGGAGTCGCTGTTCTTCAGCTGTAAACTGAGAGCCACCCCACAGGGCTGCTGGGAGGAGCGTCACCCAGAACCGGCGCTTGCTAACGACGGCAAGCGTGGGACACGCCGCTTACGAGCTCACACCTGGGAACGACACGCATCTCAGAGCAGCAGAGGAGCTTCTGATGACGCACAGTGAAGCTCAGGGTAAAGCAGCCCCAAAGAGCACAGCTACAGACACTAGAGCTGGCGCCTCGGCGTGGCCTGTGGACCTCCAGGCCTGGCTAGCCTCCCCCAGAACCCACCACCGGTTCAGCAGGGAGAAGCACCCGGCTTTGTCTCTCGTAACAGCTGAGCCTGCTGCCAGCCGGGAGTCGGAATCTGCATTTTTAACAAGCTCCCCGGGTGATTCATGTGCAAGTTAAAGTCTGAAAAGCACTGCTTTCGAGAACGCCCTCCCAGCTTCCTCTGAATCACTGCAAACGTTTTAGCCCCCGGCTCGTTTCGCGAGTGTTTCCCACAGTGCTGCAGGGCAGGCAGTGTAGACGGCGCAGCTAGGAGCACGGACTCTGGGGTCAAACTGTTCAGTTTAACACCTGCTGCTCTGGGCTGCTGGGAGGGCCTCACAAGAAGCGCAGGGGAGCTCAGCACGGTGGCCGGCACCCAGCAAGGCTCTTGGTCCACGCTAGCTACTTTGAGCTGCTACTGTAGAGACAAGAGCTGCAAGAGTAAGTGGGGAAGGGAAGGCTCTCTAAGGCAGTGATGTATAAGAAGAAAGACCAGTCACGAGCCCTGATCTGGCGGAAGAACTCTCTAAGCAGAAGAACTAAAAAATGATCAAGGAGGGTAGCAGCTGGGATCCCAGGGGTAGGCAGGTACTATAAGGCCTGCAGGCCCTGACGTTTCATCTCCAGAAAACTGGAAGCCACGGAAAGCTGATGTGACGTGACGTGTCCTCAAAGAGCACTCCGATCCTGTTGCCTGGAATGTGCTGCAGGGCGCAAGCACGAAGCAGGGAGGCCAGTAAGGAGGCTCCCGAAGTGGTCGGGCGAGAGAGAAACATCAGCCTGGACTAAGGCTGAGGCAAGTGGTTAGATTCTGGAAATATGCTGAAGACAGGCTGCTACTGAACTGGACCCAGAAGGCCCTGAGGATGGTTCTTCATTTGTAGCCCGAGTAACTGCTCGAGGTTGTGAGATCTGGGTCAAGGAACGTCGAGATGTCCGGGAGATAAGCACGAGGATGTCAGGGATGGGCTCGCGATCGAAGGCTGGAGCTCAGGGCAGAACTCCAGGCTCAGGACCAAATGCTCACAACACTGTAAGCCCCTGAAGACCCGGGTGAAGTCCTTCTGTAACATGCACAGAGCAGATGCTCAATACACATCAATAAACGGCATTTCAGAACAAAGTGAGAAGGAAGGTTTTCGCGGGTGGCCATCATGATGCTGGTGCCTAGGTGAGAATTTGTACAGCAGCGTCTCTAAGGAGTTGGGGAGAAGAGTAAAGATTCCAGGGCTGTGAAACGGGTACTGGTCCCTGAAGACTGGCTCACTTTATAGAAACAAAAGCAGACATAAATAAAGGCAGGGTGTGTTTGGGAATGTGGGGAGAAGTGTGGAATGCCTTCCAGTAAGCCCAGGAGGAGAGGCGTACGGTCGGCCCTTGGTATACGTGGGTTCAACCCCGCTTCGCCATTTTATACAACGGACTGAGTACTGGAGGACTTTGGTGGCCTGGGAGGGTTCTGAAACGCATCCCCCATGGATACTGAGGGCCGGCTGTACTGCTGGAGAAGTGGCAGCAAGATGAAACACTGGTTCGGGGAAGCTGGGGGACCATCAAGTGGAAGGGTCTGGAAAGATGGGGAGCTGGGGTCAGGTCTCTCCTCCCTACTTCTCACAATGCCTGGAGGTGGCCGCACATCCTTGGCGGCTGCGGCCCAGAGTACAGCCAGGCTTTCCCCTTCCAATAGGGATGAGAGCTTCCTCTTGCAGAGTGAAAAGAGCGCTCCTCAGGGACCACCTAGAGAAGCGCCGCCACGTCTCTCTCTCTCAAGGAGCCCGAGGTAAACGAGTCCAGTCCAGCTCTCGCCTTTTACTCTCAGATAAGTGTCCCCATAGAAACCTCCTGACAGAGGAAGAGACCAAAACCCAGGACGGGACGCTCCTGTGGCGGAACCCACTGAGCCCTCCTCACACGAGGTCCTGGTGTCGCAGGGACGCCAGGATGAACAAGTGCCTGGCAGGGGACACAGGCCACAAAGCGAGCGGGGCCATGAGGGCAAGGTGAGCGCCTGCGAGGCGGTGGGAGAGGCCGCGGGCCCGTGTGGAGCTCGTCTGGCCTTCACCACCACTGTCCTCCAGGCAAACCCAACTCCTTCCTCGGGCGCCTACTGCTGTCAAGTCTGCGGACCTGCCTGTGTCCCCCGACTCCCACTCCGTCCGGTGTCTCGCCCAAGGGGTGCACCCGGCAGACACCTACGGAAGTAATCCCAAAGGCGGGGAAAACGGCCCTGGTGTCAGACAGCCACGGTCCGAACCCCCGCTCCGCTACTTCCTGCTGTGTGACCTTGGGCGGGTGGCTTAACCTCTCGGCGCCGGGTCTGGGGCGTGAACTGGCCCTGTCCCCCCGGCCCTCCGCGGCCGCGCCGAACCCGCAGGTGCGCCGGCCTCCCGGCCCGCTGCTCACCCAGTTTCCGAAGCCGAACTGCTCGATGGCATCCAGCAAAAGCTGCTCCTCGCGGCTGGTCCAGCCGCCCTCGGCCTCGGGCCCCCACAGCGTGAAGCGCCCGCCGTCCACCAGCTGGTAGCCGTGGTAGCGGCGGTGGTGGCCGATCTCGGCGCCGGCCGAGAAGCACTCGGGGCACAGCTCGATGTCCTGGCACTCGGTGCAGCGGAAGCGCAGCGGGCTCACCTCGGCCAGGCAGTACACGCAGTACTTCTTACCGAGCTCCGCCATCTTCCCCCGCCCGCCGCCCGCGCCCGCCGCCGCCGCGACCGCCGTCAGCGCGCCGCCGCCCGGGCCCGCCGCCGCGCTCCAGCAACCGTCGCCCGCCGCCGCGGCCGCCGCCACCGCGCCGCCCCGCCCAGGCGCCGCCAGAGCCGGCCTGCCGGGCCGCGTCCCGCCTCAACACGCAGGCGCCCTCGGGCCGGCCCGGCCGCCGCCGCCGCCGTCGCCCCGCTGCACCGCGCAGGCGCCCCGCGCGCGCCACCGCGCGGGGGCCTGGCCCGCCGCTCTGCGCCTGCGCGCCCCTAGCGCCAGCCGCCCGCCACTCCCAGAGTCTCCCCGACGCCCCGCCCCAGGCCGGGCGCGGGGAAAAGGGCGGAACGGAAGCGCGGCGGACGCGCCACGCCCCTCGTGGAGCGAGCCTACGCCCTCCCCCAATCAACGCTACCCGTCGTCCGGTCGCGACCTCCCATTGGCCTGCTCTTGCTAGGAGGCGGGGAGAAGGGGGCAGGGCGTCAGGCGGACGTCCAGCCAATCGCCGGGCCCACCGCGCGCGCCCCTGGTTGCCCCTGGAAACTTAACAGCCTGCAGCCGGGGTCCGCGGCGCTGGCCCGGAGGGAGGGAGATGGACGACCGCTCCGACCACACTGGCGACCCCGAGAAGGAAGATGGAGATGTGGAGAGCCTGGCCTCACGGCTGTCCGGGATCAAAACCAGCTCTGGCCCCCAGTCCCCGGCCGAACCCGCGGAGCCGGAGCCGGAGGCCGTAGAGGCTTCAGAGGAAGGCGCCGAGCCGGCCGAGTCCCAGGAACGGCCGGCTGCCACCGAGGTTGCTGACGAGAAGGGGCCCGGAGAGCCGGAGTGGCCGGCCGAGGCCGAGGCGGAGGCCGAGCCAGGGGACCTGGCGGAGGCCGGGCCTGAGGAGCCAGCCAAGCCGGAGCCCGAAGGCGGCCCCGAGGAACCAGAGAAGGAGGAGTGGGAGGAGAAGGAGGAGTGGGAGGAGGAGGAGAACGAGGACGAGGAGGAGGCGGAGGTGGCGGCGGAGCCGAGGAGGAAGGAAATCCCATCGCAGGTCTCTCTGCAGCAGGCCACGGCCGGCAAGGAAGAGGCTGCGCCAGATCGAGAGGCTGAGCGGGAAGGACAGCTGGCGGAGGAAGGAGAAAAGAGCGAGGAGAGCGAGAAGAGGCTCGTGCAAGGAGGCCTGGGGAAGACCGAGGACGAGCTGGGGGATTCGGACGAGGGGCTAGAGCTTGGGAGTTGCGATTGGACTGAGGAGGTGCAGACGCAGCAGGAGCAGCAGCTGCGCGCCGAGCTCCTGGAACAGTACCGCTCCCTGATGGTGGCGCGAGGCCGCTACCAGCGCTACAACATCTACCTGCAGCACAAGATCTTCGAGGCGCTGCGCAAGAAGAAGGGCCTGGATGCAGCCGAGGTGCCCGAGAAGGGCGCGGAGCCTGAGGCCCCCGAGAAAGAGCAAGCATACCTACGCCATCTGGCCATGCTGGAGGATCTGAGGAAGCAGGAGTCAGATGACCTGCGCTGGTACCACCGCGAGCTGGACCAGCTGAAGCAGCAGTGCAAAGAGAAGCTCTCCCGGGCGGAGAAGGAATGGCGACGCTTGCAGGCACTCAAGAAGCAGGTGGTGATGCAGGCCATGGGCAGCTGTCGGACGAGGGGTGGTCGCCAGGCCGCTCTGCGAGAGGTGGAGCAGATCCAGGCGTTGGAGGATAAGAAGGAGAAGGAGATAAGCGCCGTGAGGCTAGAGAATGTGCAGCTGAAGCAGAGTTTGGTGCATTTTGAAAACAGGATGAGGGCCCAGGAGGACCTGACAGAGGGCCTGCTCCTGATAGATTTTGAACAGCTTAAGATTGAGAACCAGACCTTCAATGAGAAAGTCGAGGAGCGAAATGAGGAGCTTTTGAAACTGCGCAGCAAGGTGACCAACAATGTGCAAATAATAACCCATGTGAAGGAAAAGTTACACTTTGTGGACATAGAAAATGCGTGTAAAAAGTCAGAGCTTATGGAGATTGAGACTCAGGTGGCCCTAAAGAGGGACATCTTGACCAAGACTAAGCAAGCCCGAGACAGCCTGCGGATTGACAACATCAAGCTGAATCAGAAGTGCGGGCTTCTGGGCAAGGAAGCACTCCTTCGGGACATGGAAGAGAAGGTGGACAGGACTGAAGAGCTCAACCAGCGCTTGGAAGCCCTGAAGCACCATCACGCTGGGCTTATTCTGTCCTGCAGAGGCGTGAAGCAGAACATCAGGGAGGCCAAAGCCTTTCTGCCTTCTTGACGGGAAGAGTCAGCAGAACGTCTTCAATCTCAGCAAACTTCATCCTTCGTTAACTCTTATTCTCCATTTCTTGCCATTCTTACAAAGGCCTATGATGTTTGGGATGGAACTGTGTTTTGTATTCTTAATTTTTCAGCTTCCCAATTAGTGCTGCGCACAAAATTGAGTTAGCGCTCAGTTCACACAGGGTTAAGTAAAATGGGTACAGAGGAACAAACAGGGATGACTTACTTCTCATAAAAAGCTGTCAAAAGCCCTTTTATATCTGAGCAATTCCATAATTTCAGTGTCCTGACACTGAGGAGAAGTGTTCTTCCTCCATGTGTGAGAGGGTTCGACAAATGGGCAGGGTGCCAACAACATTCCTGTGCATTAAGCTCAGTGTGAAATCCCCTTTGCATGCACTGAACTGTGTGGTCCTGAGTCGCCGGCTCAGTTCGAACCTCACTAATTCCCTTAGTCTAAAATTGTTATGCATGTAAGTAGCACTAGCTTCTGGGGTAATAAAAAAATAGCCAGGAACAGGAGGAATGAGAACCAGGGAAAGGAGCTGACGTTCCTTCGTCTCTCCTTTTCCAATGAAAGGAGGCTCAGTCTGTCTACTTAACTGTGAAGGTTTGTTTCTGGCTCAACGAGTCTTCAATTCTAATGAAACGTTTTCTTGGATCCACGAAAGAAATGCATTGATCTGTGCCAAAAAATGAAATTTTGTTTTCCAGCGAAGACAGAATGGTGACTGTATTGTGTATTTCGCCAGGTGCAAAATATATGGACTGGCGACTGCCGACTGTCCATAAGCCTTCTGTTTTCCGCGAGATATTTTCAGATCTTGGACCCTCACTGTGCACATGATTTTCCTCTGTATCAAATATTAAAATGTCTCTCATTCCTTGAGTTCATGTAAGAAACCCCTGATAGGTCTATCTCCTTAACCTGGAATCAGTGATGAATATTTTCCGGTTTCTTTGATGCTTTTGGGAGCTAGGGGCTTGGTTTTATTTCTTCTTAATCTTAGCTTGAATTTTGAGATGTGCAGATTTGGGATTAACAGTATTCTCCCATCCCTAAACTTAAGAATAAGAAAGATCATAAGAAGGGTGATCTCTTTTTTGGTGCGAAACACCTTTAGAAACCCTTCTTTCTCTAGGCAGATGACTCAGTTAGTTGTGAGAAAATCACAATAACTTTCATCTTTTGATGACATGATTTTGTTTTCTAAAGTGTGTTCCCTTTAAACCCAATAAAGGTTGATTAAAACTCCTTTTCTTCAGCACACTTATACACTTTTTTATAACGTACTTATCAGAGCGCACAAACGTTACAAGGAGAGGAGTAAAAAGCTTTGCCTTCCTACTTCCTTCTCCTCGTCCTTTACAATTTCTGTCTTCTCTCCATCCTTTTCATCAAGACCTAAGTGAAGTAGTGAATCACTGACAAATAGAACTTGGTTTTCCCGGTGCCTCAAACTGAAAGCGACACAGGTGCACTAGGTTCTCTTGTGGCTGAGGAGGCTTGAAAGTCAAACTGGCAATAGGCTCGGTGCCTTCACCAAGCGAGCAGCTTTTATTATCAGTGTCCGGCCCCTTGGTTCACTGGAGAGAATAGGTATTTTCAGCTGATGCTGAACCACTGGCAGTTACCCAGGTGGATCCAAACCTTTCCTCATAAGCCTTCAACCCAGTGACTAGCAGGTCTCTGAGAGCACAAAGATACAAAATAGACTGATGAGGCTGGCCTTGCTTTAAGCAGCAAAGCTACCGATGGTCTCTCAAATTACATGACCTGTGCTGGAGGTGTTCCAATTGACTAGAAGATAAATAATCTTCTGTGGATTATTTCATAACGAGGTTCTTTCTAATGAGATTATAGGAGAACTCTTGATCATGAAACAGCAACACATTCACAAACTGTTTTAGACAGACTGCTGTCCGAGGAAGAATGCCAGGACCCTAAAGTATCCTCTCCCCTGTCTTACTGACAGCCCTCTGCACCCCACAGCAGCCTGCGTTTAGCCCCATGCCAGCCTTTGACCCACTGCTTTGTGACTGTCTGCTTCGTCCTCTGTGCCCCCGAGACAAAGGCCCCGGAACACAAGGACTGTTGGCTTACCATCCGCCTTAGTGGCCAAGCACATAATCAATGTTGAATAAATTTGTTGGACTAATGCATAATGTCAGTCTCATTTTCTGAAAATAAGGGTTACTTGAATGCCTATTGTATGTCAGGCACCAAGTTCTATGTCAGAAACAATTACAGGTAGAAAGGAGGATTTCTCACGAAGTGCAACCACTGAAGAAAATGACAGGGGAGCAGCTTGCAGCCACGGGAAGAAGGACATACGGAGAGTTGTCCATTCCAGCAGAGACCCTGCCTTCCATGAGGGGAGAGTTAAAGAGTAGTGCCTGAGTTTGGACTAGAAACCCCTAGAACTAAGATTATTTTTATGAACACTAAAAGGCTAAAGATTTGTTTTTCATCTCCTTGTCAAAAAGTACAGGGCCTGAAAAATGCAGGCACGAGAAAATTTGAATGAGATGTTACATGAAACCAGCCTTCTGGGGTTTTTTTTGTTTTCAACACTTTATTCTAATTTCGAAATACAAATGCACAACCACTTCTAATCTTCAGGTAGACAGCCAAGGCCTTCCCTTAAGGGTGGATTCTTTGATTCTCGAATGACTGCACCCATTTTGAATTGTCTATGGATTTCAGAAACTTAAATTTCTTGTACAGCAATCTCAGCGCAGACTCCATTATTATTTTCTTTCAGAATCCTGGCCACACCACTTCCTAAATCAGGCAAGTTGCTCAGCGTCTTTGTGCCTTGGTTTTCTCAGTACCCATTTCAGAGTTACTGTGAGGATCCAACAGATATTTTATATAAAGGCTTAACGTAGTGCCTGACACATAGTAAACGCCCAACAGATGTTAACTATTTTCCAGTTGTCTCACCCACACCCAATTCCATAGCATTTTAAAGAGATCTGCCTTTATTGAGACTTTTCAAAGCTTTTAGTGTTCTTAGAAACAACAATTTCTTTTTGCACCATCGGTTCACATAACATTAAATTATGTAAATACAGTAACTACTACCATTGGCATAAACAAACTTTGGAAAAAGAATCACAATGACTTACACTCAACTTGTAGATGTGGACATGCCAGAGAGCAGCCTACTGGGCCAGGAACATTCAGGGTGAACTAGCCTTTTTTAAAAAATTGGTCTGAGTCGGATGTGTCCACTGTTACAGTGGGTTTTTTGTTTGTTTTTGGCAGCAGTGGCAGGAGAGAAGCAGGCACTATCTGGATAGAGCCCCAGGCATCTGAAAAAGAAACACTTTTTTATTGGTAAATGAAAATCATTTTTTGGTGACATCACATTGGAAATGTTTTACTACGTAAGTGGAAATACATGTTCATCTGCAGCCATAATTTAGATTTTTGCCACTCAACAGGGGTGCCTGAATATAAAAAGAGTTAATGCACCCCAATTTGGTACTGTTTGTTTTAAACTTTCAGGTAAGCCTTAAGTCAGAGTGATGAAGCATGCAAATGCTATGAGTGAAAAGGACTCCAGGAGCGTACCTCCACTGCTTCCCATCTGAGGACTTCCTTGGCTCTAAGCTCCCTCCGCTGGCTGCGCCCTTCCTCTGGTCCACCTGGTGACCAACAGCTAACCCCAAGGCCCCGCTGGGTGGCCGGCACCTCCCCACCCCACTGGCAGCACCTCGTTCCCTCTCCTGCCTTCTCGGCAGGCTGCACACTGCAGGGGGTGGTTTTTGAACTGTCAGCCCACAAGTTTCTCTCGGAAAAACGGTCCCCAACTTCCGCTCCCACCCACGGCTCGCGCGCTGCACGGGGGTCCTCCCCCAGGGGCCGGCCGTCGGGCATGGCTCTACCTCCTCCGAGCTGAGGTCAGAGGTCCCGGAGGAAAGCTTCCGAAGGCCCCAGAGCAACGTGTTCTCTGGGGAGGGGTGTTTCTGAGCAAGTGCTGGGAAGCCACAAGGCCAGAGTCCGAACCCCAGCTCTGCCACCAACTGGCTGTAGGGGCCCAAGCAGATCACTTCCGAGCCGCACCTCAGAAATGGGGCAGTGACAGAGCCGCCGTGGACATGAATGAGGTCAGCCACGGAGCACTCAGCCCAGAGCCGGCGTGGGTGGAGCAGTGAGCGAGCCCCCGGCGGTCAACCCTCGAGCACCCTCGGCCTGCGGAGGACGGAGAGCACAGGGCAGTGGCCCAGAGCGGTGAGGCAGGTCACTCGCGGAGAGAGGACCCGAACACCCCACGAGCCGCGCGTCTCCGAGCTCTGGAAGGAAGAGCGCACCGAAACGCGAGCATCGCTCTGCCCCGCTCTGCGGGACCTGGTGGCCTTCTCCTCGCTCACCGCCGCCACGGGCGGTGCTGCTGGTCTCCACCCCGGACGGGTAGGGGCCACGGCCACCCGCTGACGTTACGAGGCTCCGAGCAGGGTCGAAGTAGTGTCAAGAGCCCGGCGGCTGGCCCAGAAAGCCCGATGACCTGCTCGCACGGGCGGCAGGCTCAGGGATGTGAGCGGGTGAGCGTGGCAGACACGTGGGGACGAGGGGCTAAAGCCACGGGCGCTCAGGCTCGAGGAGCAGCTAGCCTGGGGCTCCCATCCGCCTAGAAGGGGTGCAGCGCTAACTTTCCAGCCCTTGACTAACTTACCATAACTGTACCATCTTCTTTATTTAACTGAGACTAGTAAGTGGATTTTAAAATATTCAAACAGCATGACACTCAAATTTTACCGTACTTCAGGGTGAGAACTCCAACTTTAAAGCAAACTTCCGTGAACGTAAGTAACAATTTTACATGACTTTTATTTAATAAAACCACATATTTACAATTGAAAAAGTCCTAGTTTGATACACTTTACTAAATAAAATTAAAGGTTAACTGTACAAGCAATTAAAACATGATATGTAGCAAGTGTTATCAGGGGTTTTCTATCAGCAAACTATTTAAAATAGTCAAAAACTGAGCAGTTAAAAAGTACCCTTTAAAGTGAACGTTTTTCCAGATGGGATTTCAATGACTGGTGGGGACACAGCATCCGACTCCGAAGTGCCAGCTGCACAGAGGTCCCAAACCTGAAGCCTCACATCCTGAAAATCAATGGCACGGGAAGTGGAGAGGGCAGGGTTCCAGGGGCTGCACTTCAATTTCTGCTTCCAGTTTTCCTAAACGAGAATGTGAAGCAGAGAAGCACAGCCCTGTGCTGTCCGGCAGCCCTCTGCGGAAAGGGGCGAAGTGACCCTAGACTGGGCCTTAGAACTTCCCGGCCTCTGAAGTGGACGCATCAAACCAGCAAGAGCTCGTGTGGTCCCTGGACAGGTCAGGAAAACCTCCTTTGAACTAAAGATTTGGAAGTATTCCAGATTGGCCTGGAATCCTGTTTAAAAATGTAATGCATATATGGTGCTATCCAAAGAGATTTATGTCAAACTGTCTGACAATAATGTTGAGGGCTGGGGTCTGACTACACATGAAGTTGCACAAACGCATTCTCAATAACTTGCCCATGCCCCTTGCTACATCGCTTTCTGTCACCACTTAAGGAACATCTTTATGTACAGTAAGAAAATATATACATCTTTCAAGAACAGAAAGCCCATGTCATGGAATAAAACCAAGTATATCCGTGAGGAACGGCGTGACCGGGCTCGCGGCCTGTTTCCCAGGCCGGGCTCAGCCTGGGTTACACTCAGCCGCATGAAGTCAGGGAACGGCTGTCTCTGGAAGGCTGCCAAGAGCTGGGTGAAGACAGAACACCTCCAGGAGGTCGGGCAAGTCAGCGTTTAAAGGCTGAGGCAGACAGTGTACCAAGACGCTCTGCAACCTCCCTGGAGAGTTCAGCCAGGAACACAAGGGAAAAAATGACACACGGAACACAGCTGGGACGGAGGGCATGAGGATGGCCACTGGCTCGGCACCTTGCTTTGTCCCTGAAGTGTCATCGGCGGATATGGCAGATATAGAAAACCTATAAAAATAATGCCGTAGTTAGGCTTTACCCCCAACCCGTATCTCCCTGCCGCGCGCTATGCCCTCAGAGCCGAGGGCGCTCCCGACATCAGGAACCAGGTCAGCTGGGGGCACTCCCTGGGGGTGGGACAGATGGCTGAGAAGGGCTGCAGGGCAGCGGGTGCCCTTGAACCTGGCCTACTGAGCGCGCCAGAGACCAACATGCCAACGCGTTAGCATGGAACTGGTTTCCATGGAGACTGGCCTGTCCTTTGGACTTTTCTGTGCCAAAACTGTTCATGTCTTTGAATTTGGATAACCAAAGTCCTCAATACAAAGTTCTCCAAACTAGTCAAGGAAAAGCTAGAACAAAACAGTTGCTAACGAACTTGGGGAAAACCAGCTACGCGGGGGAAAGGCTGCCGGCACGGACACTGAGAATCCTGGCAAGACGTGTGGGCTGCTGGACGCGTGCTGCTAGCTCCTCAGTCCTTACAAGCGTCCGTCCGTAAGTCAAGTGCGTGAGGCGGGATCACCGCACGCAGGACTGCGCCTGCCGTTTAGGGGACAAGGGGAGTGCGCTGGCAGAGCAAGGGAGCAGCCCCCGACCCCGCCGTGCTGCGCCGGCCTCCACGGGAACCAGGAGGGTGCAAGAGGGCGCAGGTCTGAGCACCCTCTTGCCTCCCCTCTGGCTCAGAGAGGCCGCCGCCGTCCGTTTCCCACCAGCGTTAAGCCCGTCTCAACTGCCGCGGCATCTCTGTGCGCGGCTCCTCCTGCTCGAACTCGCCGCCACCGCTTGACAAACGTGGGCGCAGCCTCTGGGACAGCAGGGCTCCCACTGGAACCTAAGCATGCACTGTCAGCCCTCCTGCTGGAACTTTGTCAAGGCAAAGGTCGTGGTAGAAGGTCACCCTGAAGGTCAGATCGTGTCCCAGGGAGCCCACGCGCACTCGTCAGCGGCTGTCCTGTGAGAACCCATTTTCCTCTAATGTTATCTTTGGTAGTTGGGCTTTAAAAACATGACCTGCGGCCCTGGAAAGATTATCTCGGTAACTAAATCAGCAATCCCTTTCTGACGAAAATATGTAAATACGAGCCAATAACATCTCTGAGGTCTCCCAAATAACATTTCTCATGCACCCTGGCTATGAAAAATTGTAATGTACTTTCCAGTAGTTGACATAAAAGCATTACAATTTAATTAACTTTTGCTGAAATGAGGGGAGGGGATTAGCCACTGCCCTATTTTTAAACCATGCAGAATATGCAGTGGTTTGGCCATGGCCATCATTCCACTGAGCTTCTTAAGGCTTAGCCTTGGTTTAATTCTTTTAAAAGTTTTTTGTTTGTTTTGTTTTGTTTTAAGGCCAACTCCAGCATTAGGAATCAAACATGAAAATAGCCCCTGTTCTTCGGAGCTGCCAGCGTGTCCGCCTGAAACAACACAGGTGCCCCTTGGAGAACTGCTTCAGTGCCGAGCGCAAGTCCACCTGCCGCCTCAGTGTCTGAGAGATGGGCTTCCTTTCTCCATTTCCCGGCTGTCCTTCTGCAAGGCGGTCAGTACCTGGGAATCACAGGAAGACATCGGTGGGTGATCTGCAATACACACTGAGCACAGGTCCAGACAGCCTCCTGTCACCTGCCACTCCTGTGGTCCGTCTTCCACGCCTGCATCCAGACCCACCCTTCAGCACGGAGATCCAACCACGCCGTCGCCGGGCTAACGTCTACAACCACTTCCCACCAGCCAGCAGGTACCAATGTCAAGGCAGGGCTACAGGGCTCTGCTCCTTCCACAGTCTGGCTCCAGCCCCCGCAGGCCCCACTCTAGAATGCCAACGCCCTCCGGGGCCTCCACACGCAGCTGCCCCCGCTGCCCTGCCCCTCTCTCTCCACCAGCAAACGATGCATCCTTCTAAGGCCTCAGAGACATCAGCTCCTCGCACGCCTTCCTGAGAGTTCCCAAGGCAACTTAGCTCCTCCATCTCGGTGCTCGGCTCTTAGTTAACACCTTTGTTTTTAAAAACATTACATTCCACTCTGGTTGCTTAATAACAGCCGTGACGTAACAATAGGCCCCATTTATCGCATGCCCACTCTAGCCAAGCAGGGCGCTCACCAGGCACCTCCAGCATAGCAGCTGTTTAATCCACACAACACTGTAAGTCACCTGAACAAGAGACACTCATACAAGTGACCTGCTAAAAGCCAAACAGCGCATATGGACGCAAACCCAGATCTGTCTGACTTCAAAACCACGGGACTCCCTGTAGCACCTGTGCTGAACTACTTGGGCCAGGCGCTATGCCACTTTAATTGAATTACAAAGTACAAGGGGTAAAGCAGAAACATTTTATGTGCGTTTCAGATAAATTGCACAGAAGGGCCAAGGGTAGAGAAAAGTCCCCCTCTCTACCTCTAAGCAAATGACACGTTCAACCAAACACAAACATTGAACTGTTTTGTAACGCTCACCAGGATCTTAACCTTAAGCACAGTATTTAAGAGAAACGTGCATAAACCACAATTCCCATGGGCCCTGGAACTAAATAAACTCACTGATGCCTACCATCAGGCCAACTCCTATTACTGTCCCACTACTAGAGAATGTCCTACTATTTAATAACCTTTGACCTGGTTTTAACCAATAATTTTCACCTAAAATGCAAGGAGCAAAATGACAGATCTGAATTCAGTCCTCCTCCCTTTGCGTGTCTCTGTGGGTATGCGGGTGAGGGTGGGGATAGAGGGAAGGACCAGTGAAATACCGGGATGGCCAAAAAGTTCGTTCAGGTTTTTCCGTAATCTTACAGAAAAATACTAATACTAATTAAGGATTTCAAGATGTAGCCCCATACTTTCATTCTGCGTTGCCCATTTATTTCTTAATCAGAGAAGGGCTCTTCTTCCCTCTTGCCAGATCCCTGATAATTATATAGCCAGTCCTGCTCACACATGAGCTGAGTTGTTTTAACGGCTTTACTGAGATACAATTCACATACCATACAATTCACCCATTTAAAGTGCACAATTCAGTGGCTTTTAGTATCTTCGTAGACATGTGCAACCCTCGCCACAGTCAATTTTAGAACATTTTCATCACCCCATCCTCCAGCTATCACAGCCCTGCCCCCCACCTCGCCCATTCCCTTGGCAACCACTAATCTACTTCCTGTCTCTACAGATTTCCCTTTCTGAAATTGCGTAAGAGTGGAACCACATAGTATGTGGTCTTTAGTGTCTGGCTTTTTCACTTAACATAATGTTTTGAAGGTGCATCCATGTTGTAGCATGAGTCAGTACTTCATTCCTTTTTATAAGCTGAACGTATTTATTTCAGAAATGCAACTCATGTCACACTAAGCACAAAATTGTGCCCACCCCGCCCTGTAAAACCAGGGGAGCATTTCACAGTATCACCCAAGGGCCCACTATAGCAGCTGTGCTCCTTCCCAAAAGCCGCAGATAGGAAGGAAGACCACCAGCCAGAGAGCATCATGTAACGGGACACGGAGGTGAGGGAGGACCAGCCTGGGAGGCAGACCAAGGGCCCAGGTGAGAGGGGAGCCTCTCTCTGGTTAACAGATAAACAGGCACTGAATTGTACACTTTCAAAAAGGTGAATTTTATGGTATGTAAATTAATAAAGCTGTTATAAAAATAAAGAGGCTGCTAACTGAGATCAAAGAGAGAGAGTCTAATCACCTATGAAGTAATCTGGCCAAACCTGAAAACTGACTGAGCCGTCAGATCTGTCAATTTACAGGAAATACAGAGTAGAAGGACCACGTTAAACACCACCACAAGGGACTTCCCTGGCGGTCCAGCGGTTAAGACTCTGCGCTTTCACCGCGGGGGGCACGGGTTCAATCCCTGATCGGGGAACTAAGATCCCGCGTGCCGCGCTGCGTGGCAGGCATGAATGAATGAATGAATGAACGAATAAATTTTTAAAACACCACAGGGATAGAACCAGCAAAATCCAGATGGTGGGAACTGCTATTGGACAAATGACCTCGTTTCTTCAATGAATAAAGGGGGAAGGGAGAAGTGGAAAGGTGGGTAGCCTATACATTAAAAAAAAGACTTAAAAGACCTTTCAACCAACTGCAATGTGTAGACCTTATTTGGATCTTGATTTAAGCAAACTATAAAGCTACTGCTGACATTTGAAAACAGAAATCTGAAACTGACTGGATATTTGACAGGCACATGGGGGTTCGTTATTCTGTTTTATTCTGTTTTTCAATGTACTTTAAATCTTCTACTAATAAGAAAGATTAATCAGAAACAAGCATCGTATGGCACACTTGAGCAAGTACAAGCCTCCCCTAGGACCTGAGGCTCAGGCAAACTGAGCATGCGCAGGGTCAGGAACCAGGGTTTTATTTTTTCCCTTTCAGAATGATCAAGACTAGAACCAGACAACTCCAGCCAATCCCACAGGGGACGAAACCTAAGAGGGATGTCCAGAGGAGAAGCGAGGAACCTAGAAGCAGCAGGCCAGGGTGGATGCGCTCCCCAGCTATCAGCTCAGCTGCTCCGCTAACAGCTGCTAGAGCCGGAGCAACATATCCCCACATCCAAGGAAGCCCTCCTCCCGCCCTCCCCACCCTCCTCCTCCCACCCTCCCCCTCTCCCTCCCCCCTCCTCCTCCTCCTCCTGCCCTCCCCCTCTCCCCTCCCTCCCCCTCCTCCCCCCACCCTCCTCCGCCTCCGCAACTGCTGAGAACACACAGTTCACCTCTTCGGGCCTCCTTTGTTTATCAGTGAGGTGGGGACAAGTTAGCTCCCTTTGTTTTCTGTCACTGACATTTAAAAAAAGGGGGGAAGGCTTGTTTTACAAAATATTATTTAACACGCAGAGAGTACTGTGACGGCAAACCAGAAGTTCTGACCTCCCAGTGCCACTGCAGAATGGGTGGGAAGGCTTTTATTCTCCAGCCCCTTCTTCTGGCAGAGACCCAGAGAGGAAACGCCTGCCCAAGACCCCCCTGTGGCAGAGCCGAGCCTCAAGCCCAGGTCACCTCACTTCCAGCCCAAGAACTACTTCAGAGAGGGCTGTTTCCTCAAAGGGCACTCGCATAACTCACTTCCTGAATCAGACTACTGAGACATTGCTCTACGGAATAGAGAACAAAAGACCCGCTTACCTGAGCCCACTTCTTGTTTCGACTTTGCATCTGAATTGTAGCTATGGAAGCAAAAAGTTCCTCTGCAGGCAAGTCCTCGGGCAGCCGCGTTAGGAACTGGGCTATGTGAATGAAGTCCATCTTGGTCAGGATGTCCTCGAACAGCTTCAGGAGGCCCAGGGCCGTGCGGAACAGAAACTCCTCCCCGTCACGACAGAACACATCCCATACGCGACAGGCCAGATCCAGGGGCAAAGATTTGCTATATAAAGTAAAGATCCTGGAAAAAAAAGTTTGAGTTTTTCACATTCTGGATGGCACAAAGAAAGAGCTCTGAATTCAGGTCGAATTCATTAAAATGCTCCCTGAGTTAGTCACTTTCATACTTACACTGCCGGTGGGGAGGAGAAGCCCTAGGCCTGCATTCACTCTGACGGTCAATTTAAACATTTTATAGAACGGCATTATCAGGGAGCTTCCCTGGTGGCGCAGGGGTTAAGACTCCGTGCTCCCAATGCAGGGGGCCTGGGTTCGACCCCTGGTCAGGGAACTAGATCCCACATGCATGCTGCAACTAAGGAGCCCCTGAGCCACAACTAAGGGGCCCCCCTGCCGCAACTAAGACCTGGTGCAACCAAATAAATAAAAATTTTTTAAAAACCCAGCTTTATCAGCTTTCACAGAGAATCTCAAACACCGTACAGTTTCTGAATTAGACATCAATTACTTCTACGTGCAACACATATTTACCGTGCACCTACTATGTGCTTATTACTCTGAGGTAAGTGCTAGATATAAGGTTAATAAGGCAGACAGAGCTTAGAGTCTGGTGGGGAGTAAAAACAGTAAAAGGAAATGTATAATTCAGGGACTTCCCTGGTGGTCCAGTGGTTAAGACTCCACGCCTCCACTGCAGGGGGCACACGTTCGACCCCTGGTCAGGGAACTAAGATCCTACATGCCACGCAGTGTGGCCACAAAAAATACACACACACACACACACACACACAATTCAGCATACACAAGTATCCATTACTTCTGAAGAGTACCATACACTTTTCTCCCAGTAGGGGTCAGCAAAGGAACAGAGTAAATTTTTCCAAATAAATTTGACAGTGGATTACAAGAAACTGATCTTATATTTAGCAATGCAAACCATCAGATGAAAAACATAAGTGAAACACAGATATGTATTCCCTTAAAAAACTGTGATGATCACAATTCAAACTACCAAACAAATACAGTCTTAGGTGAGCAAACAGGTCTAACTAATCACCTCTACCCTGGATTTGGGCCTATGTCACAAAGCAAGGCGAGTCCAGGTCGAGATGCAGGCCAAGCTGATTCTCTGTGAATCCGCCCTCCCCGCAGCTGTGAGACGCAGCCCGGGTGCCATCTCCGGGTGCCTCCTGACCCCCACCTGCTCGGGGCCCCGCTCTGCCCCCGTGCTTTGCCCGCGAGCCGTTTGCTCCTGTCTTCCCCACGGACACTGCCCAAGAGCAGGGAGCCCGCCCGCTGCATCGCCATCCGCAGCATCTGGCGCAGCATCCGGCAGTCTCTGCTGAGGAAGTGTGTCCACAAGCTCCCAGTCCGCTTCAGGATGTCACCGGTGTTAGCGGTTCTCACTGCCTTCTTCCCAGCACTAGGCCTCATCACAAGTGGGGGCGTTCTCTAGCCCTCCTGCAAAATCACTTTTCCACAGGTTTCAGTATTTCCTTAGTGCCCATGCTGACTCGAGACCCACAGGGCCCGTGAAGGCAGCTGAGCTCAGGTGCTGGACTCCTTGGTCAGGAGGTAATGTCACCAGGCCTTTAACAGCAGGACTCTCACTCTCCTACAACAGATCCTACCAGAAACATTACACCGGGACTTCGCTGGTGGTCCAGCGGTAAAGAATCCTCCTTATAATGCAGGGGACGCGGGTTCGATCCCTGGTCCGGGAACTAAGCTCCCACACGCTGCGGGTCAGCTAAGCCCGTGTGTGGCAACTACTGAGCTTGCGCGCCTCAACAAGAGCCCGCGTGCCGCAACTAAGACCCGACGGGGCCAAAAGTAATAAATATAGTAAATAAATAAATAAATAATAAATCTTTAAAAAAAAAAAAAAAAAGAAATGTCACCCCATGCTGGCAGTCCTGCTCACAGGTTTCACAGGCGCGGGCTTTCTGTCTGCCGCGAGCTCCAGGGCGCATTCTACTCTGCCTCTCTCCCCCTGGCAGGATGCTCTGCGAAGGAACATTCACACAGCGTGCTGAGCCCGGATAACCTTCAGGGCTACCCCCGTCAGTGCTTCACAAGGTTCAAGAAAGGCATAATAATTTAGATTTCAACTCAGATGATGGAAGAGGGAGGGAGGCAGATGTCAGAGAAAAATCACCCCGCTCCTGCCACCAGTAACAGAACCAGACCCTGAACCCATGCCCTGAATGTCCACAGTGGGCCACGTGCCCTCAGGCAACATGCTGAGGAGGACAACCTACCTTTAAAAGGCACAACAAACCTTCAGCCTGAGGGTCTTACTGTCTCAAAAAACAGAAAACCATCTCATTACTCAGTCTAGAAAACACAGTTCAAGGGACAGCCAAGATCTTTGTTTCGCCTCTCAGTCTGAACATTATCAATTCTATCTAGAAGACATTTTATTTTTAAAAAATGAAAAAGAACTGACCTAATCCCCAGTACTACTTACCTGCCAATTCAGCAGTGGAAATCAAACCTTTACATCTTAAAAGCAGAGTCTTAAGCAAAAAAAGATGGGAAAATTGAGTGGCTATAGGCAAAGAGGGAGAAAAACAACAAAAGAAATTTCTCAAACATAATATTCTTGAGTTCAGATTTGTGTGTGGGTCTTCATAAACTACTTCAGATATATTTTGAACTTTATAAAATTAAGCCAACATACAAATGATGAAGAATGCCACATTCATCTGGGACACAGTAAGTTCTATACAAGTGTTATTATTACATTTTAAAAAAATGTATACCAAAAATGATATATATTAAACACATTAGAAGTACTGTCTATAGGGAATGGAATGGGGATGGGATAAAAAGGAATAACTACAGACAAACAAGAGGAGCCTTGCATGAGATAGTGACACTAGTTTACCATGAACTCAGAAGTATGATTAATTTAATCATCTTCAATTTACATTTTTTTAAAAATTCACAAGAATTTACCAATCAAGCTGTTATCAACCATTTGCTTTACTGAGTTGGCAAATACAGATTATTTGCAGGTAGCATTTGTGGTAAGTCAACGGTTCAAAGTTCAAAAAACTCACCCTGAACTTAGGATGAACTTAAGATATAAAAACTGGACTTTCATGGTGGCACAGTGGTTAACAATCTGCCTGCCAATGCAGGGGACACGGGTTCGAGCCCTGGTCCGGGAAGATCCCACATGCCACGGAGCAAAGAAGCCCGTGTGCCACAACTACTGAGACTGTGCTCTAGAGCCCGTGAGCCACAACTACTGAAGCCCACGCACCTAAAGCCCGTGCTCTGCAACAAGAGAGGCCACCGCAATGAGAAGCCCACGCACCGCAACAAAGAGTAGCCCTTGCTCGCCACAACTAGAGAAAGCCCACACGCAGCAACGAAGACCCAACACAGCCAAATAAATAAATAAATAAGATATAAAAACTACAGCCAAGCCAAGCCCACCCCAAAAAGAAAAAACAAAGGGAACGCCACCCTTAATGCTTGTGATGCCCATCTGCTCGATCCTGCCAACCATCCTAGGCATTCCCATTACTCCATGAGGTAACTTCTGAGATCTGAGCCCTGATGATTCTCATCAGGTCAGTCCATTCATCATAAATATTTTTCAAAGCCTGCTCTATGCCAGTCCCTGTTCTTTGTGCTGAGGCTATACAGCATTGAACAAAACAGACAAGTTTCCCTGCCCTCAGGGGTGGAAAGGATATGCACAGAATGTCAGATGTTGATTTAAATAGAAGCAGGGGTGGGAGATTGGGACTGCCAGTTTGGGTGTGTAAACAGGACGGTCAAGGAGAGTGCATCACTGAAAAGTGACACTTCCATAAAGCCCCGAAGAGGAAGCGGCAAGGCACGAGAAAGGGTCAGGGAAGTATCCAGACAGAGGAAGCGGTGAGTTCACGAGCTCTGAGGCAGGAGTAAACCCAGCACATGCAAAGAAGAGCAAGGAGGCCGCTGGGCTGAAGCCAAAAACAGCCAAGGGGAGAACACGAGGATGCCCGTGGGGCCCAGGGGCCCAGCACACAGGACCTTACAGGCTGTTACAAGGCCTGCAGGTCTCATTCTATGAGTGGAGCATCTGACCAGGGGAGGGGCCTGTCCCCTGTGCTGGGAAGCGCCTGCAGGGGAACGCAGGCTTCACTGGGCGACCACTGAAACAATCAGGCAGGTCAGCACAGCACGGCAGCAGTGGAGGCGGCCTGAAGCACAGAGACTGTGGACAGACTCTGTGATGGACGTGTCTCACGAGAAATGCAATGAAGGGGTCTAAGATGCAATTCAAAGGATGGAGTTCTCGTTTAAGGAGATGTGGGATCGCTGGTTTGGACAGGAAGGTCAGGAGTTGAGTTTGAGGCACGTTAAGTTGGTAAGCCAGACATCCAAGCGGATAGATGAATTCATCTGGAGTTCAGAGGGCTCTGGGCTGGCGACAGTTTGTGTATAGATGGTATCAGATAAAGGAAGTATTCTAGAATCAGAGAGTGAAGAATGTCAAATGCTGCTGAAAAGTCAAATAAGACTGAGAACTGATCACCACGCACATACTTCATGCAGAAAAGTATGAACTGTGCCATACACTATCATTTACTATTTTTTAGGTACTGAAATGGAATTCTTAAGGCCTTGAATGTTACTGTATCTTAAATAAAATGTGCCTTTCAAAGAAAAACATTTAAAAATTTTCCCCTGGCAAATCTCTACTCATCCACAGCTCAGCCTAGATGACCCTCTCTGGGAAGGCCGTTTCCTGGCCCCTGGGCTAGGCTGGGTCTCTCCCGTTAGATGTTCACACTGCACCTCATACATCCCTTTCATAACATTCATCGAATGGGGATGGACCTCCCACCCCAGCCACCTTCTGTGCTCTGAGCCTCACAGGCTCTGGCAGGCCTCCCAGCAGTCAGCTGCCGGCCCCCCTGGGATCCAGCCCGGGCCACCTCCTGCTCGACACCAAGAGTCTAGGGTCACTGCCTCCCGGTCTCCTGCTCTGGACGGCCAGCCCCTGAGCAGCGAGGTTGTTCTCCTCCCCCCTCCCCTTCAAGCAGGGCCGCTCGGATGTGCTCCAGCGTCCTCAGGCTCCCGCCCTCTCCTCCCATCTCCCCTTTCACTGGAAAACCATTCATTACCAGCAGCTTTCAAATGCTTGACTGTATTCTAAACCACATTTAGACTCAAAACCAGCTGTGAATAGGACACTGAAACAATGCCCTCCTGGTTTCCTCTCAGAAGAGTGGTTAATCAGACTCCATTCGTGCGGGTGAAGAGCCACTCAGCTCCCGTGGGGCTGAGGTGAGCCGCACCAGCCCACAGCCCACAGCCCACAGCCCAGGAACACGAGGGCTGCTGTGTGCAAAGGGCCCGCCCTGCCTGCAGTCCTGCAAGGTGTACTCTGGGCTTCTTCCTGCTCCAGCCAGGATGCGTGTGGAAGAAACAGGGGCGGACGGTGAAAGCCCCACGGGCCTTCCCGGGACTGCTGGTGTTCTTCTCCCATGGAGGAAGAGAGAATTCGAGGATTTTTCCCCCCCAAGACATGTTTGCTTTTCTCCCCTGGACCACTGCATATTACTGCACTGTATATCAAAGATGATAGTTTCAGGTACCGATTCAACTAATGCAAAAAAAGGTCTTTTCATATTGCTAAACTGATGAAGTGGCTATAGGCTCATAAAAGACAACAAACACAAATGGTGTGTATCTATTTCCCCCTTAATGTAAGAGGAACAGTTTCTGCCCTGTCAAGCCTTCACAATTTCCAGAAAGCATTCTTATCTGGCGAAGCCTAATCTAACTGCTTGCCTGCAAACAGGGGGCACAGTCAGGGAAGGGAGACGGGGAGGGAGTCCATCACTTCCTAAGCCGGGCACGGAGGCGAAGCTCCTTCTCAGAAACCAGTGGTGGGAGAACGGACACCCACCCGGGTCTGCTCCTCACAGGCCCTGGCTGCGAGTAAAACAGAGCCGCCAGGAAGCACACACTTCCCGGGGCTGGGCGCTGCTTTATAAGCTCCTACCTGGATTACCCAGGTTATTCCTTGAGGAAGTACAACAATCGTCTCCATTTTACAGGGGAAGAAACCACAAATAAAGGGAGGCTGTAGGAACACAGACTTAGCGTGAGGTAAAAGAGCAAAGGTCACCTAGCAGTCTCCCTCATGGAGAAGCCACCATCAGAGACGTGGACCTTCAGGGCCTGACATCACCGATTTCCAGCTGTGCCCAAGTTTTCCCACCCTGACCAGTTCCTAAGAATGAGCCTTTGTCCCCAGAGCTGGCTTAGGAAGTGGCCCTGAACCCCACTCCCAACCCCACCATGGTGCTCCCAGCGCTCTAGAAACTCAGACAAGCAGGGAAGACGCTGCTAGATAACTACCTAGCCTCCTTAGATTTTGTGAGGATTAAATAAAACAACATTAAACACCCACCGCAGAGATGCATTCATTAAAAACTTGAAGGCAGTTGTATGTGTGTCGGTTCAAACTTAATTAATAAGCCCAACCCCTGCCCCAGTCCTGGAAGCCATCAGCCGGATCCACCTCTGAGCCCCCAGAGCACCCTCCAACTTGAGCCCAAAGGTGTTCTCACCTTAGATGCCAGCACCAAGCAGTAGGTAAACAATGTGACCCCTGCATTAGCACCTAGGCTCCATCCCAGCCAGGCTGCGTTGCGCTGGTGACCACAGGCCGTGCGGGCCCTTCCTGCGAGCAGCTTTCCCACCTGCGGGCTTGGAACCCCCCTCCAGCCCTCCACACGCGCTGAGGAGGCCCCTGCGCGGGCCAGATGCTGCTCCGGATGCCGAGAGCTCAGCGAGACAGCCCCACCCTGGAGGAGTTCTCAGGCAGACCCGGAGGTTAGAAGCTAGTGGTGAGGGGCTTCCCCGGTGGCGCAGTGGTTGGGAATCCGCCTGCCAATGCAGGGGACACGGGTTCGAGCCCTGGTCCGGGAAGATCCCACATGCTGCGGAGCAACGAAGCCCGTGCACCACAACTACTGAGCCTGCGCTCTAGAGCCCGCGAGCCACAACTACTGAGCCCATGCGCTACAACTACTGAAGCCCGTGCGCCTAGAGCCCGTGCTCCGCAACAAGAGAAGCCACCGCAATGAGAAGCCCGCGCACTGCAACAAAGAGTAGCCCCCGCTCGCAGCAACTAGAGAAAGCCCGCGCGCAACAACGAAGACCCAACGCAGACAAAAATAAAATGAATAAATTAATTTAAAAATAAAATAAATAAAAGCTAATGGTGAAATGTATGCAAGATGCGATGGAAACTAAAATCTTCCGACAGTAATTTCACCTTGAACCTGCCTTTAAGGTAGAGACTGAGTGTAATGACAGGATCTCCAAGTATCACCAAACGTCATTCAAGAAACATTAATCAGGATAGAGAAAGTTCTGCTTGACTCTTTTACTAATTCAGGATTATATATTACAAAGCCTACTCACGCCTCCGAATAATTCTGCCGTTTGACAGCAGTGGGAAATGTTTTGGTAAGTTAAATGACCACGTGTCAGTCCTCTGCCTGAACACTCAAAACTCTGTAGGAAGATGAGCACAGCGGGCGAGACCCTGTTGTGACCCTCCCGTCTCTGTGTGAGCAAAGAAGAGCGACAAGCACACTAAACAAGACCCCTTGCCAGGAAGGCGGCATCGGCAAGTGAATCTAAGTCTCAGCTGTGAAGTGTCTGTAACACTGGGTAGACGGCAGCCCCCAGTTCACGTGGGGAGGCTAGCACCCGAGTGGGCCTCGGGCTGGACTCCATGGATTTTAAACCCAGGAAGGGCCCCTCAGGAACAGATGCGTTCTTGGCTCTAGGACTCTGAGCCCAGCACGGGGCCAGGCACTAGGGACACAGAGGGGACTGACAAAGCTCAGTCTGTCACCGGAGCAGCAAGAAACCAACGATGCTCTCAGTGGGTCGGTGCCGTGATGGACAGAAGAATCAACTGCTGGGGTGGAGGGGAGAGAAAAGAGGATTCTGGAAGAATAACCCTCAAACTGGGCAAGACAATGTCCTATAAAGTTACAATGTTATAATCCAGGGGGTGGAGAAACTGTCCTGGGAGTGAAGAAGGACAATTCTTAGATGGCCTCTGGTGGGCAGACGGCGGGGCAGGAAAGGAGATTTTGTCATCTAATCTGAGCACCTACACAGCTCACCCAGGACACTCGGCGGCCGAACCACAGGGGCTCCACAGCCCTCCGACATGGACACGGAGAGTCAGCTACCGGCACCCTCTGCAGACCACACACACAGTGCAGCTCCACCAGGCGTGTGCAACTCAGGCCCTGATGTCAGGGGTGTAGACGTGGCTTTGGGAAAGTGATGTGATGTAGCAGAAGAAGCAAAAGCTCTGGAGAGAGACCGATCTGGACCGCGCACTACGGGGGTGACACTGGGTAAGGGGCCTCGGTGGCTTCCTTTGTGCTAAGACGGACCTGCTCCAGATGCTGTGAAGGTGAAACAAAGCAAGGAATGTCTCTGAAATGCCAGCTTCTAGGGCAGGTCCTGAGCAACACCTGCTCTTTCCCTGGGCCTCCTTCCCATTGCCCACCCTGTTTCTGATCTGAGCTTTTACCAAGAGCCTGAATCACTGCAGACCATCTATAAATGTGGACTGCAAGGAATAAATCACGAATGCATTCAACTTAAATAGTTACTAAAGGCCTGCGCTAGGACTGCAGATACAGGCAATGTTCTACTTGGTCCTAATTCTAGAAAGCAGTCAAGCACTTCACCAAGCATAAGCCAACACCAGCAGAGGCCTAGGCATCAAAGCACAGCGGGCAGCATTCACGAGGCATCAGGCACCAACTACATCCCATCACAAAGGTCTCAGGAGAGGAATCCTTGGAGCTCCCTTTCATTCAGACACCCAGTGCTCTGCTCCACGTTCAGTGCCCACGTGTCTGACGCACCCTGCACACTCTCTCATCAGAGTGCTGATGCGTCTAACTAAATCCCTTAGAGGGGACTCTGTGGGGAAGCGCACAGGCTCTGGAGCAGGTGGCTTGTGCCTGAACACCAGCGATGCCATCCAGCTAGCCATATGACCTTGGGCAGGTCTCACTCTGCCTCTCCGGGCCTCAATTTCCTCACGTGTAAAACAGAGGTAGTTACAATTCACTCCAAGGGCTTGTTCTAAGGGTTAAATGAGATCATGTGAGAAGCACTGGAGTCAGTCAGTGCGAGTCCCCTTGGCCTCTGCCCCCACTGGATTACAGCCATCTTCGGCCTAGAACGAAAACAGATGAGCGCGCTCCAGGACAGCGCCCGCACACTGCCCGTCGTGACCACCACTGATCTCTTGCACTGTGACATCATCAGAGTGGATCAGCACCAGCTCTTTTTTGAACAAACAAAATAAGAAATTTCAGAGCGCTCTGCACATAGTAAAGGCTAGGTACTGTTTCCTAAAACCTGTCTCAGTCATATATATATATATATTACATTGCTGCACACATGGCCACACACCGGGTCACAACATAAAATTTATTTCCTTTTGCAAGTCAGGGTGAAAAAAGTTTGAAAGACACTATTCCAGGACAGTGTTTTCCAAACCTCCCTTTACCCTGGAATCCTAAGAATCTAACTTGGGGGCCTAAAACAGATAAGGTAGAAGCTGAAGACTCTGGTCCCATGTGATCCTCTCCTAACACCCTCCCCGAGGGGTCATGGGCCCCAGGCCTGGGAATCTGTGAGGCCAGGGTTCATAGTCAAATCACAGCACAGGTGCACCAACAGGGGTGCAGAGGCACAGCCTATGCAAAAGCTGACTGTTCATGGTGTAGAGAAATCATTTGTTGGTTAAATTAAGGTGGCCTTTTAGGCAGGCCCCAAACACTCCCACCCGGCATAGCCAGAAAGGTGAGCCCAGCACCCCAGCAGTGACCACTTCATGGCCTGATGTCTGTACTATTCTGTAGTGACGCCAGCACTTGTGGCCTCAGATATGAGCTCTGACCTCCAAACCCTTGTTCCCAGCAAGAATTCAGCAGAGTCACAACAGTCTCAGGGTTTAGAACAGAAGCAATGAAACACCAAGAGTCCCAAAGGCTCATTCCCATGGGTGCAGACAAATCAGCTTTATTTAAGGGACTGAGCCTCGTTTCAGATGACATTAGGACTTTACCTTCTAGAAGTAAGCCTTTTGTCTCCTGAAAAAAGTGAGCCAAAAAAAAAAAAAAATAAGTCAAACCAGCTACACGTTCCCAGCAGTTTTAGATTCACTGCGCAAATTAGTGCTGGAGCCCAAACGGTCCTTTCAGTCGAAGTACATCTTTCCTTCTGCACGGCAGGGTGGGGGGATGTAGGGTAATGACCTTACCAGGCCCTGAAAGGCTAACCATCTGGGTAGACAGATGAGAAAACAGGCTCAGAGAGGCTCCATGGCCCTCGCTCAGGCCACAGATAAGTAACGAGAGAGGCCGGGGGTCGGGCGGGACTGCAGGATTCTGGAGCTGACACTCCTCCTGCGGTGGGGGCCTGAGACACTGCCCCCTTTGTTCCCCCGGCTACCGCCAGCCTTCTCAACTGGCCCTCTGCGGGTGACATCCCAGCCTTTCCCCAGGCCACCACATCCACTGTGTGGGAAGACTTGCCGGTCTACCGCTCCACCCCGGAACTCTCTGGAAGCCTGTAAGTATACTCCGATGTCCGACAGGCTCCCTAAAGCTGCCGTGTCGCCGCATCCGGCCCCTCCATGCTCTGATCTCAGCTGGTGGCACCAGCAGTCCCACGGGTCGCGTGGCCACAGCGCTTGCCCTGGGACCACAGCCTGCCCTCGCCAGCGCCTCTCCCTCACCACTCTCCACCCACTTCTGCAGTCTCAGCTCAGGCCCTGCTCTTTCTCCCTTCGTCTGTCTCCGCCTCCAGGCTCCCCCGCCTCCCCTAACCTAAAACTCACTTCCGACAGAACGCACCTCAATCCTCACCCCAAGCAAAGGCCTTCAACCACTCCCTCTGGCCCCGGTAATCCTGCCCGAGCTCCTCAGCTTGGCATCCAAGATGCACCAGACTCGGCCTCCCGAGCTCTCGCCTGCCATTCTCTGCCCTGTGCTTTAGGCTCCCACATCACCACACCAACTGCTGCAGCCCTGATGATGCTGCAGCACCGCATGCTCACGTCACGTCTTGGCTCAAACTCCCGTGTTGCCTTGTGTACCTGACCCCTCGGCCTGTCTCCAGGGCTCGGTCCCCGCCTTGTCCCAGAGACAGCATTCATCCCATGCTGCTCAGCCTCGCTGTGTGTGCTCCCCCTAGACAGACGCTCCGGACAGGCAAGCGCCTGCCTGTCTCCGATCCCAGCGGAGAGCCCGCACAGACCTGGTGCTTAGTGACGTCTCGCAGAAGGAATGGGTAAACGGCACCTTGGAAACTGAGAGTCCAAGACACCCTTCTCCTCTGGAGGGAGCTCAGGAGGACCAGTCAGAGTCACAGGCAGTACTCAAGAGAGCAACAGAGCTGAGCAGGTGACCAGCAACACGGGGCTGAGGACACAGGGCGTATCACGCTCAGGGCGGCTGGGGAGACTGTAAGGCAGGACGCGGGGCTCAGCTGAGCCCTGAGAGAAGCTGGCAGTGAGGAATGAAAAATGGGGGCACGGAGATGAGAAAACACTCTGAAAACACATAAAAATGCAGTCTTACCAATCGATTAGGTAGATGTCTGGAGTTAAGTTGTTTTTCTTGAAATGAGCAAATAATTTCGGCAAATTTTCTTCAAAGAATACCTCAAATGCAGCAAAATAAGTCAACATCTAGGGAGATAATGTGAAATACACTAATAAACTCATTATCAGCACAAGTTTCCAATCTACCCAAAAAAGTCAATATACTTAACACCTTTAGAATCTAACAATCATCTTCGTATGTAAGTTCTCACACACCTTCATCGGCAACCCGAAACTAGGCACTACACAGGCAATTTCTAAATAAGCCCACTCTCTAACCTCATATAACGTTACCGACTATATCTTACTATTTCTTGCATTTGTAGATAACTGAAACCCAGAGCAGTTACGTAGCTTGCCTAATGAGGTCACATCACCAGCGTGTGGCAAGGCAGGGCCCTGAACCCATGCCTGTCCCGCAGGCTAGGCTGACTCCTGATGGGCTCAGTCTTTTCTAAGAACCAGGACCGAATTAACTGTCGAAAATGATCTCAAAAAACACGCCTGCCTCCCTGCCGACCCGCAGCATTTCCAGAGGGCATATAATGCTGATACTGAGGCAGGGCAACAGCGCTCTGGCTCAAAAGTGCAGCTCTTTTGAGGCACTGAGGGAGAAAATGCTGAAGGGAAAGGGAGCGGCCACAGCCTGTTTTATGAGCACATGCTTTTCAACTTCTTACAGGGTTTGCAGGGAAACGAAATGCACAGAGCAGCGGTGCGGTGCTGAAGCAGAAAGAACAGCTACAAGTGGGTGGGAGCCATCCGAATCTGAGAGGCTGGATGCACGTGGGCAGATGGCAACTCCCGGATGTTGTTTGCACATCTTAACGAAGGCGTGTACGGTAAACCGGGGGTTCCCAACTCGGGGGAATGTGCCTCCCGGAGGACATTTGGCTGTGCCTCGGGACATTTCTGGTTGCTCCATCTGGAGCAGGGGTGCTACTGCATCTGGTGGGTAGAGGCCAAGGATTCTGCTAAACAGCCTCCGATGCACAGGACAGCTCCCACCGCGGCCATCCGGCCCCAAACGTCCACAGCGCTGCTGCAGAGAAACCCCGCTGGAAATGCAGGTCCCACTCAACGTTATGATTCTATGATTTTTCCTTAATGATACAAGCTAAAATGTTTAAGTGCAGTTTTTTATCATGTGTTTCCAAAGAGGAAGCTGGGGTCTCATCTTCAAAATGAGAAGGTATTTAGATGTAAATCATTTTATTATATATGAAGAGTTTTTTCCTGACTATGAAAGTAGTATCTGTAAAATGCTCACTGTGGAAAACTTATGAAGTACAGAAATGAATAAAGATCATCCATAAACACTGTTACTATTGTGGTATATTTCCTTTTATCGTTAAATATGGTAGCTATTATGGAATACGTTCTGTTTTACATGCTTTTGAAAAAATTAGCATTTTATCTTAAATATTTCTCCAATACAATGCTTTGCAATCAGTACTGCGCTGGATATATTTCCAGATTTTAAGGAACCATTCTGCATTCCCTTAAATCCCCATTTTTAAATGTTTTCATTTTTCACAATGAAAAATAATTTTAAATTTTATTGAATAATTACAAACAACCGTGTAATAACCACCTTTGTGCAAAGTGCCTTGCCCACACTTGAACTTTCTTAGAACCGATTCTTACGAGCAGAATTATATACCAACGCCATTTACTGCTACTGACATCTAACACCAAACTGTCTTCTAGAAGGACTCTGCCGATTTACATTTCCCTTCACAGCCAGCATTCAGCAGCAGCTTTAAAACACTTTTTAAAAAAAAAAATGTACGTACGGCCTGAGCAAGAAATACTCAGGAGTCCTTAAGGTATTAAGGAGAAAAACTGCCTAGCTGATCTAAACTGTTAGATCGCTTTGGTCCTAAAGTACTGACGATAAATTAATTATCAGTGAACTATCAACAAATGATCAGCAAATCAAGACAACGTTAACTAAAAAGCTGATGATCTGTTGAACGGGTGACTCCTCGTCTGGGCTACGGGAAGCAGAAGGGGTTCCGAGGCCGGCTGGTCGCGGACCAGCTATGTGCCTCGAAGGAACCCCGTCACTCCCGAGCCTTGCTTCCTCACCGCGCCAGGAGCAGGTGGGGCCTCCCCAGGGCAAGGACTGCCAACTCCTTCCTGAACACGCCGCCGCCCATGGAGACGCTGGTCTCGATCCCATCTCCCCTCCTGTGTACCAGCCCACCGCGTGAAGCAGAGCCCCGCGTGGCAGCAGGCAGCCACGGGGCCCCACTGTGCGACGGGCTATTTGACAGACCCTAACGTGGGGCCTGCGCCTGAGCTTCTGCTTGGACACAAAGTGTGTACGTTTGTGCAGGAGTCTCCCTCCTCCCTCACTTGAAGAATGTATTTTCAGAAATACTTTCTGAAAGAAGGTACTAAGAAATTCATCCGTATGGCTATTGACCACATGTTTTTAAAAGTCCAACACAATGCCCCAAATGAGCCGCCATGTTACCTAGGGCGACTTATTCTAAGTATCTTAGTGGAGGGAGAATGCATTCTTTTTCCCGCCGAAGAGAATGATTAGGCAACGCTTGCTGTGTGAGGACACAGCACCCAGGGCACAACACACACAGGGGATACTTACAAGGCCGTGGTCCACTCGGAAAAACGCCATTTGACAGGGTTTATTCAAAAGATTAGAAAAAGCAATGAAGGCATCTGCAGTATCTAAGTTCAAGATCAACACGGCCGCTATGAAGGACATGCCCTGAACCTGAGAGGAGAAGAGAAAGGGGCGTTAAACGAACGGCAGCCACCACGGTCAGAGCAGCTCTTCCATCTTATTGAAAGAGGAACCCAAGCACCCTCACGCTGGAAGGTCCCACACTGCGCCCACCCATCGCCACCCACCAGAGGCTGGACCGACAGCCTCACGGATCCGACCTGCCCTGACTCGGAACCAGCGCCCTGGCGCGCCAGCCGCCTGTGTGCGCTCCGTCAGTCCCACCCCTAACACGTGGGAAACCATAACCGCCCCCCCCACCCCGCATCTGACACGCTGCCCTGCAGAAGGTACAGCTTCCTGGTGCCGCAGAAATGTACGTCTGAGCGAACACGTCGCTCTATCTAAAGCCATGCATGCACACGTCTGCTAAGCCACAGCAACGTCAGCAGCATAGTTTTAGAAACTGTTACTGCTAAAAGCTTTTCTGATTTAACGCTGAGAAAAAAAATCACATGCAAAAAACGAAAATCAAACCCAGTTAAAACGTAGTCAATGCCACAGAGCAGCCACGTCAGCTCCATTCCTCTACGAGGAAACTGAGGCAGGTCATTTACCGTGAGACTTTCCATACCCAACAAAAAATGGCATTCAACCCGACATCCGCAGCTACGATGCGCCGGGCAATATTGTGACTTTCTCTCTAGAGGAGAACATTGTAAAATATTGGAAAAGTTCACTTACATAACCCACATCCGGTCGGTAACAAGTGTAAGCGCCCAAAATGCTGTGCAACATGTCGTGGTACGGGCCACCCTACAGGGACCAACACACCAGAGACA